>NC_080866.1:28894854-29201918 GCF_030435755.1 Ochotona princeps | reverse complement strand
TAAGGTGAGAGCTAGGTCTAATGCTAAAGGTCAAGTCTAGTAGTGAGGTTACTGTGAGGTTTTGAGATTTGAGTTATGGTTATCCCAATGGTTAGGGCTAGGGTAATGGTTATCCCAATGGTTAGGGTTAGGGTTAGGGTTAGGGTTAGGGTTAGGGTTAGGGTGAGGGTGATGGTGAGGGTTCAACTGACAACTAAGATTAGGTCCAGACTTAGGTTTTGTATGTGGCATGAAGTAGGATTTGTGTGAGGATTAGTACGAGGTAAAGAATAGTGTTTGGATTAATGCTGGATAGAGAGTTTGGGTTCCATTTCTGGTTCAGGCTTGGTTTGAGTTAGTGCTTTGATTGAGGGTTATTGTTAGGACTGTGGAAAGGACTGTGTGGATTCAGAATACAGTTAGGGTTACTCTTGAGGTTAGGATGAAAGCTGTGGCTCCATTGAGGATGAAGAGGTTGTTTTGTGTGAATTTGAGTATCATGGTGAGGTTCTAGTCTATGTCCGAATGATTATGCATAGAGCTAGAGTTCATGTTAGGGTGTGGGCTAATGCTAGTGTGAAAGTTGTTGTAGGATTAAGGTTAGGTCCAAATCTAGTGTTAGGTGCAAATCTTGTGGAGAAGTTTTAGGCTACAGTTGGATTTAGGCTTAGTGTTCTAATGGGGGTGATGATTCACATTAGCATTGCGGTTTAGGTTTAGAAATGTCGCTGGGATTGGGTTCAGTGTTAGAGCTAGGCTTAGTATGACAGTGATGTCTCCATCTGTGTCAGGGTTGGAGTTGGTGTTGGGACTAGGGATTTGGTTGGGTTTAGGGCTAGGATCACTTTTAGGATTGGGGCTAAAGCTAGAGCTAGAGCTAGTATCAGCATGCGGGTTAGGATGATGGCCAGGGTTGGAGATCAACCTGTCTGGCTTTGGGTGTGCTCTAGGTTGTAATACCTATTTGTAGTAGTCTTTGAAATAGGGGTTGGGTAAGTGCTGTATATCTTACTTTCCAATACAACGTCATAATTGCTAAATGCAAAAAGAGTTATGGCTACTCTAGCTTGAATTTATGACTAGGGTCAACGTGAGGTTTAGCATTAGGCCTATAGCCTGTCTGATGATTACATCTATGAAAAGTCAAGCGACTCAGTCAGCCTTACAGACAGGGTTAGTCTCAACTCTTTCTGTAGAAGTAGCCCTAATTCTAATCTTACACCTAGCGCTACTCTCATCGACCTCTGCTTTGACTTAACCCTGTCCCAAATATTAACCTTAATCTTTGTCCATCTCTACTCCTCGCCTTAACCTTAGTCTTACGCCAATCGTCATCCCAACATTTTTACAACAATCTAACTGAAATAGCAGCATTCAAGCTCAACAGAAATCCAAGCAGAGTCATAGCCACAAGTGTCAAAAACAACACTAAAGATTCCCTTCATCCTGAACCAGCCGGCTTCCTGAAAAAAATCTTCCCTGAGGCCAGCCCTTTCTGTAACTCTAAGCCAAGCCCTAGACTTTCCCTGATCATACCCCTAGACCAAATCATGACCCGATTTCTACTACTACTACTAAGTGCATCCCTAGCTCAAACACAAATCAAATTCCTAAAGCTAACCCTAACTCCTTTTGTTTTTGTTGAATTTTATTGTTGACAATCTGTACGTAGTTGATTTGGGTCAAATGGTTCAAGGGCTACAATACAATGAGTAAGGCTATTATTTCCACATCCAATTCTTTGACTGTATCAGGGGGTAAATGGGGAGAGAGATAAAGGAGGAAGCCCCACCCAGTCTCCTCCCGACCCCAGGACCCTGATGTGGGGCATGCTGCGAGAGTCCTGCTCAAGTGGGCTTCTTGTTTGTTTCTTTGTTTCTCAAGTGGTTTTGATAGTCATGAATTGCTGCCAATCATGCAACTGTAAGCACGATGAGGTCTCTGCAGCATACACTGATTGACACAGTCCATCTTAGAGTCTGCGTTTGCCCAGGTTTTCTCTACCAATAGGTGGCTGAAGTGGGTGATTGACTTGTTCTGTCCTCTGTCTTCTCATGGTTAGGGTTCTGAGTGCAGCAGTTTCAATGGGGAGATCCCCAAAGATCTCCTCTATGTCTGAGGTATTCTGTCTATACTAGCAAGTCCAGGGCCCGGCACAGCCCATCAGCCCGATCAGCTGCTTGTTGCAGTTGCTGGGTTGGTTGTGTTTGCAGGCCTGTCTTCCACTGGAACCAATGCGTCTTGCAATCCAGCCTGATTCTGCCCAGCACACGCTTGGGCATCACTCTTGCTTCACTCACGTCACTCCCTGTGGCTGTCCTGATGACAGGGAGCATTCAGATTGGCTGCATCTCTAAGACCTCACAGGGCTGTGTGGCCCTACAAGCTGTCCAATCAGCAGCTGCCTGGTCATACCAGCCCGGAATCCTGTAGCCTCAGCATTCTAGAAAAGCCATGGTGACAGGCAGCCTCCTCTGTGGAGTAGAGAAAGATGGTGAGTGCTTCAAGCTCTGCTTTCTTTGTTCCTTCTCGCCACAGGACCTATCAGAGAAGACGTGCAGACTCCATGGAAGCCAGCAGAGCGTGAGTGTGTGGGGTTGGGTTTCCCTTGAATGTGAGTTTGCAAATCTGCTGACAATGTGTTGAAGCCTAGGAACTTATCATCACTTGTACTATGAAAGCATTTCCTTTTTGTGTCGATGAGAATCCTTGTGTCTCTTCAAGGAGCCGATCTAATCCTAGTTCTCCATTAGAGGTAGTGTGTGGAATAACCTATGTAATGTGGAAGAGCCAAGCCAAGCTGATTTCCATAGGCAGACCTTACATTCCATTTCCTGTCACGGCTCTCAGTGAAGTTTCCCTAGTGCAGTCCAGTGTCATGTAAGTGGGTCACCATAGTGTAAAAGAGATGACTTCCGGGAGATGGTTGGGATCAATACCATGGTTGGATACAGGGTTGGAATCAGGGTTAGAATGCTATCTAGGCTTATGGTTGCAGTGATGTCAAAGCCTAGATTTCAGGTTAGGGCAAGGTGGAGTGTAAACGTTCAATTGAGGTTTCTGATTTGGGTTACTAGTAGGAATAGAGCTAGGATTCTGCTTACGTGGAATTAAGGTGAGAGCTAGGTCTAATGCTAAAGGTCAAGTCTAGTAGTGAGGTTACTGTGAGGTTTTGAGATTTGAGTTATGGTTATCCCAATGGTTAGGGCTAGGGTTATGGTTATTCAATCGTTAGGGTTAGGGTTAGGGTTAGGGTTAGGGTTAGGGTTAGGGTTAGGGTTAGGGTGAGGGTGAGGGTGAGGGTTCAACTGACAAAGAAGATTAGGTCCAGACTTAGGTTTTGTATGTGGCATGAAGTAGGATTTGTGTGAGGATTAGTACGAGGTAAAGAATAGTGTTTGGATTAATGCTGGATAGAGAGTTTGGGTTCCATTTCTGGTTCAGGCTTGGTTTGAGTTAGTGCTTTGATTGAGGGTTATTGTTAGGAGTGTGGAATGGACTGTGTGGATTCAGAATACAGTTGTTGTTACTCTTGAGGTTAGGATGAAAGCTGTGGCTCCATTGAGGATGAAGAGGTTGTTTTGTGTGAATTTGAGTATCATGGTGAGGTTCTAGTCTATGTCCGAATGATTATGCATAGAGCTAGAGTTCATGTTAGGGTGTGGGCTAATGCTAGTGTGAAAGTTGTTGTAGGATTAAGGTTAGGTCCAAATCTAGTGTTAGGTGCAAATCTTGTGGAGAAGTTTTAGGCTACAGTTGGATTTAGGCTTAGTGTTCTAATGGGGGTGATGATTCACATTAGCATTGCGGTTTAGGTTTAGAAATGTCGCTGGGATTGGGTTCAGTGTTAGAGCTAGGCTTAGTATGACAGTGATGTCTCCATCTGTGTCAGGGTTGGAGTTGGTGTTGGGACTAGGGATTTGGTTGGGTTTAGGGCTAGGATCACTTTTAGGATTGGGGCTAAAGCTAGAGCTAGAGCTAGTATCAGCATGTGGGTTAGGATGATGGCCAGGGTTGGAGATCAACCTGTCTGGCTTTGGGTGTGCTCTAGGTTGTAATACCTATTTGTAGTAGTCTTTGAAATAGGGGTTGGGTAAGTGCTGTATATCTTACTTTCCAATACAACGTCATAATTGCTAAATGCAAAAAGAGTTATGGCTACTCTAGCTTGAATTTATGACTAGGGTCAACGTGAGGTTTAGCATTAGGCCTATAGCCTGTCTGATGATTACATCTATGAAAAGTCAAGCGACTCAGTCAGCCTTACGGCAGGGTTAGTCTCAACTCTTTCTGTAGAAGTAGCCCTAATTCTAATCTTACACCTAGCGCTACTCTCATCGACCTCTGCTTTGACTTAACCCTGTCCCAAATATTAACCTTAATCTTTGTCCATCTCTACTCCTCGCCTTAACCTTAGTCTTACGCCAATCGTCATCCCAACATTTTTACAACAATCTAACTGAAATAGCAGCATTCAAGCTCAACAGAAATCCAAGCAGAGTCATAGCCACAAGTGTCAAAAACAACACTAAAGATTCCCTTCATCCTGAACCAGCCGGCTTCCTGAAAAAAATCTTCCCTGAGGCCAGCCCTTTCTGTAACTCTAAGCCAAGCCCTAGACTTTCCCTGATCATACCCCTAGACCAAATCATGACCCGATTTCTACTACTACTACTAAGTGCATCCCTAGCTCAAACACAAATCAAATTCCTAAAGCTAACCCTAACTCCTTTTGTTTTTGTTGAATTTTATTGTTGACAATCTGTACATAGTTGATTTGAGTCAAATGGTTCAAGGGCTACAATACAATGAGTAAGGCTATTATTTCCACATCCTCTTCTTTGACTGTATCAGGGGGTAAATGGGGAGGGAGATAAAGGAAGAAGCCCCACCCAGTCTCCTCCCGACCCCAGGACCCTGATGTGGGGCATGCTGCGAGAGTCCTGCTCAAGTGGGTTTCTTGTTTGTTTCTTTGTTTCTCAAGTGGTTTTGACCATCATGAATTGCTGCCAATCATGCAACTGTAAGCACGATGAGGTCTCTGCAGCATACACTGATTGACACAGTCCATCTTAGAGTCTGCGTTTGCCCAGGTTTTCTCTGCCAATACGTGGCTGAGGTGGGTGATTGACTTGTTCTGTCCTCTGTCTTCTCATGGTTAGGGTTCTGAGTGCAGCAGTTTCAATGGGGAGATCCCCAAAGATCTCCTCTATGTCTGAGGTATTCTGTCTATACTAGCAAGTCCAGGGCCC
This sequence comes from Ochotona princeps, assembly GCF_030435755.1. Classification (NCBI taxonomy): domain Eukaryota; kingdom Metazoa; phylum Chordata; class Mammalia; order Lagomorpha; family Ochotonidae; genus Ochotona; species Ochotona princeps. Next base: position 29,196,687 of record NC_080866.1, on the reverse strand, counting down.
GGCACAGCCCATCAGCCCGATCAGCTGCTTGTTGCAGTTGCTGGGTTGGTTGTGTTTGCAGGCCTGTCTTCCACTGGAACCAATGCGTCTTGCAATCCAGCCTGATTCTGCCCAGCACACGCTTGGGCATCACTCTTGCTTCACTCACGTCACTCCCTGTGGCTGTCCTGATGACAGGGAGCATTCAGATTGGCTGCATCTCTAAGACCTCACAGGGCTGTGTGGCCCTACAAGCTGTCCAATCAGCAGCTGCCTGGTCATACCAGCCCGGAATCCTGTAGCCTCAGCATTCTAGAAAAGCCATGGTGACAGGCAGCCTCCTCTGTGGAGTAGAGAAAGATGGTGAGTGCTTCAAGCTCTGCTTTCTTTGTTCCTTCTCGCCACAGGACCTATCAGAGAAGACGTGCAGACTCCATGGAAGCCAGCAGAGCGTGAGTGTGTGGGGTTGGGTTTCCCTTGAATGTGAGTTTGCAAATCTGCTGACAATGTGTTGAAGCCTAGGAACTTATCATCACTTGTACTATGAAAGCATTTCCTTTTTGTGTCGATGAGAATCCTTGTGTCTCTTCAAGGAGCCGATCTAATCCTAGTTCTCCATTAGAGGTAGTGTGTGGAATAACCTATGTAATGTGGAAGAGCCAAGCCAAGCTGATTTCCATAGGCAGACCTTACATTCCATTTCCTGTCACGGCTCTCAGTGAAGTTTCCCTAGTGCAGTCCAGTGTCATGTAAGTGGGTCACCATAGTGTAAAAGAGATGACTTCCGGGAGATGGTTGGGATCAATACCATGGTTGGATACAGGGTTGGAATCAGGGTTAGAATGCTATCTAGGCTTATGGTTGCAGTGATGTCAAAGCCTAGATTTCAGGTTAGGGCAAGGTGGAGTGTAAACGTTCAATTGAGGTTTCTGATTTGGGTTACTAGTAGGAATAGAGCTAGGATTCTGCTTACGTGGAATTAAGGTGAGAGCTAGGTCTAATGCTAAAGGTCAAGTCTAGTAGTGAGGTTACTGTGAGGTTTTGAGATTTGAGTTATGGTTATCCCAATGGTTAGGGCTAGGGTTATGGTTATTCAATCGTTAGGGTTAGGGTTAGGGTTAGGGTTAGGGTTAGGGTTAGGGTTAGGGTTAGGGTTAGGGTGAGGGTGAGGGTGAGGGTTCAACTGACAAAGAAGATTAGGTCCAGACTTAGGTTTTGTATGTGGCATGAAGTAGGATTTGTGTGAGGATTAGTACGAGGTAAAGAATAGTGTTTGGATTAATGCTGGATAGAGAGTTTGGGTTCCATTTCTGGTTCAGGCTTGGTTTGAGTTAGTGCTTTGATTGAGGGTTATTGTTAGGAGTGTGGAATGGACTGTGTGGATTCAGAATACAGTTGTTGTTACTCTTGAGGTTAGGATGAAAGCTGTGGCTCCATTGAGGATGAAGAGGTTGTTTTGTGTGAATTTGAGTATCATGGTGAGGTTCTAGTCTATGTCCGAATGATTATGCATAGAGCTAGAGTTCATGTTAGGGTGTGGGCTAATGCTAGTGTGAAAGTTGTTGTAGGATTAAGGTTAGGTCCAAATCTAGTGTTAGGTGCAAATCTTGTGGAGAAGTTTTAGGCTACAGTTGGATTTAGGCTTAGTGTTCTAATGGGGGTGATGATTCACATTAGCATTGCGGTTTAGGTTTAGAAATGTCGCTGGGATTGGGTTCAGTGTTAGAGCTAGGCTTAGTATGACAGTGATGTCTCCATCTGTGTCAGGGTTGGAGTTGGTGTTGGGACTAGGGATTTGGTTGGGTTTAGGGCTAGGATCACTTTTAGGATTGGGGCTAAAGCTAGAGCTAGAGCTAGTATCAGCATGCGGGTTAGGATGATGGCCAGGGTTGGAGATCAACCTGTCTGGCTTTGGGTGTGCTCTAGGTTGTAATACCTATTTGTAGTAGTCTTTGAAATAGGGGTTGGGTAAGTGCTGTATATCTTACTTTCCAATACAACGTCATAATTGCTAAATGCAAAAAGAGTTATGGCTACTCTAGCTTGAATTTATGACTAGGGTCAACGTGAGGTTTAGCATTAGGCCTATAGCCTGTCTGATGATTACATCTATGAAAAGTCAAGCGACTCAGTCAGCCTTACGGCAGGGTTAGTCTCAACTCTTTCTGTAGAAGTAGCCCTAATTCTAATCTTACACCTAGCGCTACTCTCATCGACCTCTGCTTTGACTTAACCCTGTCCCAAATATTAACCTTAATCTTTGTCCATCTCTACTCCTCGCCTTAACCTTAGTCCTACGCCAATCGTCATCCCAACATTTTTACAACAATCTAACTGAAATAGCAGCATTCAAGCTCAACAGAAATCCAAGCAGAGTCATAGCCACAAGTGTCAAAAACAACACTAAAGATTCCCTTCATCCTGAACCAGCCGGCTTCCTGAAAAAAATCTTCCCTGAGGCCAGCCCTTTCTGTAACTCTAAGCCAAGCCCTAGACTTTCCCTGATCATACCCCTAGACCAAATCATGACCCGATTTCTACTACTACTACTAAGTGCATCCCTAGCTCAAACACAAATCAAATTCCTAAAGCTAACCCTAACTCCTTTTGTTTTTGTTGAATTTTATTGTTGACAATCTGTACATAGTTGATTTGAGTCAAATGGTTCAAGGGCTACAATACAATGAGTAAGGCTATTATTTCCACATCCTCTTCTTTGACTGTATCAGGGGGTAAATGGGGAGGGAGATAAAGGAAGAAGCCCCACCCAGTCTCCTCCCGACCCCAGGACCCTGATGTGGGGCCTGCTGCGAGAGTCCTGCTCAAGTGGGTTTCTTGTTTGTTTCTTTGTTTCTCAAGTGGTTTTGACCATCATGAATTGCTGCCAATCATGCAACTGTAAGCACGATGAGGTCTCTGCAGCATACACTGATTGACACAGTCCATCTTAGAGTCTGCGTTTGCCCAGGTTTTCTCTGCCAATACGTGGCTGAGGTGGGTGATTGACTTGTTCTGTCCTCTGTCTTCTCATGGTTAGGGTTCTGAGTGCAGCAGTTTCAATGGGGAGATCCCCAAAGATCTCCTCTATGTCTGAGGTATTCTGTCTATACTAGCAAGTCCAGGGCCCGGCACAGCCCATCAGCCCGATCAGCTGCTTGTTGCAGTTGCTGGGTTGGTTGTGTTTGCAGGCCTGTCTTCCACTGGAACCAATGCGTCTTGCAATCCAGCCTGATTCTGCCCAGCACACGCTTGGGCATCACTCTTGCTTCACTCACGTCACTCCCTGTGGCTGTCCTGATGACAGGGAGCATTCAGATTGGCTGCATCTCTAAGACCTCACAGGGCTGTGTGGCCCTACAAGCTGTCCAATCAGCAGCTGCCTGGTCATACCAGCCCGGAATCCTGTAGCCTCAGCATTCTAGAAAAGCCATGGTGACAGGCAGCCTCCTCTGTGGAGTAGAGAAAGATGGTGAGTGCTTCAAGCTCTGCTTTCTTTGTTCCTTCTCGCCACAGGACCTATCAGAGAAGACGTGCAGACTCCATGGAAGCCAGCAGAGCGTGAGTGTGTGGGGTTGGGTTTCCCTTGAATGTGAGTTTGCAAATCTGCTGACAATGTGTTGAAGCCTAGGAACTTATCATCACTTGTACTATGAAAGCATTTCCTTTTTGTGTCGATGAGAATCCTTGTGTCTCTTCAAGGAGCCGATCTAATCCTAGTTCTCCATTAGAGGTAGTGTGTGGAATAACCTATGTAATGTGGAAGAGCCAAGCCAAGCTGATTTCCATAGGCAGACCTTACATTCCATTTCCTGTCACGGCTCTCAGTGAAGTTTCCCTAGTGCAGTCCAGTGTCATGTAAGTGGGTCACCATAGTGTAAAAGAGATGACTTCCGGGAGATGGTTGGGATCAATACCATGGTTGGATACAGGGTTGGAATCAGGGTTAGAATGCTATCTAGGCTTATGGTTGCAGTGATGTCAAAGCCTAGATTTCAGGTTAGGGCAAGGTGGAGTGTAAACGTTCAATTGAGGTTTCTGATTTGGGTTACTAGTAGGAATAGAGCTAGGATTATGCTTACGTGGAATTAAGGTGAGAGCTAGGTCTAATGCTAAAGGTCAAGTCTAGTAGTGAGGTTACTGTGAGGTTTTGAGATTTGAGTTATGGTTATCCCAATGGTTAGGGCTAGGGTGAGGGTGAGGGTGAGGGTTAGCGTTAGGGTTAGGGTGAGGGTGAGGGTTCAACTGACAAATAAGATTAGGTCCAGACTTAGGTTTGGTATGTGGCATGAAGTAGGATTTGTATGAGGATTAGTACTAGATAAAGAATAGTGTTTGGATTAATGCTGGATAGAGAGTTTGGGTTCCATTTCTGGTTCAGGCTTGGTTTGAGTTAGTGCTTTGATTGCGGGTTATTGTTAGGACTGTGGAAAGGACTGTGTGGATTCAGAATACAGTTAGGGTTACTCTTGAGGTTACGATGAAAGCTGTGGCTCCATTGAGGATGAAGAGGTTGTTTTGTGTGAATTTGAGTATCATGGTGAGGTTCTAGTCTATGTCCGAATGATTATGCTCAGAGCTAGAGTTCATGTTAGGGTGTGGGCTAATGCTAGTGTGAAAGTTGTTGTAGGATTAAGGTTAGGTCCAAATCTAGTGTTAGGTGCAAATTTTGCGGTGAAGTTGTAGGCTACAGTTGGATTTAGGCTTAGTGTTCTACTGAGGGTGATGATTCACATTAGCATTGCAGTTTAGGTTTAGAAATGTCGCTGGGATTGGGTTCAGTGTTAGGGCTAGGCTTAGTATGACAGTGATGTTTCCATCTGTGTCAGGGTTGGAGTTGGTGTTGGGACTAGGGATTTGGTTGGGTTTAGGACCAGGATCACTTTTAGGATTGGGGCTAGAGCTAGAGCTAGTATCAGCATGCAGGTTAGGATGATGGCCAGGGTTGGAGATCAACCTGTCTGGCTTTGGGTGTGCTCTAGGTTGTAATACGTATTTGTGCTAGTATTCGATCTAGGGGTTGGGTAAGTGCTGTATATCTTACTTTCCAATACAACGTCACAATTGTTAAAAACAAATGATTTATGGCTACTCTAGTTAAAAATTATGACTAGGGTCAAAGTGAGTTTTAGGATTAGGCCTATAGCCTGTCTGCTGATTACATCTATGAAAAGTCAAGCGACTCAGTCAGCCTTACAGACAGGGTTAGTCTCAACTCTTCCTGTAGAAGTAGCTCTAATTCTAATCTTACACCTAGCGCTACTCTCATCGACCTCTGCTTTGACTTAACCCTGTCCCAAAACTAACCTTAATCCTTGTCCATCTCTACTCCTCGCCCTAACCTTAGTCCTACGCCAATCGTAATCCCAACATTTTTACAACAATCTAACTGAAATAGGAGCATTCAAGCTCAACAGAAAGCTAAGCAGAGTCATAGCCCCAAGTGTCAAAAACAACACTAAAGATTCCCTTCATCCTGAACCAGCCGGCTTCCTGAAACAAATCTTCCCTGAGGCCAGCCCTTTCTGTAACTCTAAGCCAAGCCCTAGACTTTACCTGATCATACCCCTAGACCAAATCATGACCCCATTTCTACTACTACTACTAAGTGCATCCCTAGCTCAAACACAAATCAAACTCCTAAAGCTAACCCTAACTCCTTTTGTTTTTGTTGAATTCTATTGTTGACAATCTTTACATAGTTGATTTGGGTCAAAAGGTTCAAGGGCTACAGGACAGTGAGTAAGGCTATTATTTCCACATCCTCTTCTTTGACTGTATCTGGGGGTAAGTGAGGAGGGAGATAAAGGAAGAAGCCCCACCCAGTCTCCTCCCGACCCCAGGACCCTGATGTGGGGCATGCTGCGAGGGTCCTGCTCAAGTGGGTTTCTTGTTTGTTTCTTTGTTTCTCAAGTGGTTTTGACCATCATGAATTGCTGCCAATCATGCAACTGTAAGCACGATGAGGTCTCTGCAGCATACACTGATTGACACAGTCCATCTTAGAGTCTGCGTTTGCCCAGGTTTTCTCTGCCAATACGTGGCTGAAGTGGGTGATTGACTTGTTCTGTCCTCTGTCTTCTCATGGTTAGGGTTCTGTGTGCAGCAGTTTCAATGGGGAGATCCCCAAAGATCTCCTCTGTGTCTGAGGTATTCCCAGTGCAGATTGTGTCTATACTAGCAAGTCCAGGGCCCGGCACAGCCCATCAGCCTGATCAGCTGCTTGTTGCAGTTGCTGGGTTGGTTGTGTTTGCAGGCCTGTCTTCCACTGGAACCAATGGGTCTTGCAGTCCAGCCTGATTCTGCCCAGCACACGCTCGGGCATCACTCTTGCTTCACTCACGTCACTCCCTGTGGCTGTCCTGATGACAGGGAGCATTCTGATTGGCTGCATCTCTAAGACCTCACAGGGCTGTGTGGCCCTACAAGCTGTCCAATCAGCAGCTGCCTGGTCATAGCAGCCCGGAATCCTGTAGCCTCAGCATTCTAGAAAAGCCCTGGTGACACTCAGCCTCCTCTGTGGAGTAGAGAAAGATGGTGAGTGCTTCAAGCTCTGCTTTCTTTGTTCCTTCTCGCCACAGGCCCTAGCAGAGAAGACGTGCAGACTCCATTGAAGCCAGCAGAGCGTGAGTGTGTGGGGTTGGGTTTCCCTTGAATGTGAGTTTGCAAATCCGCTGACAATGTGTTGAAGCCTAGGACCTTTTCAACAGCGGTACTACGAAAGCATTTCCATTTTCCGTCAATGAGAATCCTTGTGTCTCTTCAAGGAGCCAATCTAATCCTAGTTCTCCATTAGAGGTAGTGTGTGGAATAACCTATGTAATGTGGAAGAGCCAAGCCAAGCTGATTTCCATAGGCAGACCTTACATTCCATTTCCTGTCATGGCTCTCAGTGAAGTTTCCCTAGTGCAGTCCAGTGTCATGTAAGTGGGTGTAGGAGGACATTTTGACTATAGAAGGTCAGTGAGCACAGGATTACAGTTGGTTGGATAATATTTGTAGGAGAATAACCAAATGGCTACCTTTTGTATACCTTATTGGGTATCATTTGTATAAGAACAGTTGAGTGGAGAGTATGTATATGAGAACACCTGGTAGAATATACAAGACGAAAGAGTTCCAAACAAAAGCATTGATGGTTTTGTTGATGAGCTCAATACTTCCTCCTTTATCCTTTATGGCCCTCAGTGTATAAAGTTTGATGCCACTAATAAACTACGGCTTTTGACCATCAGTCAGTGTCCATGTGTGTTATTATCGGCTCCGTGCACCAAGTCCATTGCTGCGGGACAGCCACAACTGGCGCCTGAACAGGGACTTGAAAGAAGAAAAGAAAGTACAACGGAGACCCCCATAGAAAGTGGTGAGTGGGACAATGGGCCAGAACCAGTGTAGGGCACAGTCTTTTATCTCTCTTATGCAGAAATTTTTAGTGAAAAGTGGAGCGAAGATAACTAGGCAGCAATTGCGTTCTTATTTAGAGCTTGTTAGTGAATATAATCCTTGGTCTCCAGATGAATGGACACTAGAAACTGGACTTAAGAATTTTACTCAGAAAAATGGTGAAAAGGCCGGAAGGATAGAAGATATTCAAGTTAGTTTTTGGATTATATCGGCTTTAGTTAGAGCTATTATTATAATTTTAGAAGGGGAATCTGCAAGAAATTCCTCTAAGGGGAGACACCCCCAAAATGTAGCTAAAAAAGAAGTGTTTCATAGTACGAACAAGGAAGAAAGAGAAAGGGAATCCTTAAGAGGCTCACCTAACAGGAAAGGACGCTGTAATATGGCTAAAAAGGAAACGCCTCATAGTGTTGTAGGGTTTTTGAACCCCGAATACTGCAGCAACCTCAAATTCTTGTCTCGCAGGAAAGAAGAATTTTCATGCGGACACAGTTTAGTTTTAAAATAAGATTTATTAGAAATAGTTGAGAAAGTAGACTCCCATCCTAGTGATGGGAGGGGGCCTCGAGATCCTCTGCCATAGTGGCAGGGGCAAAGGCAAGAGAGAAAAACCCATATTAATGGTGGAGAAAGCATCTTTTAAAGGTTCCCCTCAAATATGTTTCTCCATAAACAAAGGAAATTCCTGGTTTCCATGGTACCTGGCCTTGGGACAAAAGGCCAGCAAGGTGTCACTGGCCAACTTCCTTGGTCCCTTTCTAATGATAAAGAGGCCAGTCTGAAGCCCTCCCCCTTGGCAATGGCTGGAGACAGAATTGGGCTGAGGCTTCAGGTGGGGAATAGATATGTTAATGTCACCCTTGTCTCCTGGGGGAAACACTCCTGATAAAATATGCATTTGTCTTGGGAGAGACGTGTTCTGGTGAATCCAAGACATGGTGGGGAAAATACCCCTTTATATTTGGGAAGAAAAATGACTTGGGGACCCAGAAAACCCTAACTGCCTACCACCCAGTCTAACTCCTCTCACAATAGTACAGATGAGGAGGATGGCAAAGAGGAGCCTGTGAGAGATTTCCCTAATGGGAGACGCCACCGTAACGTGGCTAGGAAAGAAATGGCTTATACTGAAAGAGAAAAGTAAGGGTTAATGCTTTTTCTGCTTCTGTATCCTGCTTGGCGAGATCAGATTAAAGGTAGGGGAATGGCCATGCTGGGCCTGACAATGGGAAGAGGGCCTAAGTTTCTATCTCCTGATAAGTAAATCCTTAGTCCGAGGAAATGAGGCTGGAGGGCCCTGAGCTGGTGCCAGACTAAGGTCATAAAATTTGTACCAAACCCAGCAAGTGTGCTGAGCTCGCAGTATAAAATGCCTGTACCCCTGGACATCGGGGCTTCTTCTCCTTGCGGAGTGGGAGCCCGTTCGCGAACGTCAATAAAATCCCTCTTGCTTTTGCAGCCTCTGACCTGGTTATTGGGAGCTTTCGGGCGGCGACTCCTGGGGCCCGTACCTGTTAAACCCCCGCGGTTTAACATTTGGGGGCTCGCCCGGGATCCGGGGGTCGTCTTTCGATGCTCTGACCAGACAGAGGGAGGTAAGTCCGGCCGGTTCATGTAGTGTGTGTGTTTGTTATATGTTGTGTTGATATTTGTAATTACTTGGTACACCGGTGAATTTGAATTTTGTATTTGAATTTTGTTTGTGCCTGGAGGACGCTCCAGGACTAGTTTGTGCCTGGAGGACGCTCCAGGACTTGTTTGGAACTGGGGAAGAGCGAGTTTATCTCATCCCTGGAGGTCGTGTGGAGGCAGGGTGCCCCTCCGACCATTTGTATTTGGAATTTGTATTTGGAAGGAGAATTTGATCGTGCGATAGTCTTGTCTTTCGTTAGTTTGTTGTGTGTTTTTGTGTTGCTGCCCATTGTGTTTAGTGTTTTAAGTTTGATAATGGGACAAGCTTTAGTTACTCCCTTGAACCTCTCGATTGATCATTGGCCAGAAGTCCGGGGATAAGCCCGAAGTCTATCTGTGGAGGTAAGCAGGCGCCTTACGACACCCCTTAGTTTGATTCCTCACCCTTGGACTAAAAGTTAAGGATAGGGTTCACAATCTCTCCCTCCAGGTTAAAAGATCTTGGCAGACTTTCTGCTCTGCAGGATGGCCCACTTTCAATGTGGGCTGGCCAAAGGAAGGCTGTTATAATCCTGATATTATCCAAGCAGTTAAAAAAAGGTGTGTGAGAAGGACCGGTCCGAGTGAGAGCTGGTTTGTCTGGATTGCTTGGTGATTGCTTAGCAGTTTGTGTGACTATTGTTAAGAGTGCTTTGTGGATTGTGTTGGTAGTGATGTGTGTATAAATATTCTTTTAATGATGAAATTGATTAAAGTCCACTTTTTCCAATAGCCCTGTCCTCGTCTTGAGTAAATTCTGTTTTTATTCTTAAATTGAATGTATGTGTGAGAAATCTCTCTTCTGAAAGAATATCTAGCAGAACCTGACTGGACCAGACTCCTCCACCGCTCCCTACTGGAGAGAGGTATGACTTTGTTAACCCTTTCTAGCCGGAAAAATGTCTTCTTTCTCTCCGTTGAATTAAGGCTTGTTTGTTAAACTCAATTGAACCTTTCTTATTTACAAAGAAGTATTATTTCTGAGATTGCCTTACAGGAAGATAACGAATTCTTAAAGGATGTGTGGTAAAATTGCTTATACTGTGTACATTTTCTGAGTTTTTAACCTTTAAAGCAATAGAATTAAAATTGAGCTTTGATCTCTTGTCAAAAAAAACCAGCGTTTTAACATCTTCTAAGCTATTTTTCATCTTATTAATGAGTAACCTGCTGACTAGGTTCAATAGATACTTAGGCAGCCTCCTAAGACAATAGCCAAACTGGAGTTCTTCCATTCCCTTGACTTCAACAAAACAGAAGATAAGAAGATGCTCCAGGGCTTGGAAAAGGGAGGGACATGCTTGGAGCCAGGGCTTTGAAAAGTTCGGACTTTGTCCTTGCCATTGGGATTCTCAAAAGGGGAAAGTTCCCAAATTAGCTAAAAGGAGGTAACTGCTTCTGGTTTCCAAGAGGGTTTGCATTTTAAAATGTTTTCATAGATTGGCTATATATGAAAGATGATTGAAGATTGCCTAAAACAATTGTGTTTAAAATTCAACCTGTTTTTATTTAGAAAATGTTTTGGTTTGAAGTTTTAAATGTTTCAGAACGTAGATCCAGAGAATTGGCAGATGAAGGATGGTTGCAAGCCTGGGAATGTGTTTTTGGTGAGAAGGTTATAAAAGGAGAATTATTAAAAAGAACATTGCTGTTAAAATATTTTGTCCTACAGGAGTATGGCTATCATAAGATGCAAAGGAAAAACCCATAACCCCCTTTCTCGGGATCCCCAGGCTTTAACAGGATTAATTGAGTCTATTTTGCCAACCCATCAGCCCACGTAGGATGATTGCCAGCAGCTCCCGTGGACACTACTCACTACAGAGGAGCGGCACCGAGTACTTTTGGAGGCCCGGAAGAACATTCCTGGAGCTGATGAGAACCCGACTCAACTCCCTAATGAAATAGACGCTGTGTTTCCTCCCAGTCGACCGGACTGGGACCACAACACACCTGCCGGTAGGGAGCGTCCCCGTCTTTACCGCCAGACTCTGTTAGCGGGTCTCAAGGGTGCCGGAAGGCGACCCACCAATTTGGCCAAGGTAAGGGCAGTAGTACAGGGGGCAGAGGAAACTCCTGCAGGATTTTTAAAAAGGTTAAGAAAGTTGCAAGAAGAGAGGGAGGATGAGAGAGAGAAAAGACGTAATAGAAAGGTTGAGAAAGTTGCAAGAGGAGAAGGAGGATGAGAGAGAGAAAAAAGGTGTAATCAGGAGTTAAGTTGAATCCTGGCCACCGTAGTGCATGGCAGACCAGAAACAGGGAGGCAGATCAGCAACCAGGGAGATGAAAGGTGCCCCAGTCGAGCCAAGATCAGTGTGCTTACTGCAAAGAAAAAGGACATTGGGTCCGAGAATGTCCCAAGAACTCACGGAACCCCAAGAAGATGACCTCTGCGCTGGCCCTTGGAACTTTAACCGTGGGGGGGACAGCCAGTCACCTTCCTGTTAGATACGGAAGCACAGCACTCCGTGTTGACTAACACAAGAGGACCTCTCCGATCAACCCATGCCAGATGCTGAGGTAATGTGGTTCATCGATGGGGGTAGTTATGTGGTGGATGGAAAGCGGTGGGCAGGGGCCGCAGTGGTGGACAATGAAAAGACTATTTAGTCAAGTGCCCTGGCACGGGGCACTTTGGCTCAGCAGGCAGAACTGATAGCCCTAACCCAGGCCCTGACGCTCGCAGAAGGGAAAAAGGCTAATACACTGGTAGCTGCTATGCCTTTGCTACTGCGCATGTACATAGAGAAAAAATACTGGAGGAGAGGACTACTGACGTCGGAAAAAAAAAAGAGATAAAGAACAAAGATGAGATTAAAGGACTCTTACAAGCATTGTTTTGCCCCAAGATCCAATAGCAGAGGGGAACCAATTGGCAGACGAGGGCGCTAAACAGGCAGCTGAAGAGACTCAAACTTTAGTTGTGGTAGAGACCATTGTTCACAAGGACTTGGAAGTGCAGAGATAAGGTCGCTCTGCCTCTTAAAAATTCAATGGAAATAGTAAAGCATCTACATCAACTTATGCATTTGAGTCGCAGAAAAGAGCTTGCCTTACTAACTAAAGGAGAGTGCCCCTTCCACATTCCCCATCTGCCTGGTTTAGTCCAAGAGACTGTAGATCTTTGCAAACCCTGCACACAGGTAAATGCAGGGAGACTCAAGCTCACCCCCCCCCGCCCCCGGGTGAGAACACTGGGTCATCGTCCAGGAACGTGTTGAGAAGTAGACTTCACTGAAGTCCGTCCAGGTATGCACGGTTGTAAGCATCTTCTCGTTTTTGTGGACACCTTCTCTGGGTGGACGGAAGCGTACCCCACCAAGAAAGAAACGGCACAGGTGGTGGTAAAGAAGATCTTGGAAGAAATATTCCCTCGGTTTGGACTGCCACAGGTACTTGGGTCTGACAACGGGCTGGCCTTTGTCTCCCAGGTAGGTCAGATGATGGCCAGGGTTTTGGGGGTTGATTGGAAATTGCATTGTGTCTATAGACCCCAGAGTTCAGGACAGGTAGAAAGAATGAATAGAAGTTTAAAAGAGACCTTGACCAAATTAGCTTTGGAGACTGGCGCTAAGGACTGGGTGCAGCTCCTACCTAAGGTGCTTTTTAGGGCCAGAAACACGCCGGCCCATCATGGACTCACTCCCTTTGAAATGCTGTATGGGAGCCCGCCTCCCGCGGCTTCCTTGTGTAGCCTTGACCCGGTTTTGTATCCTAACCCTCCCGCTTTACAGACTCATCACCAGGAGCTCCGTGTGGTGCAAGATCATATCTGGAAGCCCCTTGCGGAGGTCTATCGAGACAAAGAAGTGCCGTCTTGCCCACATCCCTTCAAGGAAGGTGACCTCGTGTATGTGAGGAGACATCAGTCAAAGACCATCCTTCTCACCACTCCCACCGCCTTGAAAGTGGACAGCATTTCCGCCTGGATTCATGCGTCGCATGTAAAGAGGGCACCGCCCCGGGATCCAACTGACTCCCCCTCCGCTGCAGAACCACTGCTTGGAGCCTGGAAAGTGCAACGTTCCCCGAGTCCACTTAAGCTAAGACTTTTAAAAGTTTAAATTTTGTTTTAATATGATGCCTGTTATTATTGTACAAACATTTTTTTATCCTGTGATACTTTGTGATTTTAAATGATAGGGCTCAGGCACGGCTTGATAATCCCCAGACGGCACACATTCTTCTTCAGAAATACCAACCTTGTGGGTGTGCAGGAGGCAGGAGGAGTGGGACAGTTCTGGATGGGTTATCACCAACACATAAACAAGACTGCGGGAGTGAGATAGCCTACCTTCCCATTCACAGGGATGGTGTGGGGAACAGCCAGTGGATTTGTGTTCCAAAACCTAGGCCGAGTTCCCTGGGGCCCAATGAGGAATGCCCTCGAGAATGCAACCAAACTGCTTATAGCTCTGTACATTCTGCATGTTACTCTAGTTGGAGCACTTGTAAACTAGGGCCCAGACAGCTGCTTTATGTGGCCATTACTGGAGAATGGAAAGGGTCTTTCGGAAGTGAGTTATCACCTTTTGTGCAAATTTTATGGCTGTCTCCACACCCTTATGGACGGCATGGAATGGTCTTTTACCATACCTGTTACCCCTTCTAGGCCCCCTCACCGGACTATTAATAGTGATATCGGTCAGCCCCTGTATTTTTAATCGGCTACAGCAGTTTGTTCGGGACCAACTTTCAGTCACCCAAGCTTTAGTATTAACTCAACATTATCAAGCTTTAAAGCAACAGGAAGAGCCATACCCAATGCCTTAGTAAATTTTAAGATTAAAATTCACAAGAAGAAAATGGGGGAATGAAAGAGAAAAGTAAGGGTTAATGCTTTTTCTGCTTCTGTATCCTGCTTGGCGAGATCAGATTAAAGGTAGGGGAATGGCCATGCTGGGCCTGACAATGGGAAGAGGGCCTAAGTTTCTATCTCCTGATAAGTAAATCCTTAGTCCGAGGAAATGAGGCTGGAGGGCCCTGAGCTGGTGCCAGACTAAGGTCATAAAATTTGTACCAAACCCAGCAAGTGTGCTGAGCTCGCAGTATAAAATGCCTGTACCCCTGGACATCGGGGCTTCTTCTCCTTGCGGAGTGGGAGCCCGTTCGCGAATGTCAATAAAATCCCTCTTGCTTTTGCAGCCTCTGACCTGGTTATTGGGAGCTTTCGGGCGGCGACTCCTGGGGCCCGTACCTGTTAAACCCCCGCGGTTTAACAATACTACAGATGGAGATGAGAAAGAATGTGTGAGAGACCCTCCCACGAGGAGATGCCATTGTAATGCAGCTAAAAGAGAAAGGCCTTATACTACAGATGTGGAAATTAGGAAAAGAAAACTTGGAAGATGTTACCATAATGTGACTGAAAATGAAATTAGAACTAAGAAAAAGAACATTTTCAGTGTTGAACCACAGGATTTCTCTAGTGAGGTAAATGAGGCTGGGATAAAGCAGCAGTTAAATATCAGCCCATGCCGTCTTGCTCTTAAATCTGATCAAAAATGTTTCCAAATGTCTGATGTTCCCCGGAGACCTCATGAATTCCGATTGCTTTTTCCAATCATACTTAGTCAAGAAAATAACCAACCTACCTATGAAAGCCTAGATGTTAATGCCATCATAGCTTTTAAAAAGGCTTGTGTGTCCTACAGACCTACTTCTTCTTATGTGTGGGAATATTTAAATGGCTGGAGCCAGGGAGCAAACTGGATTCCTTATGATTTTGAAGTAATAGCAAAAATAGGGTTTTCTTCTTCTCAATATTTACAATGGAAAATGTGGAGAAGCGATATGGCTAAGGAAAAACTGCGATCCTTAGGAGCATCAGGTCGGCAACTCCCTGATGGGGGACAATTGACTTATGATATGTTGGTTGGAGATGAACAGTGGGTTACTACAGAGCAACAGATACAGCTACCTCAAGCTGCGCTCATGCATATACGAGACGTAGCATTGTGGGCATGGGAGAAAACTGAAACTGGGTCTGAATTTACAGGCAGTTATACAAAAGTCATTCAAGGAGCCAGAGAATCTTATGCTGATTTTGTAAGACCTTTGACAGACTCCATTGAAAAACAAGTTAGGGGAGAAGGCACTAGGAAATTGTTGTTAAAGCAACTGGCCTTTGATAATTCCAATGAGGACTGCCAGGCTGTTATTTGTCCTATAAAAGAAAAAGAGGATCTTCTGGGTTACCTGAGAGCCTGTCGCAACAGAGGAACATTTAAGCACTGTGCCCGCCTAGCAGCACTTGAAACTTTTGCTATTCAAAAACAAATGAAGGCTAAATGTTTTAATTGTGGCAAGCCAGGGCACCTTAGAAAAGATTGCCGAATGCTTCCTTCAACTCAAAAATACCATGCGGATACTTTTAACAGTCACTCCCCTGGAATATGTCCTAAGTGACAAAGAGGCCGACACTGGAAAAAAGAATGTAAATCCAAATTTGACCGTGATGGCAGATGCCTGTGGCCAGAAGTCTCCGGGAGAGGTCAGCCCCAGGTCCCAAACATTCACAGGTTTACAAAATGGGAATCTGCAGAGAAGCTACAAACTTAAAACTGCCACTGTCTTATTGCCCCACCTGTGCTCCTCACCCTGCAAGTATAAATCCTGGAGGCTGAAATTCCAATCAGTTGTGGTGTATGCATGTTATTCATATAGCACTTTTTCCTATACAGCATTGCTTAATCATGTATGCTAATTTTTAAGTACAAGTCTTTATATTAAGTTCATTTTTATGTTCACTGTCTCATTACGTTCTCATTGTTTAAAATTAACAAAAGCGATGTTCTTGCTTTAAGGAGTGTTTGGGTGATGTCATTATATCATTATAAAGTGAATGTTTGCTGTTTTGTTTGTTAATGTACCCAAGTTGTAACCGCATGTCTTTTGGAATATTTTATAATGCTGAGGAAGCTGGCCTTCAGTTTAATGGCTAGCTTTCATAATAATCACCAATTTCAAGGTCTTTTGTTGTGGTAGATGTTTAGCAAACTGACTTCATCTGTATATTCATTGCAACTTTTGGGAGCTTGGAATTCAAAGAAAATACTAGGCTTGTAAATCTTGAGGGTTTTTTGGGGGGACATTTAATAAAAATGTGAAATTTATCATAAATAATTTGGTATAAAATTGAACTCGAACACTATTTGATTATTTCAAGGTATAAGTTAATGTGATATTCATTGTCTACAAAGCGTTTGCATGTATTAATTGTATGTATTAATGTAATTCTTGTGTTTTTGGCTGGTTATCAAATCTCTCACTGCCTTTAAAGTGTCAAGGTTTTGTATTTGTTTTAAAGCTTTTTGAGTGATGATCTCGCATCAATAACCAATTGTAATCTATCATGTGTTATGCTAATGTCAACAACAAATCTTGTTTCAGATATTTTTAGCTATCCTTAAAAAAGCATTTAAGAATTCAAAGGTTTCAAATCCTAGGGCTTCCCTTGGTATTCTTACGAGGCCTCAAGAATGCCAACGGATCTATCTCCCATTTTGTGGAGACAGTTGACCAGGCTATTGGATTATACTAAGATTATTGCCAAATAACAAATGGAGTAAAATTTTATTGTGTCAAAATGTTGTATACATCCATGGAATTTTGAAGGTTTAATTTTAGTTTGCGTTGCTAATTATGTATTCTTAACATGGCTGTATTGCTGGGAAGACTGAATTTTGCAATTTTAGATTGAAGGAGGGATTTCATAGCGTGATCAATGTTTTTGTCTGAGTTTCTCACTTCAAAACTATTGATTTAATGGCGTTTCACTTACTGGTTTTTGGTGAACACTACTACTAAGCTTGGTTGAGAATAATATTCAAGTCTCCAAAAGTGTGTGTATGTGTGTGTCTGTGTGTGTGCGTGCATACATGTGTGTCTTAACATTTTGTCCTTTGTAAAAAGTTGTTTTAAATTGTTATCATGTATTGCTGTTTGTTTATCAAGAGCAGGTTGCCTTGGGGCTGTGGCAACCTGCAGCCATGCCCAGAACTTTATGATAGGATTGTAAAAGCACAAGGATGTTAAAGTTATGCTTTAAAAGCAGAGGGGGGAATATGCTACCCCTGTAAATGCATTAATTTGGTCTTACTCACCTTAAATTTTGTTCAGATTTTGTCTCCTGGTGAGCACCAGCTCTGCGTCACTAGAGGCTGCTTGCAGGCCCAACACAGATGCCTTTCGTTTGATGGAAGGACCCAGCCACTCACAAGTGGAGAGGTCCTGATCCCTTGCTAACTGTGGGAAGAGGGTTTGTGTGTGTTTTTCCAGAAACTGAGCTGCAGCCTGTGTGCATGCCAGCTGGTAATGTAAAGCTCTGGACTCCATTCACCGGAGGAAGCGCCTGCAGTAATACAACTTCGCGACTTCATCCTGAAAGATCCATCGCTATCAAGGAGACATTGGAGGAGGAGGAGGCCAGAACCCTCCCAACACAGGGTGACATGAGGGATTCTAAGAGATTGGTGCATCAAGCGCAACTGTCCTTGACATTATGATGCATTTGATAAACACCAATAATCCATGGGATAGGTTATGCTCTTGTCCCTAGAATTTCCTGATGGATCCTCAAAACTATGGCTCATCTGACCTCGAAAGTGCTGCAACTCCCTTGAACTGAACACTGCCCCTGGAGAAGATGGAACCCCCAGTGGAGCTGACTCTAAGAACTGAAAAGCTAAATTTGTTTAATATTCCTCTGGTTCCATTACAGGTCAGGAGTGCAGAGAAATTCTCCACCTTCTTAGAATGTTTGAGGAAGACTTTAAGTGTAACTTGTTATTTATAGATTTTAATGACCTTAGACATTAGAAAAGCCATAGAAATTTGTGGTGGTATCCAAGGACGACTCTGACACCCTCTTAAAGGAGGTTGTGTGTATAGAGCAAGGGGGATCTCAGGGTGGAGCAGGAGGATAAGAGAAGCCCTCTATCCTAGTCCCGGAGACCCCCGGAGGCCTCCCATGTGCTTTCGCTGCAGGAGCAGTGGATACCTGCCTCATCAAGGACATCGAGAATGGTATCCCGACTGCCAAGGAGATCACAAGGAAGATGAGTGCCTTTGGAGGCCAAGAACTCTGAGGTCAGTCCTTTCCTATTGGATTTCTCGCAAGGGGTTGAAGCAGCCCAGTACCCTGCTCATAGGGTCTGGTAACCTGGGAACTTAAGCCAGGAGCCCCGGGAGGCACTCAGAGACAAAAGGATTGTAGGAGGAGCTTCCTCTAGTCCTTAACTAGTTCCAGCCTTGGCTCCCAGCCCTCTCTTACACCAAACATCAGGGTTGCTTGTGAGCTCCATGTAGAGTTAAATTCTTCCTCACTCACTAAGTTGTTGGGGATTTCCCTGCTCACCAGCCTAAGACTTTTCTATTCTTCAATTGTTAAATGCAAAATTCTGTAAAAAACAGTGCTTAATCACTATAAACTGCAAAGTTTAAATTAGGTTAAGAATCTCCCTGAAATGTTTTTATCAACTTAAAACTGATAATGCTAAACAAGATGTAACTGTAACTGTAAAGAACTTTGATGTTATGTTTGAACTCAGCTGCTATGTATGTTAATGTTGGTCTTTACACTGTTCCTCTGCCACTCTGATTTCAGTTAAACATAAAAGCATCTTACCTCGGCAGAAATTATATAATATATAATATTGTTTCTCCCGATTTTTCTGCTCTTCCAAGACCATGTTCCGCCTACATACATCTTTCAGGCCTAATTTTACAAAACACAGAAGGGGGATTTGTAGGAGGACATTGTGACCGTAGAAGGTCAGTGAGCACAGGATTACAGTTGGTTGGATAATATTTATAGGAGAATAACCAAATGGCTAACTTTTGTATACCTTATTGGATATCATTTGCATAAGAACAGTTGAGTGGAGAGTATGTATATGAGAACACCTGGTAGAATATACAAGAAAAAAGAGTTCCAAACAAAAGCATTGATGGTTTTGTTGATGAGCTCAATACTTCCTCCCTTATCCTGTATAGCCCTCAGTGTATAAAGTTTGATGCTACTAATAAACTACGGCTTTTGACCATCAGTCAGGGTCCACGTGTGTTATTATCGGCTCCGTGCACCAAGTCCATTGCTGCGGGACAGCGACAAGTGGGTCACCATAGTGTAAAAGAGATGACTTCCGGGAGATGGTTGGGATCAATACCATGGTTGGATACAGGGTTGGAATCAGTTTTCAAAGGCTATCTAGGCTTATGGTTGCAGTGATGTCAAAGCCTAGATTTCAAGTTAGGGCAAGGTGGAGTGTTAAGGTTCAATTGAGGTTTCTGATTTGGGTTACTAGTAGGAATAGAGCTAGGATTATGCTTACGTGGAATTAAGGTGAGAGCTAGGTCTAATGCTAAAGGTCAAGTCTAGTAGTGAGGTTACTGTGAGGTTTTGAGATTTGAGTTATGGTTATCCCAATGGTTAGGGTTAGGGTTAGGGTGAGGGTGAGGGTTAGGGTTAGGGTTATGGTTAGGGTTAGGGTGAGGGTGAGGGTTCAACTGACAAATAAGATTAGGTCCAGACTTAGGTTTTGTATGTGGCATCAAGTGGGATTTGTGTGAGGATTAGTACTAGATAAAGAATAGTGTTTGGATTAATGCTGGATAGAGAGTTTGGGTTCCATTTCTGGTTCAGGCTTGGTTTGAGCTAGTGCTTTGAGTGAGGGTTATTGTTAGGACTGTGGAAAGGACTGTGTGGATTCAGAATACAGTTAGGGTTACTCTTGAGGTTAGGATGAAAGCTGTGGCTCCATTGAGGGTGAAGAGGTTATTTTGTGTGAATTTGAGTATCATGGTGAGGTTCTAGTCTATGTCCGAATGATTATGCTTAGAGCTAGAGTTCATGTTAGGGTGTGGGCTAACGGTAGTGTGAAAGTTGTTGTAAGATTAAGGTTAGGTCCAAATCTAGTGTTAGGTGCAAATCTTGTGGTGAAGGTTTAGGCTAGAGTTGGATTTAGGCTTAGTGTTCTAATGAGGGTGATGATTCACATTAGCATTGCAGTTTAGGTTTAGAAATGTCGCTGGGATTGGGTTCAGTGTTAGGGCTAGGCTTAGTATGACAGTGATGTCTCCATCTGTGTCAGGGTTTGGAGTTGGTGTTTGGACTAGGGATTTGTTTGGGTTGAGGGCTAGGATCACTTTTAGGATTCGGGCTAGAGCTAGAGCTAGAGCAAATATCAGCATGCAGGTTAGGATGATGGCTAGGGTTGGAGATCAGCCTGTCTCGATTTGGTGTGCTCTAGGTTGTAACTAGCATTCGTGGTAGTCTTTGAAATCGGGTTTGGGTAAGTGCTGTATATCTTACTTTCCAATAAAACATCGTAATTATTAAAAGCAAAAGAGTTATGGCTACTCTAGTTTGAAATTATGACTAGGGTCAACGTGAGGTTTAGGATTAGGCCTATAGCCTGTCTGCTGATTACATCTATCAAAAGTCAAGAGACTCAGTCAGCCTTACAGGCAGGGTTAGTCTCAACTCTTCCTGTAGAAGTAGCCCTAATTCTAATCTTTTTTTTTTTTTAATTATTTATTGTTTAACTTCAGTAATTACATTGTATTATGTGACACAATTACATAGATACTTGGGTTCTCCCCACCCCTCCCCAAACCCTCCCACCATGGTGGATTCCTCCACCTTGCTGCATAACCACAGCTCAAGTCAGTTGAGATTTCCCCATTGCAAGCGTATACCAAACATAGAGTCCAGCATCTTATTGTCCCGTCAAGTTCAACGGCTTCTTAGGTATACCCTCTCTGGTCTGATGACAGAGCCAGCAGAGCATCATCCCAGTCAATTGAAAGCTCCAACATACCATCAGCAAAAATTTACATCATTATGGAATTAAGTGACATAGTAATGAGTAACCAATATGTTAAAAGTAAATGCGGGTTCCCAGCCACCTTCTGTGACCACCTCACCTATACTTCAATTTTAGTTTATACACAACATATAACATTCAAAACATAACATGTTATACTTAACATCATATCATCTTAAATTAAGGCAAACATGTGGTATTTAACCTTTTGGGATTGGCTCATTTCCCTTAGCATTATGGTTTCCAGTTTGGCCCATTTGGCCACAAAGAACTGCATTTTGTTTTTTTTAATAGCTGAGTAGTATTCCATGGAGTAGATGAACCATAGCTTTCTTATCCAATCCTCTGTTGATGGGCATTTTGGTTGTTTCCATGTTTTTGCAATTACTGATTGTGCTGCTATGAACATAGGAGTGCATGTTGGTTTCTCATAGAACAAGTGTTCTGGATATATTCCTAGGAGTGCTATTGCTGGATCATACGGTATGTTGAATTTGAGTTGTTTGAATATTCTCCATACTGATTTCCATAGAGGCTGTACCAGCCTGCAGCCCCACCAGCAGTGGAGTAGGGTTCCCTTTTCCCCGCAACCTCGCCAACAAGTGTCGTTGGTGCTTTTATTCATGTGGGCCAGTCTTACTGGCGTTAGGTGGTACCTCATTGATGTTTTAATTTGGATTTCCCTTATTGCCAGGGAACTTGAGCATTTTTTCATATGTTTATTTGCCATTTGGGTTTGTTCCTTTGTGAAGTGTTTGCCCATTTCCCGTGCCCATTTCTTGAGTGGGTTGTTTGTTTTGACATTTTGGTTGTTTTGTAGCTCTTTGTATATTCTGGATATTAGCCCTCTATCACCTAAGTCGTGCGCGAAGATCTTCTCCCATTCTGTGGGTTGCCTTTTTACTTTGTTGATTGTTTCTCTAGCTGTACAGAAGCTTCTTAGTTTGATGAGGTCCCATTTGTTTATTTTGGTCTTGATTTCTACTGCATCTGGAGTCTTTTTTAGGAAGTGAGGGCCTACCCCTAAGTGTTCCAGTGTGTTTCCAACATTTTCTTCCAAAAGTTTGAAGGTTTCTGGATGTAGGTTTAGATCTGTTATCCATTTAGATCTGATCTTAGTGTATGGTGAGAGATGTGGATCTATTTTTTTGTTTCTGCAGGCTATCAACCAGTTGTCCCAACAGCATTTATTGAACAGACCTTCCCATTTGCCTGGGTTGTCGTTTGTCTTTTTGTCAAAGATTATTTGGCTGTATCTGTGTGGGTTTCCTTCTGGCATTTCTATTCTGCTCCATTGGTCTTCCTCTCTATCTTTGTGCCAGTACCACGCTGTTTTGATAACCACTGCCCTATAGTATGTCCAGAGGTCCGGAACTGTGATTCCCCTTGCTAACTTTCTGTTCTTCAGGATAGTTCTAGCTATCCGTGGTTTTTTGTGCTTCCAGATGAACCTTTGGATCATTGTTTCCAGTTCCATGAAGAATGTTTTGGCAATTTGATTGGGATTGCGTTGAATGTATATATTGCTTTTGGCAGTATAGACATTTTAATGATATTGATTTTACCTATCCAGGAGCATGGGATGTTACTCCATCTTTTGAGGTCTTGTTCAATTTCTTTTTTAAGTAGTTTGTAGTTTTCTTCAAATAAGTCTTCTACCTTTTTGGTTAGATTTATTCCCAGATATTTCATACTTTTCTCTGTTATTTTGAATGGTATCTTGCTGGTTAAGTCTTTTTCCATCTTGGGGCTGTTCGCATACAATATGGCTGTTGATTTTTGTTCATTAATTTTGTACCGTGCCACTCTACCAAACTCTCGTACAAGTTCTAGCAGTCTCTGTATTGAGTCTCTTGGCTCTTCTACATAAAGAATCATATCATCTGCGTATAGTGAGAGCTTGACTTCTTCGTTTCCCATCTGGATTCCTCTGATTTCTTTTTCTTGTCTTATGGCCTCAGCGAGTACCTCTAGGACTATGTTGAATAGTAGTGGAGAAAGTGGACATCCCTGTCTTGTTCCAGATCTCAGTGGGAAGGGTTCCAGCTTTTCTCCATTCAGTATGATGCTGGCGTTGGGTTTTTCATATATGGCTTTAATTATGTTGTGGATTTTTCCATCTATGCCTACCTTGGTTAGGGTTTTTAGTAGGAAGTGATGTTGGATTTTGTCGAAAGCTTTTTCTGCATCTATTGATACTATCATGTGATTCTTGTTTTTCAGTTTTTGGATGTGGTGTATCACGCCCTAATTCTAATCTTACACCTAGCGCTACTCTCATCGAACACTGCTTTGACTTAACCCTGTCCCAAATACTAACCTTAATCCTTGTCCATTACTACTCGTCGCCCTAACCTTAGTCCTACACCAATCTCAATCCCAACATTTTTACAACAATCTAACTGAAATAGGAGCATTCAAGCTCAACAGAAAGCCGAGCAGAGTCATAGCCTCAAGTGTCAAAAACAATACTAAAGATTCCCTTCATCCTGAACCAGCCGGCTTCCTGAAACAAACCTTCCCTGAGGCCAGCCCTTTCTGTAACTCTAAGCCAAGCCCTAGACTTTACCTGATCATACCCCTAGACCAAATGAGGAACCAATTTCTACTACTAGTCCTAAGTGCATCCCTAGCTCAAACACAAATCAAACTCCTAAAGCTAACCCTAACTTCTTTTGTTTTCGTTGAATTCTATTGTTGACAATCTTTACATAGTTGATTTGGGCCAAAACGTTCAAGGGCTACAGGACAGTGAGTAAGGCTATTATTTCCACATCCTCTTCTTTGGCTATATCTGGGGGTAAATGGGGAGGGAGATAAAGGAAGAAGCCCCACCCAGTCTCCTCTCGACCCCAGGTCCCTGATGTGGGGCATGCTGCGAGGGTCCTGCTCAAGTGGGCTTCTTGTTTGTTTCTTTGTTTCTCAAGTGGTTTGATAGTCATGAATTGCTGCCAATCATGCAACTGCAAGCATGATGAGGTCTCTGCAGCATACACTGATTGATACAGTCCATCTTAGAGTCTGTGTTTGCCCAGGTTTTCTCTGCCAATACGTGGCTGAGGTGGGTGATTGACTTGTTCTGTCCTCTGTCTTCTCATGGTTAGGGTTCTGAGTGCAGCAGTTTCAATGGGGAGATCCCCAAAGATCTCCTCTGTGTCTGAGGTATTCCCAGTCCAGATTCTGTCTATACCAGCAAGTCCAGGGCCCAGCACAGCCCATCAGCCCGATCAGCTGGTTGTTGCAGTTGCTGGGTTGGTTGTGTTTGCAGGCCTGTCTTCCACTGGAACCAATGCATCTTGCAGTCCAGCCTGATTCTGCCCAGCACTCGCTCGGGCATCACCCATGTCACTCCCTGTGGCTGTCCTGATGACAGGGACCACTCTGATTGGCTGCATCTCTAAGACCTCGCAGGGCTGTGTGGCCCTGCAAGCTGTCCAATCAGCAGCTGCCTGGTTAGAGTAGCCCAGAATCCTGTAGCCTCAGCATTCTAGAAAAGCCATGGTGACAAGCAGCCTCCTCTGTGGAGTAGAGAATGATGGTGAGTGGCTCAAGCTCTGCTTTCTTTGTTCCTTCTCGCCACAGGCCCTAGCAGAGAAGACGTGCAGACTTCATGGAAGCCAGCAGAGTGCGAGTGTGTGGGGTTGGGTTTCCTTGGAATGTGAGTTTGCAAATCTGCTGACAATGTGTTGAAGCTAGGTCTAATGCTAAAGGTCAAGTCTAGTAGTGAGGTTACTGTTAGGGTTAGGGTTAGGGTGAGGGTTCAACTGACAAATAAGATTAGGTCCAGACTTAGGTTTTGTATGTGGTATGAAGTAGGATTTGTGTGAGGATTAGTATTAGGTAAAGAATAGTGTTTGGATTAATGCTGGATAGAGAGTTTGAGTTCCACTTCTGGTTCAGGCTTGGTTTGAGTTAGTGCTTTGATGGAGGGATATTGTTAGGACTGTGGAAAGGACTGTGTGGAATCAGAATACAGTTAGGGTTACTCTTGAGGTTACGATGAAAGCTGTGGCTCCATTGAGGATGAAGAGGTTGTTTTGTGTGAATTTGAGTATCGTGGTGAGGTTCTAGTCTATGTCCGAATGATTATGCTTAGAGCTAGATTTCCAGTTTCATTCCATGTTGGTCTGTGGGGGTTCATGTTATGATTCCTATATTTTTTTTCTACATTTCTGCTGTCATGGAAACCAAGAACTCTGGCAGAACATATATCTAGCAGTGTTATTGCACCTAGTAAACTCAGTGTGGTGGTGAGTTCCAACTACACGAAGCAGCAGCACAGCTCGTCTAGTGCCAAAACAACTCCATCTGGCACATTCACTCAAAAGCATAGGTAGTCTTAGCAAATCTCCCAGAAATCTTGTTTGTTCACTGCATGTCCAATGCCCATTGAGCCCTGGGAGGTGGAATTAGTAGGTTGAGCACACACACACAAAACAAAGATGGAGATCTTCACTAATGGCGCTTATAATCCACAATCAGAGAGAAGTTCAGAGCCCAAACCATTTTAAAGCTGCCATGGAAACCAAGAACTCTGGCAGCACATACGTCTGAAAGTGGACGTGACACTTGGGGAACTCAGTATGTTGATCAATGGCAACTGCCTGAAGCAGCAGCACAGCTCTTCCAGTACCAAAACAACTACATCTGAGTCATTCACTTCACATAACATCAACAATCTTTGCAGGTTTCCTGGAAACCCTGTTTGGTTCCTTCCTGTCAAATGCCCAAGGAGCCCAGGGGGATGGAATCAAGCTGGATGAACACACACAAATAACATAGATGGAGATCCAAACCAAAGGCACTCAAAACTTCAGAGTCAGAGAGAAGTTAAACGCCCAAGTCAATTCCAGCTGCCATGGAAACAAAAAGCTCTCGCAGCACATAAGTCTGAAAGTAGATGTGACACATGCTTAACTCTGTCTGTTGGTGAATGTCTACTGCCCTAATCAGCAGCATAGCTCTTCCAGTGCCAAAACAATTCCACATGCGTTATTCACTTCACATATCATCAGTTGTCCAAACAGGTCTCCAGGAAATCTTGTTTGGTCACTTTCTGTCCAAAACCCATTGAGCCGCAGCTGATGGAATCTGCATGTTCAACAACCGCACAAAGCAAAGATGGAGATCCTCACTCAAGGCGTGACAAACTTGATAGCCAGAGAGAATTTCAGTGCCCAAGCCATTTCCAGCTGCCTTGGAAACTAAGTGCTCTGGCAGCACATTTGTCTGAAAGTGGATGTGACACCTAGGGAACACAGTGTGCTGGTAAATGGCAAATGCCCGAAGCAGCAGCTCATCTTCCATTGGTAAAACAACTCCACCTGGCTCATTCACTTCACATACCGTCAGCTCTCTTTGCAGTTCTCCTGGAACCGTAGTTGGTCACATCCTGTCCGATGCCCAATGAACACAGGGGGATAGAATCAAGCAGGTTGAGCACCCACAAAAAACAAAGATGGAGATCCTCACTCAAAGCGTTCAAAACTTCACAGCGAGAGAGAAGTTCAGCGCCCTAGCCATTTCCAGCTGCCATGGAAACCAAGTGCTCTGGCAGCCCATATGTCTGAAAGTGGCTGGGTCACGACACTTGAAAAACTCAGTTTGTTGGTGAATGGCAATTGTACTAAGCTGCAGCACAGCTCATCCAGGGAAAAAAACAAATCCACCTGAGTCATTCACTTCACTTACCATCAGCTGTCCTTGCAGGTCTCTGGGAGCCCTGTCTGGTCACTTCCTATCCAATGCTATTTATCCTGAGGGGATGTAATCAAGCAGGATGAGTACACACAGAAATAAAAAATGGAGATACTCCCTCAAGGCGCTCAAAACTCCACAGTCCAGGAGAAGTTTTTCGCCCAAGCTATTTCCAGCTACCATGGAAACCAAGTGCTCTGGCCGGACATATTTCTGAAAGTGGCTGGGAGGTGACACTTAGGGAACTCTGTGTGTTGGTGAATGGCAACTGCCCGAAGCAGCAGCACAGCTCATCCAGGGAAAGAACAACTCCAGCCTGGCTCATTCACTTCACATACCAAAAGCTGTCCATGCTGGTCTCTTGGCACCCTGTCTGGTCACTTCCAGTCCAATGTCCATTGAACCCAGTGTGATGTTATCAAACAGGTTGAGCACCCACAAAAAACAAAGGTGGAGATCCCCACTCAAGGCGCTCAAAACTCCAAAGCCAGAGAGAATTTCAGCGTCCAAGTCATTTCCAGCTGCCGTGGAAACTAAGAACTCTGGCAGCACATATTTCTGAAAGTGGCTGGGAGGTGAACTTGATGAACTGCTTGTGGTGGTGAATGGCATCTGCCCGAAGCAGCAGCACAGCTCTTCTAGTGCCAAAACAATTGCACCTGAGTCATTCACTTTACATACCATAGCTGTCCTGGCAGCTATCTAGGAAACCCTGCTTGGTCACTTCCGTTGCAATGCCCATTGAGCCCAGTGGGAGAGAATCAAACAGGCTGAGCACATGTAAAACCGACAGCCAGAGACGAGTTCAGCTCCCAAGACTTTTCAGTCTGCCATGGATACCGTGTATTCTGGCAGCACATCTGTCTGAAAGTGGACGTGGCACTTGAGGAACTCAGTGTGTTGATGAATGGCAACTGCCCAAAGCAGCAGGACAGCTCCTCCAGTAACAGAACATCTCCACCTGGCTCATTCACTTCACATACCACCAGCTGTCCTGTCAGATCTCCAGGAAATTTTGTTTGGTCACTTCCTGTCCAATGCCCATTGAGCCCAGTACAATATAATTTATAGGTTCAGCAACCGCACAAAGCAAAGATGGAGATCCTCAAAGAATTCATGCAAATGTCAACAGCCAGGGAGAATTTCAATGCCCAAGCCATGTCCAGCTGCCATCGAAACCAAGTGCTGAGGAACCAAGATGACGGCATAGAGTACAGCACGTTTGATAAGGTGGAGAAACTTTAGGCAGGGAGTAGTACAATAAGTAGTTTACAGGGATAAGTAAAACTCAGGCAGTAAGCAGTGTTACCAGGAACCCCCCTGGACACAGGGAAGCTGTGGAAATGAGACAGCAGTGTTGTAGTGGATCGAAGTTCCCACCAGCAGTCGGCAAGCAGCAACTCAAATCCCAGTGATCCGGTCTTCAACGATCCAGGCTCCGGTGATCCAGGCTCCAGCAATCCGTTTCCAGCGCCAGCCAAACATCCAGCAGTGGCCTCCACACAGACGTTGTGACCGCCAGGTGAGAGCCTATGTCCACGTGGTGAGCTAGGAAAGTGAGTGTGGTCTGGGAGCGGACAGACAAGCTGAGTGACTGGGACTATCTGCAGGCAGAGAAAGTCAGAGACTAAGGGTGCCATCTTGTGTGGAGAGACAGAACACGGAGTTGACAGAGCAACTCACAGGCTCCTTTCTGGCTATTCATACAGAACTGATCCAAGGGTGGAGGGGAGCACCAGCTTTGCTCCCTGCAGGGTCTGTGTGGTCCGTGGAACTGAAAGACAGCAGCTGCAGTTCTCCACCTGGAGCCATATTGGGTGGCAGGGCAGCAGGTGTGAACCCTAAGTGGAGATCCAGAGTGGGCGTGTTGCTGGTTAATTGCACGGAACTGAGCCCACGGCAACAGCCTTGCAGCCTGTGGGGTCTGTGTTGTCCCTGGAGTTGATGGCGACAGTCCCCTGATCTTTACTGTTGCCTCATACGGGCGCCATCTTGGACACTGACGCATGTGCTCCAAACACTGATAAATTGCAAGAGGAGGAGTGGCAAACTGCGCATGCGCTAATTCAGCAACTCTCAGATAACAGTGTCACGGGAGCAGACGCTGTTACACTGAAGGGAGGTCAGCTGAATCACCCAAGGGCTGACCTGGGGACAAAAATACCTCCGTCTTAGAGCACTGCATAGGCTCCATGGAAAAAAACAGCCCTGAAAAGGCACGCCTCCAACTCCACCCAAAATAACCCCAGGAGGTACTTAGACTTATTGGCCAGTAGGGGGCGACAAGCTCAGTGCTGCTTACAAAATCAGTGCCACAGATGAAGCAATTATTCCTGGCAGCTGTGTTTCTCAAATCCAGGGCACTGATTGAACATAATAATCAACTTATAGACCTGTAGGTAATACAACATAGAGATGATTTCATCAACCAAATAGGCAGCTACAAAAGGTGAAAGACAAGACAAAAGCACTATGAATGTTACTGAAGTCTCTCCAACAAAGCAGCAAAAGCCTCGCCCACTCCCAGAGTTAACTGAGGAAGACATTGAGAAAATGGGGGACAAAAACTCAGAAAACTCATTGCAAAGCTGCTGGTCAACAATGAGAAGTACAATCAAGAGTTCAAAGAAGAAATAGCAGTAGTATATCAAATTAAGGCTGATATATCACAAATGAAGAATACAGTAGAGCAAAATAAAAATACAGTGGAGAGTCTCAACAACAGAATGAATGAGGCAGAAGAAAGAATTTCAGAATTAGAAGATAGTTTCTGTCACCATGAAGAAACAAGCAAAAAGCTGGAAGCAGAGCTAGGTCAAGCTAAAACAAGTATCCAAGAATTAAAAGATATAATTAAAAGGTCTAACATAAGAGCTATGGGAGTTCCAGAAAGTGCAGAAAGAGAAGCTGGGATTAGAGGCCTATTCAGTGAAATAATACAGGAAAACTTCCCTAATCTGACCAAAGAATTAGAAAGTAATATACAGGAGGGCTACAGAACTCCCAACAGAGTTGACCAAAAACTAACTTCCTCACGACACATGATAATCAAGCTCTCTTCAGTTGAACAAAAAGAAAAAACCTTAAATGTGCACAAGAAAAAATTCAGGTGTCATATAGGGGAACCCCAATCAAACTCACAGCTGACCTTTCAGAGGAAATACTACAGGCCAGAAGAGACTGGAGTGATATATTCCAGATTCTAAAAGAGAAAATTTTTCAACCCAGAATAACTTACCCTGCAAAGTTCTCCTTTGTCTTTGAAAATGAAATAAAATTCGTCCACAATAAAGAAAAACTTCAAGATTTTGTCTCATCTAAACCTGCCCTGCAAATGATACTCAAGGATGTTCCCATGAAAGAAAAAAGAAACAGCAACCACCAGAAACAAGGGCAAATGTGGGGAACATCCCACTAAAAGGCTAACCAAAGACCCAATCATAGAACAACACATCGCCAAAATGACAGGACCAAACTGCCCCTTATCCATAATAATGCTGAATGTAAATGGCTTAAACTCATCAGTCAAACGCCATATATTGGAGGATTGGATCAAAAACAAAACCCAACTATCTGCTGCTTACAGGAGAAGCATCTCACCAACAAAGATCAGAAAAAATTGAAAGTGAAAGGATGGAAAAAGATATTTTAAGCTAATGGTAAAGAAAGACGGGCAGGTGTAGCCATTCTTACACCAGATGACATAGACTTTGATGTGAAAAACCTCAAAAGAGACAAAGAAGGATACCACATAATGATCAAAGGAAGCCTCCAGCAGGAAGAGATCAGCATAATAAATGTTTACGCTCCTAATGCCAAAGCATCTAGCTATGTGAAACAAATATTAACGGGCTTAAAGGGAGAAATAGACTCCAATACGATCATAGTGGGAGACCTTAATACCCCATTAATGCAAATGGACAGAGCAAAAAAAACAGAAACTCAGCAAAGAAACGATAGAACTAACCCAAACTCTAGAGCAAATGGACTTAGTTGACATCTATCGAAATTTTCATCCTACAGACAGAAAATATACGTTTTTTTTCATCAGTACATGGAACTTTCTCCAGAATTGATCATATTATAAGCCATAAAACAAGCCTCAACAAATTTAAAAAAGTGGAAATCATACCATGCATCTTCTCAGACCACCAAGGAGTGAAGCTTGAGACCAAGAATTCAAAACACCAAGGAAAACTTACAAACATATGGAGGCTGAATAATATGTTACTAAATGAGCAATGGGTTAGAGAGGAAATCAAAGGGAAATTTAAAAATTGCTGGAAATAAATGAAGGCATCAACACAACTTATCAAAACTTATGGGACACAATCAAGGCGGTGCTGAGAGGAAAGTTCATTTCAATCAGTGCTTATGTCAAGAAACAAGAAAAGCACCAAGTAAATCAGCTAACCTTACAGTTGAAGGAACTAGAAACACAACAACAAAGCAATCCCAAGATGAGTAGGAAAAAAGAAATCATCAAAATAAGGGAGGAAATAAACCAAATAGAGACCAAGACGAGTATACACAAGATCAATCAATCAAAGAGCTGGTTCTTTGAGAAAATCAACAAAATAGACTCCCCACTAGCTCGACTAATTAAAAAAAGGAGGGAGAAAATACACATCAATAGCATCCGAGATGAGAAAGGAGATATAACTACAGATACCTCAGAAATACAAAGAATCATCAGGAACTATTACAAGCAACTATATGCGAACAAATCAGAAAAAATAGAGTCAAGAAGCAATTAACAATCTAAACAGCACAATAACATATACTGAGATTGAATCAGTAATTAAAGCCCTTGCAACCAAGAAGAGTCCAGGACCAGATGGCTTCACTGCTGAATTATACCAAACATTCCAAGAGGAACTTACCCCAATCTTACACAAGATTTTTCAAACAATAGAAAAAGAGGCAATTCTTCCAAGCTCTTTCTATGAAGCTAATATCACCTTAATACCAAAGCCAGAAACAACAGAAAAAGAGAACTACAGACCGATATCCTTGATGAACATAGATGCAAAGATCTTCAATAAAATACCAGCCAACAGGCTCCAACAACACATCAGGCAGATCATTCACCCGGACCAGGTGGGATTCATCCCAGGCATGCAGGGATGGTTCAACATTCGCAAAACAATAAATGTGATACATCACATCAAAAAATTGACAAATAAAAACCATATGATACTCTCAATAGATGCAGAGAAGGCATTTGATAAAACCCAATACCACTTCATGTTAAAAACCCTAAACAAGATAGGCATAGAAGGCACATTCTATAACACAATCAAAGCAATTTCCGATAAAACATATGCCAGTATCATACTAAATGGGGAAAGATTGGAAGTCATCCCGCTAAAATCTGAAACTAGACAGGGATGTCCACTCCCACCGCTACTTTTCAATGTAGTTTTGGAAGTCCTTGCCAGAGCTATTAGGCAAGAAAAAGCAATTAAAGGAATGCAAATTGCAAATGAGGAATTGAAATTATCGCTATTCGCAGATGACATGATTCTCTACATAGGAGAACCAAAAGACTCAGTCAAGAGACTATTGAAACTCATAAGAGACTTTGGCAAAGTAGCAGGATACAAAATTAATTAACACAAATCGATGGCACTAGTGTACACAAATAATTCCACTGCTGAGAAAGAAATTGTAAGTACAGTTCCCTTTAAAATAGAGGAAAGGAATCTTAAATACCTAGGAATTAAGCTAACTAAAGATGTGAAAGACCTCTATCATGAAAACTATAAATCATTTAAAAACAAATAGAAGAAGACCACGAAAAATGGAGAATCTTACCATGTTCTTGGATTGGCAGGATCAACATTATCCAAATGGCCGTATTACCAAAAGCAATATATAGATTCAACGCAATCCCAATCAAAATCCCAGCAACATTCTTCTCAGAAATAGAAAAGATGATACAGAAGTTCATCTGGAATCACAAAAGACCACGAATAGCTAAAGCTGTCCTGAAAAATAGAAATCAAACTGGAGGAATCACAATAGAAGACCTCAAGACATAGTACACAGCAGTGGTAATCAAAACAGTCTGATACTGGTACAGAAACAGAGAAGAACATCAGCGGAACAGAATAGAAACACCAGAAGGGAATCCACACATGTATAGTCAACTCATCTTTGACAAGAAAACGGAAAACAATCCAGGTAAAAAAACCTGGTCTATTCAACAAATGCTGTTGGGACAACTGGATAGCAGCTTGTAAAATAAAGAAGCAAGACCCGCACCTGTCGCACTATACAAAAATCAGCTCTAACTGGCTCAAGGACCTAAATCTACACCCAGAAACCATCAAACTATTAAAGGAAAACATAGGAAACACATTCCAAGTTATAGGAACAGGGAAAGACTTCTTAGAAAAGACGCCTAAAGCAAAGGCAACCAAATCCAAAATGAACAAATGGGACTACACCAAACTAAAAAGCTTCTGTACAGCAAAAGAAACAATTAACAAAGTGAAGAAGCAACCAACAGAATGGGAGAAAATGTTTGCATTCTACATGAGTGATAGGGGACTAACATCCAGAATCTACAAAGAGCTTCAGAAACACAGGGATAGTAAAATAAACCAACCCTGTAGCAAAATGAGCAAAAGAAATGAACAGATATTTCTCAAAAGAACAGGTTCAAATGGCTAACAGACATATGAAAAGATGCTCAGGCTCTCTAGCCATCAGAGAGATACAAATGAAAACCACCTTGAGGTACCACCTAACTCCAGTGAGACTGGCCTACATTCAGACTCAAAAAACAACACCTGCTGGTGTCGATGTGGGGAGAAAGGCACCCTCCTGATGGGGTCCATGCAGTAGGTGTGAATAACACGAAGGTGTGAAGAGAACAGCTCCCTGACTGGCAGGGCCCGGGGAGCTACCAGCTGCTTAGCAGGGCTAAGTGGATTCATTTCTGACCACCTTGACGCGGTTTTCACCCCCCTTCGCATGGGCACTCAACCACTCCACTAAGAATTTTGTAATCTATTGAGGCATTGTCTGCCCCTGTGAGATGGCTTTTACAACCAATGTGAGCTTAAGAGTTAATGTGACTGAGGATGTCCTGGTGAGTGGGCCTTTAACTACACACAGGAGTATAATTAAGTCTGTGCTGTTCACCCATTGCCAGAAAATCTGGCCCAGATATTTATCATGCTTTCTAGGAAATGGCTTGATAAGAGGGACCCTAAAAGTTATCCTGTTACTGTGACCCTAAAGGTCATTCTGCTATGACAAAAATATAGTTACTGTGACCCTAAAGGCCATCCTGCTATGACAAAGAATATAGTTACTGTGACCCTAAAGGCCATCCTGCTATGACAAAGAATATAGCTACTGTAACTCTGAAGGCTATCCTGCTAAGGCAAAAAATATAGTTACTGTGGTCTTAAAAGGTTAGCCTGTTCTTGCAATTCTTTAGAATATAGAAAATGTGGTTGCTTTAGTTGTTTTCATAAATTTTTAGCTAGAGGAAATACAGGGTTATTTCACTAATATCATAAAGATATATTTTTGATTATTGTTTCATCACTTATGAAGTTGTAGAGCCTGCAGTTGTAGAGGAATGTAATGTTTAAAACTTTTTGTCTTAGATCTTCATGTTTTTTCTCTCTTGATGTATTTCTCCCATTTCGTGATAGCTAAGTTGTAGAATAAGAATTGTAGTAGGAGTGTATTACTGCATAAGACGTGTTGTCTACTGAGAAACTCTTGGCTGCAACGTTGGAATGGATAATGCCTTGCCTAATACTGAAACAATCTGTAGAATTGTCTTTGGAAACACTCACTCATCCACTGTAGAGTTGAAACTTAAATAGAGTAACTTAGCTCATTGCTAACTGCAATTCTTTCCGCCGTTATAATCCTTGCTTTACTTGTTTGGTCAACAAACTGTGTGAGCTTACAGACCTAATGGCCAACTAATGTCAATAACCCCGATCCCCATAGACCAAGGCCCCAGACCTTTTAACTCATACAAGATAGGGGTCTGGTTGACGCAGGTGGCCTAGGTTATAGTCCAGACCTGAGGAGAGCAGATGAAGACTGGCAAGCCAAGATAAGCAAGGATTATGGAATCCTTCCTCAATCATTTCTCAAGGAGTTGTAAATTGTGCCCCCCTGAAGCTATGTCAATATGCCCCTAAGAAAAAAACTTTGTACTGCTTCTGTACAAATAAAGCAGACAGCTTTCTCGCTTTGTCCACTACTTTCAAGGAATCCTGGTGGTCCGTCTCCTTTCTTTCTCTCTTCACGCCTCATCCACGTACCCTTCCCGAACTCCAAACTCAGCCAGAGCTGAACTCCGGCACCCTCCTTCACTGCTGGTGGGAGTGTAGGCTAATACAAACACTGTGGAAATCAGTATGGAGAGTGCTTGGAAAATTGCAAATAAACCTGCCATATGACCCAGCAACCCCACTCTTAGGAATATACCCAAAAGGAGTGAAATCTGCATATGAGAAGGGGATCTTTAATCCTATATTTACAGCAGCACAATCTACAATAGCAAAGACATGGACACAAAACAGATGTGCGTCCAAGGAAGAGTGGTTAAAGAAACTGTGGTACATCTACTCTTTGGAATATTATTCAGGTATTAAGAAGAATGATATTATTCTATTTAAATCCAGGTGGTCCCAACTAGAAGTCATTATGCTCAGTGAAATGAGTCATTCACAAGAGAACAAATACCATATATTGTCTTTCATATAAGGAGGCCAACATGGAAAGTGTAACTCCAACAGTCCAATCTATACTTTTTTTTTCGGTGATTATCTGTTTGCTCTTTTGGCTGTATCACATATGTTTTGATGTTTTTATGTCAGTTTGTCTGCTTCCAAATAATCTCTATTCTCTAGTAGAATTCATCAAGTGCTCATGAAGTATACGAGGGCATCACATTTCCCAAAAGACTTCTGTGTTTCCTTTTAGTTAAGCATGTGTTGCATACTCAGTGGCACATGATTTTAGCAGGGTGCTACAATTTGTTGTTGATGTTGTTGTTGTTATTGTGATTGATGTGGCTGTTATGAAATGATGTCAATCCAAAAAACAGTAATATTATCTCAACACCAAACAGCCTGTATCTCATGCAATAAGATTTTGTGAAGTAACCAATGATATGAGGCAGATTGCTTATGATCTACATCAAAGAATTGTAAAACCTAATGTACTAGTAAGAACCCAAGAGACTTGGAAATGGGGAGGAAAAGCAGAGAAATCTTGCATCACCCAGAAGGTGTGAGGAAGACGGGAAATATAACCTATCAGGATCATAAGTGGTAACTCATAGACAACAGAATTGAATTAGCATTAGACAAAGGCAAATGGGGGAATGAAGAGTAATCCTAACAACCTCTTAACAGCAGGTCATGCGCATAGAGCAGGGAGGGGTCCCCAGAGTGGAGCAGGTGGACAGAAGGAGGCTTTTATCCCAAACCTGAAGACTCCTAGATCCTCACCAAGGACTATCAGTATGAGCACCGAGGACTACATCCCTACTGCCAAGGAGACCACGGGGAAATGGAGTGCCTTCGGAGACCAAGAACTCTGAGGTCACCCACCCCCATTTGGTTCTAACACATAGGATGGAAGAAGCCCAAATCCTGCCTTGCAGGATCCAAGGTCATTGGAACAACAACCAGGATCCCTGTTCGGTCCGCAGAAACAGAACAGTAAACTTCCTTCAGGACTAGGGAGAGGAGCTTTCTCTGGTCCTTTTCTGCTTCCAATTTTGGGTCCCCACCCCCTCTCGTAATAACCATCAGAAGCACTCCAGAAACCCCTCAAAACAAACAAACAAACAAAACTGGAATAGATAGAGAACAACAAGGAAAGCTTAGAAACAGACAGGAAATGGTCAGCGGGGATGCACTTATAACTCACTTGGTGGGAAACAAAGATTAGTTACTCCTCACTGGGGTATGGATGATTTCTCTGCACACCCCTCCTAAACATGCTCACCTAAACAGTTGCCTTATATCCTGTTAGAATCATAGAGTTAGACCACCTGAAAAACAGCCAGGTTCGGCGAAAACATGCTTCAATGCTATAAACTGCTAATGAGTAAAATTAAAATACGCATGAGACAGCTGAATAGCAATCTATACCCATTTAATGTGTATAGAGCATGGTTGAATATAAAGCAAAATTGAAATGTCTAAGAAGAAGTCACAGGCTGTGGTTGATAACCTGCCTTTTCCTAGTAATATATTAGTTAATCAATACCATGTCAATTATTGGCACAATGTTGTAAATGGTTGGAAATATTATGTTGGGGCTTTTAATGGATTGGGATGATACTCTGCTGGCTCTACCATCAGACCAGAGATGGTCTCACAAACAAACCATGGAACTTACCAAGACAATAAGATGCTAGACTTTATGCTTGGTAAATACCTCCAATGAAAGAATGTCAACTGAATTTGAATTATGGAAACGCAATAAGGTGGAGCAATCCGTCGTAGGGGAGGGTGTGGGTAGGGGCGGGGTGAATCCAAGTACTTAAAAAATGTATCACATAATGAAATGTAATTAATTAAAAAAATGAAAGGCAATAAAAATATGTTAAAAAAAAAGGAACCAAGTGCTCTCACAGCACATATGTTTGAAAGTGGACGTGACACTTGGCGAACTCAGTGTGGTGGTGAATGACAATTGCCCGAAACAACAAGACAGCTCTCCCTGTGCCAAAATAACTCAACCTGTTTCATTCACTTCACATACCATCATCTGTCCAAACAGGCCTCCAAGCTATCTTGTTGGGTTACTTCCTCTCCAATGCTCATTGAGCCCAGGCTGATGGAATGTGTAGGCTCAGCAACACCACAAAACAAAGATGGAGATCCGCACTCAAGGTGTGACAAACTCAACACCCAGAAACAATTTCAGTGCAAAAGCCAATTCCATCTGCCATGGCAACCAAGTGCTCTGGCAGCATATATCTGAAAGTCGACATGACACCTGGGGAACTCAGTGTGTTGGTGAATGACAATTGCCCGAATCAACAGGACAGCTCTCCCTGTGCCAAAACAACTCCATCTGGCTCATTCACTTTACATACCATCTGCTGTCCACACAGGTCTCCAGGAAATCTTGTTGGGACACTTCCTGTCCAATGAGCATTGAGCCCAGTCTGATGGAATGTGTAGGCTCAGCAACACACAAAACAAAGATGGAGATCCTGACTCAAGGCGTGACAAACTCGACACCCAGAAACAATTTCAGCACAAAAGCCATTTCCACCTGCCATGGCAACCAAGTGCTCTGGCAGCATATATCTAAAAGTCGGCATGACACCTGGGGAACTCAGTGTGGCAGTGAATGACAATTGTCCGAATCAACAGGACAGCTCTCCCAGTGCCAAAACAACTCCACCTGGCTCATTCACATCACATACCATCATCTGTTCTGGCAGGGCTCCCGAAAACCAAGTTTGGTTACTTCCTATCCAATGTCAACTGAGCTCAGGTGGATGGAATCAATAGGGCTAAATATCCACACAAAACAAAGATGGAGATCCTCATTCAAGGCGTGAAAACCTGGACGGCCAGAGAGAATTTCAGCACCCATGACATTTCCAGCTGCCATGGAAACCAAGTGCAGTGGCAGCAGATATGTGTGATAGTGGACGGGACACTTGGAGAACTCAGTGTGGTGGTGTATTGCAACTGCCCGAAGTGGCAGAAAAGGTATTCCACTGCCAAAACAACTCCATCTGGCTCTTTCACTTCACATACCCTCACCTGTCCACAAGGTATCCGGAAATCTTGTTTGGTTACTTGCTGTCCAATGCCGATTGAGCCCAGTTGGATGGAATCAAGCAATTTGAGCAAACACTCAAACAAAAGATGGAGATCCTCACTCAAATCGCTCAAAACTGCACAGCCAGAGAGAAATTCAGTGACCAAGCCATTTCCAGCTGCCATGGAAACCAAGTACTCTGGCAGCACACATTTCTGAAAGTGGCTGGCACATGACACTTAGAGAAGGCTGTGTGTTGTTGAATGGCAACTGCCCGAAGCAGCAGCACAGCCCTTCCAATGCCAAAACAACTCAACCTGGGTCATTCACTTCACATATTATAAGCTGTCCTTGCAGGTCTCAGGGAAAACTTGTTTGGTCACTTTATTTCCAATGCCTATAGAGTCCAGTATGATGTAATTTATAAGTTCAGTAAACATACAAAGCAAAGATGGAGATCCTCACTCAAGGCGTGACAAACTAGAAGCCACAGAGTATTGCAGCGCCCAAGACATTTCAAGCTGCCATGGAAAGTAAGTGCTCTGGCAGCACATATGTCTGAAAGTTGCTGGAAGTTGAAACATGGAGAACTCTGTGTGTTTGTGAATGACAACTGCCAGAAGCAGCACAGGTCTTCCAGTGTCAAAACAACTCCACCTGGTTCTTTCACTTCACATACCATCAGCTGTACAGTCAGGTCTCCGGGAAATCTTCTTTGGTCACTTCCTGTAAAATGCCCATTGAGCCCAGGGAGATGTAAATTAAATGTTCAGCAACCGCACAAAAAACAGATGGAGATCGTCAAAAAATCCATGCAAAAGGACACAGCCAAAGAGAAATTCAGTGCCCAAGCCATATCCAGCTCCCATGGTAAACAAGTGCTCTGGCAGCACTAGTGTGTGTAATTGGATGTGAAACGAAGGGAACTCAGTGTGGTGGTGAATGGCAACTGCCCAAAGCAGAAGCACAGCTTTCCAGTGTCTAAACAACTCCACCTGGCTCATGAACTTCGCATACCATCAGCTGTCCTTGAAGGATTCCAGGAACTCCTGTTTGGTCACTTCCTGTCCAATAGCAATGGAGCCCAGGGGTAAAATGAAGCAGCATAAGTACACCAGGAAAACAAAGATGGAGATCCTCTAGAATTCATGTAAATCTCCACAACCAGAAAAGAGCTCAGCGCCCAAGAGATTTAGAGCTGTCATTCAAACCAAGTGCTCTGGCAGCACATATGTGGAACAATGGATGTGAAACGAAGGGAATAAAGGTTCGCTGATGAATAGCAACTGGCCGAAGCAGCAGCACAGGTCTTCCAATGCCAAAACAAATCCACCTGCCTCATGAACTTCACACACCATCAGCTGTCCTGGCAGCTATCTAGGAAACAATGTTTGGTCACTTGCGGTCCAATTCCCGTTGGGGAAGTGTGATGGAATCAAGCAGCTTGAGCACCAAACAAAACTAACATACAGCTCCTCACTCAAGGCGCTCAAAAACCAAATCCAAAGACAAGTACATTCTTGAAGTCGTTTCAAACTGCCATGGAAACCAAGTGCTCTGGAAGCACATAAGTTTACCAGTGGATGTGACACATAGAGAACATAGTGTGGTGATAATTGGCAAAAGCCCGAAGCAGCAGCACAGCTCTTCCAGTGCCAAAACAGCTACACCTGGCTCATCAACTTCACATACCATCAGCTGTCCTGGCAGCTATCTAGGAAACCCTGTTTGGTCACTTGCGCTCCAATGACCATTGAGCGCACAGTGATGGAATCAAGCAGGTTGAGCACCCACACAAAACTAACATGAAGCTCCTCAATCAAGGCGCTCAAACCTCCACAGCAAAAGACAAGTTCAGTGCCCAAGCCATTTCCCGCGGCCATGGAAACCAAGTGCTCTGGCAGCACATATGTCTGAAAGTGGATATGACACCTAGAGCACACAGTGTGGTGGTGAATGGCAACTGCCCGAAGCAGGAGCAGAGCTCTGCCAGTGCCAAAACAACTCCACCTGGCTCATGAACTTGACATACTATCAGCTGTCCTGGCAGCAATCTAGGAAACCCTGTTTGGTCACTTGCGGTCCAATGATTTTCAGACAGTGGGATGGAATCAAGCTGGTTGAACACCCAACACAAAACTAACATGTAGCTCCTCATTCAGGGTGCCCAAAAGTCAACAGCCAGAGACAAGTTCAGCGCCCATTCATTCCCATCTGCCATGGAAACCAAGTGCTCTGGAAGTACATATGTGGAACAGTGGATGTGACACCAAGCCTATGTAGGTTCGCTGGTGAATGGCAACTGTCCAAAGCAGCAACACAGGTCTTCCAGTGCCAAAACAACTCCACGTGCCTCATGAACTTCAAATACCATCAGCTGTCTTGGCAGCTATCTAGGAAACCCTGTTTGATCACTTGCGATCCAAAGACAATTTTGTCTAGTGTGATGGAAACAAGCAGCTTGGGCACCCACAGAAAAATAATATAAAGCTCCTCACTCAAGGCACCCAAACTCCACAGCCAAACACAAGTTCAGCGCCCAAGACATTTCCCATAGCCATGGCAACTGAGTATTCTGGCTGCACATATGTGGAACACTGGATGCGACACCAAGGGAATGTAGATTCGCTGGGGAATTGCAACTGTCTATAGCAGCAGCACAGCTCTTCCAGTGCCAAAACCACTTCACCTCTATCATGAACTTCAAATACCATCAGGTGTCCTCGTAGCTATCTAGGAAACCCTGTTTGGTCACATCCTGTCATAATGCCCATGGAGCCCAGTGTGGTTTAATCAAGCAGGTTGATCGCACACACACAACTAACATGGAGCTCCTCACTCAAGGCGCTCAAATCTCCATTGCCAAAGAATAGTTCAGCGCCCAAGCCATTTTCCTCTGCCATGGAAACCAAGTGCTCTGGCAGCATATATGTGCAACAGTGGATGGGAAACCTAGACAACACAGTGCGGTGGTGAATGGCAAGAGCCCTAAGTGGCAGCACAGCTCTTCCAGTGCCAAAAAAAATCCACCTGGTTCATGAACTTCACATACCATCAGCTGTCCTGGAGGCTCTAGAGGAAACACTGTTTGATCACTTCCGGTCCAATGCCAATGGAGACCAGAGTAATGGAATCCAGCAGATTGAACACCCACACAAATATAACATGGAGCTCCTCACAGAAGGCGAACAAAAATCACAGCCAAACACATGTTCAGTGCGCAAGCAATATCACGCTGCCATGGAAACCAAGTGCTATGGCAGCACATATGTGGAACAGCAGATGTGACACCTAGCAAACTCAATGTGGTGGTGAAGGAAACTGCCAGAGACAGCAGCACAGCTTTTCCAGTGCCAGAACAACTCCACCTGGCTCTTGAACTTCACCTACCATCAGCTGTCCTGGCAGCTATCTAGGAAATCCTGTTTGGTCACTTCCAGTTAAAATGCCCATTGAGCCCAGTAAGATGAAATAAAGCAGGTTGAGCACCCACACAAAACTAACATTTAGCTCCTCACT
This sequence comes from Ochotona princeps, assembly GCF_030435755.1. NCBI lineage: Eukaryota > Metazoa > Chordata > Mammalia > Lagomorpha > Ochotonidae > Ochotona > Ochotona princeps. The sequence goes on along the minus strand of NC_080866.1, from coordinate 29,154,817 downwards.
CAAGGCGCTTAAAACTCCAGAGCCGAACACAAGTTTAGTGCCCAAGCCATTAAATGCTGCCATGGAAACCAAGTGCTCTGGCAGCACATATGTCTCTAAGTGGACGTGACAGTAAGCAAGGTAGTGTGGTGGTGAATGGCCACTGTCAGAAGAAGCAGCACAGCTCTTCCAGTGCCAAAGCAACTCCACCTGGCTCATGAACTTCACATACCATCAGCTGTCCTGTGAGCTATCTAGGAAACCCTGTTTGATCACTTGCGGTCCAATGATCTTTGATACCAGAGGGATGGAATCAAGCATCTTGAGCATCCACACAAAACTATCATGTAGCTCCCAACTCAAAGCGCTAAAAACTCCACAGGAAAAGACAAGTTCAGTACCAAAGTCATTTCCCATTGCCATGAAACCAAGTTCTCTGGCAGCAAATATGTCTCTAAGTGGATATGACACGTAGAGAACTCAATGAGGTGGTGTATGAACACTGCCCGAGCAGTAACACAGCTCTGCCAGTGCCTAAACAACTCCACCTGTCTCATGAACTTCACATGCCATCAGTTGTTATGGCAGCTATCTAGGAAACTCTGTTTGGTCACTACCGCTCAAATGCTCCTTGAGCCCAGGGTGATGGAATTAATAAAGCAGCTTGATCACATACACACAACTAATATGGAGCTCGTCACTCAAGGCGCTCAAAACACCACAGCCAAAGACAAATTCAGCGCCCAAGACATTTCCCGTTGCCATGGAAACCAAGTGCTCTGTAAGCACATATGTATGAAAATGGATATGACACCTAGACAAAACACTGTGGTGGTGAATGGCACCTGTCTGAAGGATCAGCACAGCTCTTCCAGTGCCAAAACAACTCCACCTGGCTCATGACCTTCACATTTCATCAGCTGTCCTGCCAGCTATCTACGAAACCCTGTTTGATCATATGCGATCCAATGACAATTGTGTCCAGTGTGATGGAAACAAGCAGCTTGGGCACCCACAGAAAAATAACATAAAGCTCCTCACTCAAGGATCTCAAAACTCCACAGCCAAACACAAGTTCAGCGCCCAAGACATTTCACACAGCAATGGTAATCAAGTGTTCTGTAAGCACATATGTGGAACAGTGGTTGTGACACATAGGGAAGGTAGTGTGTGGGTGAATGGCCACTGCCCGAAGCAGCATCAGCACAGCTCATCCAGTGCCAAAACAACTCCACCTGGCTCATGAACTTCACATACCATCAGCTGTCCTGGCAGCTCTCTAGGAAACCCTGTAGGGTCACATCCTGTCAAAGCCCATTGAGACCAGTGTGATGGAATCAATCCACTTGAGCAGCCAAACAAAACTATCATGGAGCTCCTCACTCAAGGCGCTCAAAACTCCACAAAAAGACAAATTCAGCGCCCAAGCCATTTCCCGTTGCCATAAAAACCAAGTGCTCTGGCAGCACATATGTCTGTAAGTGGATGTGACAGGTAGTCAAGGTAGTGTGGTGGTGAATAGCAACTGCCTGAAGCAGCAGCACAGCTCTTCCTGTGTCAAAACATTTCCACCTGGCTCATGAAATTCACATACCATCAGCTGTCATGGCAGCTCTATTAGGAACCCTGTTTCTTCACCTGCGGTCAAAGGCCCATTGAGCCCATTGTGATGAAATCAAGCAGGTTGAGCAACCACAGAAATCAGCTGTCCTGGCAGCTATCAAGGAAACCCTGTTTGATCACTTCAGATCCAATGACAATTTTGTCCAGTGTGATGGAAACAAGCAGCTTTGGCACCCACAGAAAAATAACATAAAACTCCTCACTCAAGGATCTCAAAACTCCACAGCCAAACACAAGTTCAGTACCCAAGGCATTTCCCACTGCCATGGTAATCAAGTGCTCTGGCAGCTCATATATGGAACAGTGGATATGACTCCTAGGGATGGTAGTGTGGTGGTGAATGGCCACTGCCCGAAGCAGCAGCATAGCTCCTCCAGTGCCAAAACAAATCCACCTGGCTCATGAACATCACATGCCATCAGCTGTCCTGGCAGCAATCTAGGAAACCCTGTTTGGTCACTTCTGGTCCAATGCCCTTCAGCCCAGAGTGATGGAATCAAGCAGCTTGAGCACCCAAACACAACTAACAGGGAGCTCCTCACTCAAGGCGATCAAAACTCCACAGTCAAAGACAAGTTCAGCGCCCAAGCCATTTCCCGTTGCCATGGAAACCAAGACCTCTGGCAGCACATATGTGTTTAAGTGGATATGACAACCAAGGTAGGAAGTGTGTTGGTGAATGGCCACGGTTCGAAGCAGCAGCACAGCTCTTCCAGTGCAAAAACAACTCCACCTTGCTCATGAATTTCACATACCATCAGCTGTCCTGGCAGCTCTCTAGGAAACTTTGCATGGTCACTTGCTGTCAAATGCTTATGGAGCCCAGTGTGATTTAATCAAGCAGGATGGTCACACACACACAAATAACATGGAGCTCCTAACTCAAGGCGCTCAAAACTCCACAAAGACAAGTTCAGCGATTAAGCCATTTCCCGTTGCCATGGATACCAAGAGCTCTGGCAGCACATATTTCAGCAAGTGGTTAAGACACCTAAGGAAGGTAATGTGGTGGTGAATGGCAACTGCCCGAAGCAGCACTACAGCTATTCCAGTACCAAAACAACTCCACCTGGCTCATCAACTTCACATAACATCAGCTGTTCTGGCAACTATCTAGGAAACCCTGTTTGGTCAATTGCAGTCCAAATGCCCATAGAGCCCAGTGTGATTAAAACAAGCAGGATGATCACACACACACAACTAACATGAAGCTCCTAACTCAAGGCACTAAAAACTCCACAGGCAAAGACCAGTTCTGCGCCCACGCCATTTCCCGCTGCCATGGAAACCAAGTGCTCTGGCCTCACATATGCTGAACAGTGGATGTGACACAAACAGAACACAGTTTGGTTGTAAATGGCCACTGCCCGAAGCAGCAGCTCAGCTCTTCCTGTGCCAAAAAATCTCCACCTGATTCATCAACTTCACATACCATCAGCTGTCCTGGCAGCTATCTAGGAAAACCTTTTGGTCACTTCCGTTCTAATGCTCGTTGAGCGCAGTGGGATGGAAACAAGCAGGTGGGGCACCCAAACACAACTAACATGGAGCTGCTCACTCAAGGCGCTGAAAACTCCGGAGCCAAAGACAAGTTCAACGCCCAAGCTGTTTCCCGTTGTCATGCAAACCAAGTACTGTGGCAGCACATATTTCTGCAAGAGGATATGACACCTATGGAAGGTAGTGTGGTGGTGAATGGCAACTTCCCGAAGCAGCAGCACAGCTCTTCCAGTGCCAGAACAACTTCAGCTGGCTCATGAACTTCACATACCATCAGCTGTCCTGGTATCTATCTAGGAAACCCTGTTTGGTCACTTCGGGTCTAATGCCAATGGAGACCAGTGTGATGGAAATGAGCAGCTTGAGCACCCAAACAAAACTAACATGGAGCTGCTCGTTCAATTCGCTCAAAACTCCATAGCCAAAGACAAGTACATCGCCCAAGCCATTTTCCGTTGATATGGAAACCAAGTGCTTTGGCAGCACATATGTCTAAAACTGGAAAAGACACCTAAGGAAGGTAGTGTGGTGGTGAATTTCAACTGTCCGAAGCAGCAGCAGAGCTCTTCCACTGCCAAAACAACTCCACCTGGCTCATATACTTCACATACCATCAGCTGTCCTGGCAGCTATCTAGGAAACCCTGTTTGGTCACTTCCGGTCCAATGCCATTTGGTCCCAGGGTGATAGAATCAGGCAGCTTTAGCACCAACACAAAACTAACATGGAGCTCCTCACTCAAGGCGCTCAAAACTCCACAGTCAAAGACAAGTTCAGCTCCCAAGCCATTTCCCGTTGCCATGGAAACCAAGTGCTCTGGCAGCACATATGTGGAACAGTGGATATGACACCGAAGGAAGGTAATGTGTTGGTGAATGGCCACTGTTCGAAGCAGCAGCACAGCTCTTCCAGTGCCAAAGCAACTCCACCTGGCTCATGAACTTCACATACCATCAGCTGTCCTGTGAGCTATCTAGGAAACCCTGTTTGATCACTTGCGGTCCAATGATCTTTGATACCAGAGGGATGGAATCAAGCATCTTGAGCATCCACACAAAACTATCATGTAGCTCCAAACTCAAAGCGCTAAAAACTCCAAGGAAAAGACAAGTTCAGTACCAAAGTCATTTCCCATTGCCATGAAACCAAGTTCTCTGGCAGCACATATGTCTCTAAGTGGATATGACACGTAGCGAACTCAATGAGGTGGTGCATGAACACTGCCCGAGCAGTAACACAGCTCTGCCAGTGCCTAAACAACTCCACCTGGCTCATGAACTTCACATACCATCAGCTGTCCTGGCAACTACCTAGGAAACCCTGTTTGGTCACTTGCTATTCAAATGCTCCTTGAGCCCAGTGTGGTTTAAACAAGCAGGATGATCACACAAACACAACTAACACGGCGCTCCTTACTCATGGCGCTCAAAACTCCACAGCCAAAGACAAGTTCAGGGCCCAAGCCATTTCCCGTTGCCATGGAAACCAAGTGCTCTCGCAGCACATATGTGTGTAAGTGGATATGACACCCAAGGAAGGTAGTGTGGTGGTGAAATGCCACTGCCCGAAGCAGCAGCACCGCTATTCCAGTGCCAAAACAACTCCACCTGGCTCATCAAATTCACATACCATCAGCTGTCCTGGCAGCTATCTAGGAAACCTTGTTTGGTCACTTGCGGTCCAATGCCCGTTGAGCTCATTAGGATGGAATCAAGCAGGTTGAGCACCCACACAAAACTAACATGGAGCTCCTCACTCAAGGCGCTCAAAACTGCACAGCCAAAGACAAGTTCAGCGCCCAAGCCATTTCCCGTTGCCATGGAAACCAAGTGCTCTGGCAGCACATATGTGTTTAACTGGATATGACATCTAATGAAGGTAGTGTGGTGGTGAATTTAATCTGTTCGAAGCAGCAGCACAGACTTCCAGAGCGAAAACAACTCCACCTGGCTCATGAACTTCACATACCATCAGCTGTCCTGGCAGCTATCTAGGAAACCCTATTTGGTCACTTCCGGTCAAATTCCCTTTGGGCCCAATGGAATGGAATCAAGCAGCTTGAGCACTCACAAAATCTAACATGGAGCTCCTCAGTAAGGTCACGCAAAATTCCACAGCCAAAGACAAGTTCAGTGCCTAAAGCCATTTCCCGTTGCTGTGGAAACCAAGTTCTCTGGCAGCACCTATGTGGAACACTGAATGTGACACCAAGGGAATGTAGGTTCTCTGATGAATGACAACTGTCCAAAGCAGCAGCACAGCTCTTCCAGTGCAAAAACAACTCCACCTGGCTCATTAAATTCACATACCATCAGCTGTACTGGCACCTACCTCGGAAACCCTGTTTGGTCACTTCTGCTTCAAGGCCCATGGAGACCAGTGTGATTGAATCAAGCATATTTAGCACTCAAACAAAACAAACATGTAGCTCTTCACTCCAGGAGCTCAAAACTCCATAGCCAAAGACAAGTTCAGCGAACAGGCCATTTCCTGTTGCCATGCAAAACCAAGTGCTCTGGCAGCATATGTGTGTAAGTGGATATGACACCTAAGGAAGGTAGTGTGGTGGTGAATTTCAAGTGTCCAAAGCAGCAGCACAGCTCTTCCGGAGCCAAAACAACTCCACCTGGTTCATGAAATTCACAAACCATCAGCTCTCCTGGCAGCTATCTAAGAAACCCTGTTTGGTCACCTCCGGTCAAATGCCCCTTGAGCCCATTGTGATGGAATCAAGCAGCTTGAGCACCCAACAAAACTAACAAGGAGCTGCCCACTCAAGGTGCTCAAAACTTCATTGCCAAAGACAAGTTCAGCGCCCAAGCCAATTCCCGTTGCCATGGAAACCAAGTGCTCTGGCAGACATATGTGTGTAAGTGGATATGACACCAATGGAAGATAGTGTGGTGGTGAATGGCAACTGCATGAAGCAGCAGCACAGCTCTTTCTGTGCCAAAACAACTCCACCTGGTTCATGAACTTCACATACCATTAGCTGTTGACAGATATCTAGGAAACCCTGTTTGGTCACTTCCGCTCCAGTGCTCATAGAGCCCAGTGTGATGGAATGAAGCAGCTTGAGCACCCAAACAAAACAAAAATGCACCTGTTCACTCAAGGCGCTCAACTCCACAGCCAAGGACAAGATCTGCGCACAAGTCTTTTCCCGTTGCCATGGACCAAGTGCTCTGGCAGCACATAAGTCTGTAAGTGGATATGACACAAAGGGAATGTACTGTGTTGGTGAATGGCCACTGCCTGAAGAAGCACCACAGCTCTTCTAGTGCCAAAACAACTCCACCTGGCTCATCAACTTCACATACATTCAGCTGTCCTGGCAGCTATCTAGGAAACCCTGTTTGGTCACTTCTGATCCAATGCCCATTGTGCACCAGTGGGAAGGAATCAAGCATGTTGAGCATCCAAACACAACTAACATGGAGCTCCTCACTCAAGGCGCTCAAAACTCCACAGCAAAAGACAAGTTCAGCACCCAAGCCATGTCCTGCTGTCATGGAAACCAAGTGCTCTGACACCACATATGTTGAACAGAGAATGTGACACATAGAGAACACAGTGTCGTGGTGAATGGCAACTGCCCGAAGCAGCACTACAGCTCTCCCAGTGCCAAAACAACTCCACCTGGCTCCTGAACTTCACATAGCATAAGCTGTCCTGGCAGCTATCTAGGAAACCCTGTTTGGTCAATTGCAGTCCAAATGCCCATGCAGCCCAGTGTAATTTAAATAAGCATGTTGATCACACACACACAACTAACATGGAGCTCCTCATTCAAGCCGCTCAAAACTCCACAGCCAAAGACAAGTTCAGCACTCAAGCCATTTCCCGCTGCCATGGAAACCAAGTGCTCTGCCAGCACATATGTGGAACAGTGGATGTGACACATACAGAACACAGATTGGTGATAAATGGCCACTGCCCGAAGCAGCAGCAGCACAGACTTCCAGTGCCAAAAAAACTCCACCTGACTCATGAAATTCACATACCATCAGCTGTCCTAGCAGCTAGCTAGGAAACCCTGTTTGGTCACTTCTGGACCAATGACGGTTGAGCCCAGTGTGATGGAAACAAGCAGCTTGAGCACCCAAACACAACTAACATGGAGCTGCTCACTCAAGGCGCTGAAAACTCCGGAGCCAAAGACAAGTTTGCGCCCAAGCCATTTCCCGTTGCCATGGAAACCAAGAACTCTGTCAGCACATATGTGTGAAAGTGGATGTGACACCTATGGAAGGTAGTGTGGTGGTGAATGTCCACTGCCCGAAGCAGCAGCACAGCTCTTCAAGTGCAAAAACAACTCCGCCTGACTCATCAACTTCACATACCATCAGCTGTCCTGGTATCTATCTAGGAAACCCTGTTTGGTCACTTCATGTCAAATGCTCATGGAGACCAGTGTGATGGAAATGAGCAGCTTGAGCAGCCAAACAAAACTAACATGGAGCTGCTCATTCAGGTCGCTCAAAACTCCACAGCCAAAGACAAGTACATCGCCCAAGCCATTTTCCGTTGCCATGGAAACCAAGTGCTTTGGCAGCACATATGTCTAAAACTGGATAAGAAACCTAAGGAAGGTAGTGTGGTGGTGAATTTCAACTGTCCAAAGCAGCAGCACAGCTCTTCCACTGCCAAAACAACTCCACCTGGCTCTTCAACTTCAAATACCATCAGCTGTCCTGGCAGCTATCTAGAAAACCCTGTTTGGTTATTTCTGCTCCAATGCCCCTTAAGTCCAGTGTGAAGCAAACAAGCAGCTTGAGCACCCAAACACAACTAACATGGAGCTGCTCATTTAAGGTGCTCAAAACTCCATCACCAAAGAGAAGTTCATCTCCCAAGCCATTTCCCGTTGCCATGGAAACCAAGTGCTCTGGCAGCACATATGTGTGCAAGTGGATATGACACCTAAGGCAGGAACTCTGGTAGTGAATGGCAACTCTCCAAAGCAGCAGCACAGCTCTTCCAGTGCCAAAACAACTCCACCTGGCTCATGAACTTCACATACCATCAGCTGTCCTGGCAACTACCTAGGAAACCCTGTTTGGTCACTTGCTATTCAAATGCTCCTTGAGCCCAGTGTGGTTTAAACAAGCAGGATGATCACACAAACACAACTAACACGGCGCTCCTTACTCATGGCGCTCAAAACTCCACAGCCAAAGACAAGTTCAGGGCCCAAGCCATTTCCCGTTGCCATGGAAACCAAGTGCTCTCGCAGCACATATGTGTGTAAGTGGATATGACACCCAAGGAAGGTAGTGTGGTGGTGAAAGGCCACTGCCCGAAGCAGCAGCACCGCTATTCCAGTGCCAAAACAACTCCACCTGGCTCATCAAATTCACATACCATCAGCTGTCCTGGCAGCTATCTAGGAAACCTTGTTTGGTCACTTGCGGTCCAATGCCCGTTGAGCTCATTAGGATGGAATCAAGCAGGTTGAGCACCCACACAAAACTAACATGGAGCTCCTCACTCAAGGCGCTCAAAACTGCACAGCCAAAGACAAGTTCAGCGCCCAAGCCATTTCCCGTTGCCATGGAAACCAAGTGCTCTGGCAGCACATATGTGTTTAACTGGATATGACATCTAATGAAGGTAGTGTGGTGGTGAATTTAATCTGTTCGAAGCAGCAGCACAGACTTCCAGAGCGAAAACAACTCCACCTGGCTCATGAACTTCACATACCATCAGCTGTCCTGGCAGCTATCTAGGAAACCCTATTTGGTCACTTCCGGTCAAATTCCCTTTGGGCCCAATGGAATGGAATCAAGCAGCTTGAGCACTCACAAAATCTAACATGGAGCTCCTCAGTAAGGTCACGCAAAATTCCACAGCCAAAGACAAGTTCAGTGCCTAAAGCCATTTCCCGTTGCTGTGGAAACCAAGTTCTCTGGCAGCACCTATGTGGAACACTGAATGTGACACCAAGGGAATGTAGGTTCTCTGATGAATGACAACTGTCCAAAGCAGCAGCACAGCTCTTCCAGTGCAAAAACAACTCCACCTGGCTCATTAAATTCACATACCATCAGCTGTACTGGCACCTACCTCGGAAACCCTGTTTGGTCACTTCTGCTTCAAGGCCCATGGAGACCAGTGTGATTGAATCAAGCATATTTAGCACTCAAACAAAACAAACATGTAGCTCTTCACTCCAGGAGCTCAAAACTCCATAGCCAAAGACAAGTTCAGCGAACAGGCCATTTCCTGTTGCCATGCAAAACCAAGTGCTCTGGCAGCATATGTGTGTAAGTGGATATGACACCTAAGGAAGGTAGTGTGGTGGTGAATTTCAAGTGTCCAAAGCAGCAGCACAGCTCTTCCGGAGCCAAAACAACTCCACCTGGTTCATGAAATTCACAAACCATCAGCTCTCCTGGCAGCTATCTAAGAAACCCTGTTTGGTCACCTCCGGTCAAATGCCCCTTGAGCCCATTGTGATGGAATCAAGCAGCTTGAGCACCCAACAAAACTAACAAGGAGCTGCCCACTCAAGGTGCTCAAAACTTCATTGCCAAAGACAAGTTCAGCGCCCAAGCCAATTCCCGTTGCCATGGAAACCAAGTGCTCTGGCAGACATATGTGTGTAAGTGGATATGACACCAATGGAAGATAGTGTGGTGGTGAATGGCAACTGCATGAAGCAGCAGCACAGCTCTTTCTGTGCCAAAACAACTCCACCTGGTTCATGAACTTCACATACCATTAGCTGTTGACAGATATCTAGGAAACCCTGTTTGGTCACTTCCGCTCCAGTGCTCATAGAGCCCAGTGTGATGGAATGAAGCAGCTTGAGCACCCAAACAAAACAAAAATGCACCTGTTCACTCAAGGCGCTCAACTCCACAGCCAAGGACAAGATCTGCGCACAAGTCTTTTCCCGTTGCCATGGACCAAGTGCTCTGGCAGCACATAAGTCTGTAAGTGGATATGACACAAAGGGAATGTACTGTGTTGGTGAATGGCCACTGCCTGAAGAAGCACCACAGCTCTTCTAGTGCCAAAACAACTCCACCTGGCTCATCAACTTCACATACATTCAGCTGTCCTGGCAGCTATCTAGGAAACCCTGTTTGGTCACTTCTGATCCAATGCCCATTGTGCACCAGTGGGAAGGAATCAAGCATGTTGAGCATCCAAACACAACTAACATGGAGCTCCTCACTCAAGGCGCTCAAAACTCCACAGCAAAAGACAAGTTCAGCACCCAAGCCATGTCCTGCTGTCATGGAAACCAAGTGCTCTGACACCACATATGTTGAACAGAGAATGTGACACATAGAGAACACAGTGTCGTGGTGAATGGCAACTGCCCGAAGCAGCACTACAGCTCTCCCAGTGCCAAAACAACTCCACCTGGCTCCTGAACTTCACATAGCATAAGCTGTCCTGGCAGCTATCTAGGAAACCCTGTTTGGTCAATTGCAGTCCAAATGCCCATGCAGCCCAGTGTAATTTAAATAAGCATGTTGATCACACACACACAACTAACATGGAGCTCCTCATTCAAGCCGCTCAAAACTCCACAGCCAAAGACAAGTTCAGCACTCAAGCCATTTCCCGCTGCCATGGAAACCAAGTGCTCTGCCAGCACATATGTGGAACAGTGGATGTGACACATACAGAACACAGATTGGTGATAAATGGCCACTGCCCGAAGCAGCAGCAGCACAGACTTCCAGTGCCAAAAAAACTCCACCTGACTCATGAAATTCACATACCATCAGCTGTCCTAGCAGCTAGCTAGGAAACCCTGTTTGGTCACTTCTGGACCAATGACGGTTGAGCCCAGTGTGATGGAAACAAGCAGCTTGAGCACCCAAACACAACTAACATGGAGCTGCTCACTCAAGGCGCTGAAAACTCCGGAGCCAAAGACAAGTTTGCGCCCAAGCCATTTCCCGTTGCCATGGAAACCAAGAACTCTGTCTGCACATATGTGTGAAAGTGGATGTGACACCTATGGAAGGTAGTGTGGTGGTGAATGTCCACTGCCCGAAGCAGCAGCACAGCTCTTCAAGTGCAAAAACAACTCCGCCTGACTCATCAACTTCACATACCATCAGCTGTCCTGGTATCTATCTAGGAAACCCTGTTTGGTCACTTCATGTCAAATGCTCATGGAGACCAGTGTGATGGAAATGAGCAGCTTGAGCAGCCAAACAAAACTAACATGGAGCTGCTCATTCAGGTCGCTCAAAACTCCACAGCCAAAGACAAGTACATCGCCCAAGCCATTTTCCGTTGCCATGGAAACCAAGTGCTTTGGCAGCACATATGTCTAAAACTGGATAAGAAACCTAAGGAAGGTAGTGTGGTGGTGAATTTCAACTGTCCAAAGCAGCAGCACAGCTCTTCCACTGCCAAAACAACTCCACCTGGCTCTTCAACTTCAAATACCATCAGCTGTCCTGGCAGCTATCTAGAAAACCCTGTTTGGTTATTTCTGCTCCAATGCCCCTTAAGTCCAGTGTGAAGCAAACAAGCAGCTTGAGCACCCAAACACAACTAACATGGAGCTGCTCATTTAAGGTGCTCAAAACTCCATCACCAAAGAGAAGTTCATCTCCCAAGCCATTTCCCGTTGCCATGGAAACCAAGTGCTCTGGCAGCACATATGTGTGCAAGTGGATATGACACCTAAGGCAGGAACTCTGGTAGTGAATGGCAACTCTCCAAAGCAGCAGCACAGCTCTTCCAGTGCCAAAACAACTCCACCTGGCTCATGAACTTCACATACCATCAGCTGTCCTGGCAACTACCTAGGAAACCCTGTTTGGTCACTTGCTATTCAAATGCTCCTTGAGCCCAGTGTGGTTTAAACAAGCAGGATGATCACACAAACACAACTAACACGGCGCTCCTTACTCATGGCGCTCAAAACTCCACAGCCAAAGAAAAGTTCAGGGCCCAAGCCATTTCCCGTTGCCATGGAAACCAAGTGCTCTCGCAGCACATATGTGTGTAAGTGGATATGACACCCAAGGAAGTTAGTGTGGTGGTGAAAGGCCACTGCCCGAAGCAGCAGCACCGCTATTCCAGTGCGAAAACAACTCCACCTGGCTCATCAAATTCACATACCATCAGCTGTCCTGGCAGCTATCTAGGAAACCTTGTTTGGTCACTTGCGGTCGAATGCCCGTTGAGCTCAGTAGGATGGAATCAAGCAGGTTGAGCACCCACACAAAACTAACATGGAGCTCCTCACTCAAGGCGCTCAAAACTGCACAGCCAAAGACAAGTTCAGCGCCCAAGCCATTTCCCGTTGCCATGGAAACCAAGTGCTCTGGCAGCACATATGTGTTTAACTGGATATGACATCTAATGAAGGTAGTGTGGTGGTGAATTTAAACTGTCCGAAGCAGCAGCACAGACTTCCAGAGCCAAAACAACTCCACCTGGCTCATGAACTTCACATACCATCAGCTGTCCTGGCAGCTATCTAGGAAACCCTATTTGGTCACTTCCGGTCAAATTCCCTTTGGGCCCAATGGAATGGAATCAAGCAGCTTGAGCACTCACAAAATCTAACATGGAGCTCCTCAGTAAGGTCACGCAAAATTCCACAGCCAAAGACAAGTTCAGTGCCTAAAGCCATTTCCCGTTGCTGTGGAAACCAAGTTCTCTGGCAGCACCTATGTGGAACACTGAATGTGACACCAAGGGAATGTAGGTTCTCTGATGAATGACAACTGTAAAAAGCAGCAGCACAGCTCTTCCAGTGCAAAAACAACTCCACCTGGCTCATTAAATTCACATACCATCAGCTGTACTGGCACCTACCTCGGAAACCCTGTTTGGTCACTTCTGCTTCAAGGCCCATGGAGACCAGTGTGATTGAATCAAGCAATTTAGCACTCAAACAAAACAAACATGTAGCTCTTCACTCCAGGAGCTCAAAACTCCATAGCCAAAGACAAGTTCAGCGAACAGGCCATTTCCTGTTGCCATGCAAAACCAAGTGCTCTGGCAGCATATGTGTGTAAGTGGATATGACACCTAAGGAAGGTAGTGTGGTGGTGAATTTCAAGTGTCCAAAGCAGCAGCACAGCTCTTCCGGAGCCAAAACAACTCCACCTGGTTCATGAAATTCACAAACCATCAGCTCTCCTGGCAGCTATCTAAGAAACCCTGTTTGGTCACCTCCGGTCAAATGCCCCTTGAGCCCATTGTGATGGAATCAAGCAGCTTGAGCACCCAACAAAACTAACAAGGAGCTGCCCACTCAAGGTGCTCAAAACTTCATTGCCAAAGACAAGTTCAGCGCCCAAGCCAATTCCCGTTGCCATGGAAACCAAGTGCTCTGGCAGACATATGTGTGTAAGTGGATATGACACCAATGGAAGATAGTGTGGTGGTGAATGGCAACTGCATGAAGCAGCAGCACAGCTCTTTCTGTGCCAAAACAACTCCACCTGGTTCATGAACTTCACATACCATTAGCTGTTGACAGATATCTAGGAAACCCTGTTTGGTCACTTCCGCTCCAGTGCTCATAGAGCCCAGTGTGATGGAATGAAGCAGCTTGAGCACCCAAACAAAACAAAAATGCACCTGTTCACTCAAGGCGCTCAACTCCACAGCCAAGGACAAGATCTGCACACAAGTCTTTTCCCGTTGCCATGGACCAAGTGCTCTGGCAGCACATAAGTCTGTAAGTGGATATGACACAAAGGGAATGTACTGTGTTGGTGAATGGCCACTGCCTGAAGAAGCACCACAGCTCTTCTAGTGCCAAAACAACTCCACCTGGCTCATCAACTTCACATACATTCAGCTGTCCTGGCAGCTATCTAGGAAACCCTGTTTGGTCACTTCTGATCCAATGCCCATTGTGCACCAGTGGGAAGGAATCAAGCATGTTGAGCATCCAAACACAACTAACATGGAGCTCCTCACTCAAGGCGCTCAAAACTGCACAGCCAAAGACAAGTTCAGCACCCAAGCCATGTCCTGCTGTCATGGAAACCAAGTGCTCTGACACCACATATGTTGAACAGAGAATGTGACACATAGAGAACACAGTGTCGTGGTGAATGGCAACTGCCCGAAGCAGCACTACAGCTCTCCCAGTGCCAAAACAACTCCACCTGGCTCCTGAACTTCACATAGCATAAGCTGTCCTGGCAGCTATCTAGGAAACCCTGTTTGGTCAATTGCAGTCCAAATGCCCATGCAGCCCAGTGTAATTTAAATAAGCATGTTGATCACACACACACAACTAACATGGAGCTCCTCATTCAAGCCGCTCAAAACTCCACAGCCAAAGACAAGTTCAGCACTCAAGCCATTTCCCGCTGCCATGGAAACCAAGTGCTCTGCCAGCACATATGTGGAACAGTGGATGTGACACATACAGAACACAGATTGGTGATAAATGGCCACTGCCCGAAGCAGCAGCAGCACAGACTTCCAGTGCCAAAAAATCTCCACCTGACTCATGAAATTCACATACCATCAGCTGTCCTAGCAGCTAGCTAGGAAACCCTGTTTGGTCACTTCTGGACCAATGACGGTTGAGCCCAGTGTGATGGAAACAAGCAGCTTGAGCACCCAAACACAACTAACATGGAGCTGCTCACTCAAGGCGCTGAAAACTCCGGAGCCAAAGACAAGTTTGCGCCCAAGCCATTTCCCGTTGCCATGGAAACCAAGAACTCTGTCAGCACATATGTGTGAAAGTGGATGTGACACCTATGGAAGGTAGTGTGGTGGTGAATGTCCACTGCCCGAAGCAGCAGCACAGCTCTTCAAGTGCAAAAACAACTCCGCCTGACTCATCAACTTCACATACCATCAGCTGTCCTGGTATCTATCTAGGAAACCCTGTTTGGTCACTTCATGTCAAATGCTCATGGAGACCAGTGTGATGGAAATGAGCAGCTTGAGCAGCCAAACAAAACTAACATGGAGCTGCTCATTCAGGTCGCTCAAAACTCCACAGCCAAAGACAAGTACATCGCCCAAGCCATTTTCCGTTGCCATGGAAACCAAGTGCTTTGGCAGCACATATGTCTAAAACTGGATAAGAAACCTAAGGAAGGTAGTGTGGTGGTGAATTTCAACTGTCCAAAGCAGCAGCACAGCTCTTCCACTGCCAAAACAACTCCACCTGGCTCTTCAACTTCAAATACCATCAGCTGTCCTGGCAGCTATCTAGAAAACCCTGTTTGGTTATTTCTGCTCCAATGCCCCTTAAGTCCAGTGTGAAGCAAACAAGCAGCTTGAGCACCCACACAAAACTAACATGGAGCTCCTCACTCAAGGCGCTCAAAACTGCACAGCCAAAGACAAGTTCAGCGCCCAAGCCATTTCCCGTTGCCATGGAAACCAAGTGCTCTGGCAGCACATATGTGTTTAACTGGATATGACATCTAATGAAGGTAGTGTGGTGGTGAATTTAAACTGTCCGAAGCAGCAGCACAGACTTCCAGAGCCAAAACAACTCCACCTGGCTCATGAACTTCACATACCATCAGCTGTCCTGGCAGCTATCTAGGAAACCCTATTTGGTCACTTCCGGTCAAATTCCCTTTGGGCCCAATGGAATGGAATCAAGCAGCTTGAGCACTCACAAAATCTAACATGGAGCTCCTCAGTAAGGTCACGCAAAATTCCACAGCCAAAGACAAGTTCAGTGCCTAAAGCCATTTCCCGTTGCTGTGGAAACCAAGTTCTCTGGCAGCACCTATGTGGAACACTGAATGTGACACCAAGGGAATGTAGGTTCTCTGATGAATGACAACTGTAAAAAGCAGCAGCACAGCTCTTCCAGTGCAAAAACAACTCCACCTGGCTCATTAAATTCACATACCATCAGCTGTACTGGCACCTACCTCGGAAACCCTGTTTGGTCACTTCTGCTTCAAGGCCCATGGAGACCAGTGTGATTGAATCAAGCATATTTAGCACTCAAACAAAACAAACATGTAGCTCTTCACTCCAGGAGCTCAAAACTCCATAGCCAAAGACAAGTTCAGCGAACAGGCCATTTCCTGTTGCCATGCAAAACCAAGTGCTCTGGCAGCATATGTGTGTAAGTGGATATGACACCTAAGGAAGGTAGTGTGGTGGTGAATTTCAAGTGTCCAAAGCAGCAGCACAGCTCTTCCGGAGCCAAAACAACTCCACCTGGTTCATGAAATTCACAAACCATCAGCTCTCCTGGCAGCTATCTAAGAAACCCTGTTTGGTCACCTCCGGTCAAATGCCCCTTGAGCCCATTGTGATGGAATCAAGCAGCTTGAGCACCCAACAAAACTAACAAGGAGCTGCCCACTCAAGGTGCTCAAAACTTCATTGCCAAAGACAAGTTCAGCGCCCAAGCCAATTCCCGTTGCCATGGAAACCAAGTGCTCTGGCAGACATATGTGTGTAAGTGGATATGACACCAATGGAAGATAGTGTGGTGGTGAATGGCAACTGCATGAAGCAGCAGCACAGCTCTTTCTGTGCCAAAACAACTCCACCTGGTTCATGAACTTCACATACCATTAGCTGTTGACAGATATCTAGGAAACCCTGTTTGGTCACTTCCGCTCCAGTGCTCATAGAGCCCAGTGTGATGGAATGAAGCAGCTTGAGCACCCAAACAAAACAAAAATGCACCTGTTCACTCAAGGCGCTCAACTCCACAGCCAAGGACAAGATCTGCACACAAGTCTTTTCCCGTTGCCATGGACCAAGTGCTCTGGCAGCACATAAGTCTGTAAGTGGATATGACACAAAGGGAATGTACTGTGTTGGTGAATGGCCACTGCCTGAAGAAGCACCACAGCTCTTCTAGTGCCAAAACAACTCCACCTGGCTCATCAACTTCACATACATTCAGCTGTCCTGGCAGCTATCTAGGAAACCCTGTTTGGTCACTTCTGATCCAATGCCCATTGTGCACCAGTGGGAAGGAATCAAGCATGTTGAGCATCCAAACACAACTAACATGGAGCTCCTCACTCAAGGCGCTCAAAACTCCACAGCAAAAGACAAGTTCAGCACCCAAGCCATGTCCTGCTGTCATGGAAACCAAGTGCTCTGACACCACATATGTTGAACAGAGAATGTGACACATAGAGAACACAGTGTCGTGGTGAATGGCAACTGCCCGAAGCAGCACTACAGCTCTCCCAGTGCCAAAACAACTCCACCTGGCTCCTGAACTTCACATAGCATAAGCTGTCCTGGCAGCTATCTAGGAAACCCTGTTTGGTCAATTGCAGTCCAAATGCCCATGCAGCCCAGTGTAATTTAAATAAGCATGTTGATCACACACACACAACTAACATGGAGCTCCTCATTCAAGCCGCTCAAAACTCCACAGCCAAAGACAAGTTCAGCACTCAAGCCATTTCCCGCTGCCATGGAAACCAAGTGCTCTGCCAGCACATATGTGGAACAGTGGATGTGACACATACAGAACACAGATTGGTGATAAATGGCCACTGCCCGAAGCAGCAGCAGCACAGACTTCCAGTGCCAAAAAAACTCCACCTGACTCATGAAATTCACATACCATCAGCTGTCCTAGCAGCTAGCTAGGAAACCCTGTTTGGTCACTTCTGGACCAATGACGGTTGAGCCCAGTGTGATGGAAACAAGCAGCTTGAGCACCCAAACACAACTAACATGGAGCTGCTCACTCAAGGCGCTGAAAACTCCGGAGCCAAAGACAAGTTTGCGCCCAAGCCATTTCCCGTTGCCATGGAAACCAAGAACTCTGTCAGCACATATGTGTGAAAGTGGATGTGACACCTATGGAAGGTAGTGTGGTGGTGAATGTCCACTGCCCGAAGCAGCAGCACAGCTCTTCAAGTGCAAAAACAACTCCGCCTGACTCATCAACTTCACATACCATCAGCTGTCCTGGTATCTATCTAGGAAACCCTGTTTGGTCACTTCATGTCAAATGCTCATGGAGACCAGTGTGATGGAAATGAGCAGCTTGAGCAGCCAAACAAAACTAACATGGAGCTGCTCATTCAGGTCGCTCAAAACTCCACAGCCAAAGACAAGTACATCGCCCAAGCCATTTTCCGTTGCCATGGAAACCAAGTGCTTTGGCAGCACATATGTCTAAAACTGGATAAGAAACCTAAGGAAGGTAGTGTGGTGGTGAATTTCAACTGTCCAAAGCAGCAGCACAGCTCTTCCACTGCCAAAACAACTCCACCTGGCTCTTCAACTTCAAATACCATCAGCTGTCCTGGCAGCTATCTAGAAAACCCTGTTTGGTTATTTCTGCTCCAATGCCCCTTAAGTCCAGTGTGAAGCAAACAAGCAGCTTGAGCACCCAAACACAACTAACATGGAGCTGCTCATTTAAGGTGCTCAAAACTCCATCACCAAAGAGAAGTTCATCTCCCAAGCCATTTCCCGTTGCCATGGAAACCAAGTGCTCTGGCAGCACATATGTGTGCAAGTGGATATGACACCTAAGGCAGGAACTCTGGTAGTGAATGGCAACTCTCCAAAGCAGCAGCACAGCTCTTCCAGTGCCAAAACAACTCCACCTGGCTCATGAACTTCACATACCATCAGCTGTCCTGGCAACTACCTAGGAAACCCTGTTTGGTCACTTGCTATTCAAATGCTCCTTGAGCCCAGTGTGGTTTAAACAAGCAGGATGATCACACAAACACAACTAACACGGCGCTCCTTACTCATGGCGCTCAAAACTCCACAGCCAAAGACAAGTTCAGGGCCCAAGCCATTTCCCGTTGCCATGGAAACCAAGTGCTCTCGCAGCACATATGTGTGTAAGTGGATATGACACCCAAGGAAGTTAGTGTGGTGGTGAAAGGCCACTGCCCGAAGCAGCAGCACCGCTATTCCAGTGCGAAAACAACTCCACCTGGCTCATCAAATTCACATACCATCAGCTGTCCTGGCAGCTATCTAGGAAACCTTGTTTGGTCACTTGCGGTCGAATGCCCGTTGAGCTCAGTAGGATGGAATCAAGCAGGTTGAGCACCCACACAAAACTAACATGGAGCTCCTCACTCAAGGCGCTCAAAACTGCACAGCCAAAGACAAGTTCAGCGCCCAAGCCATTTCCCGTTGCCATGGAAACCAAGTGCTCTGGCAGCACATATGTGTTTAACTGGATATGACATCTAATGAAGGTAGTGTGGTGGTGAATTTAAACTGTCCGAAGCAGCAGCACAGACTTCCAGAGCCAAAACAACTCCACCTGGCTCATGAACTTCACATACCATCAGCTGTCCTGGCAGCTATCTAGGAAACCCTATTTGGTCACTTCCGGTCAAATTCCCTTTGGGCCCAATGGAATGGAATCAAGCAGCTTGAGCACTCACAAAATCTAACATGGAGCTCCTCAGTAAGGTCACGCAAAATTCCACAGCCAAAGACAAGTTCAGTGCCTAAAGCCATTTCCCGTTGCTGTGGAAACCAAGTTCTCTGGCAGCACCTATGTGGAACACTGAATGTGACACCAAGGGAATGTAGGTTCTCTGATGAATGACAACTGTAAAAAGCAGCAGCACAGCTCTTCCAGTGCAAAAACAACTCCACCTGGCTCATTAAATTCACATACCATCAGCTGTACTGGCACCTACCTCGGAAACCCTGTTTGGTCACTTCTGCTTCAAGGCCCATGGAGACCAGTGTGATTGAATCAAGCATATTTAGCACTCAAACAAAACAAACATGTAGCTCTTCACTCCAGGAGCTCAAAACTCCATAGCCAAAGACAAGTTCAGCGAACAGGCCATTTCCTGTTGCCATGCAAAACCAAGTGCTCTGGCAGCATATGTGTGTAAGTGGATATGACACCTAAGGAAGGTAGTGTGGTGGTGAATTTCAAGTGTCCAAAGCAGCAGCACAGCTCTTCCGGAGCCAAAACAACTCCACCTGGTTCATGAAATTCACAAACCATCAGCTCTCCTGGCAGCTATCTAAGAAACCCTGTTTGGTCACCTCCGGTCAAATGCCCCTTGAGCCCATTGTGATGGAATCAAGCAGCTTGAGCACCCAACAAAACTAACAAGGAGCTGCCCACTCAAGGTGCTCAAAACTTCATTGCCAAAGACAAGTTCAGCGCCCAAGCCATTTCCCGTTGTCATGGAAACCAAGTGCTCTGGCAGACATATGTGTGTAAGTGGATATGACACCAATGGAAGATAGTGTGGTGGTGAATGGCAACTGCATGAAGCAGCAACACAGCTCTTTCTGTGCCAAAACAACTCCACCTGGTTCATGAACTTCACATACCATTAGCTGTTGACAGATATCTAGGAAACCCTGTTTGGTCACTTCCGCTCCAGTGCTCATAGAGCCCAGTGTGATGGAATGAAGCAGCTTGAGCACCCAAACAAAACAAAAATGCACCTGTTCACTCAAGGCGCTCAACTCCACAGCCAAGGACAAGATCTGCGCACAAGTCTTTTCCCGTTGCCATGGACCAAGTGCTCTGGCAGCACATAAGTCTGTAAGTGGATATGACACAAAGGGAATGTACTGTGTTGGTGAATGGCCACTGCCTGAAGAAGCACCACAGCTCTTCTAGTGCCAAAACAACTCCACCTGGCTCATCAACTTCACATACATTCAGCTGTCCTGGCAGCTATCTAGGAAACCCTGTTTGGTCACTTCTGATCCAATGCCCATTGTGCACCAGTGGGAAGGAATCAAGCATGTTGAGCATCCAAACACAACTAACATGGAGCTCCTCACTCAAGGCGCTCAAAACTCCACAGCAAAAGACAAGTTCAGCACCCAAGCCATGTCCTGCTGTCATGGAAACCAAGTGCTCTGACACCACATATGTTGAACAGAGAATGTGACACATAGAGAACACAGTGTCGTGGTGAATGGCAACTGCCCGAAGCAGCACTACAGCTCTCCCAGTGCCAAAACAACTCCACCTGGCTCCTGAACTTCACATAGCATAAGCTGTCCTGGCAGCTATCTAGGAAACCCTGTTTGGTCAATTGCAGTCCAAATGCCCATGCAGCCCAGTGTAATTTAAATAAGCATGTTGATCACACACACACAACTAACATGGAGCTCCTCATTCAAGCCGCTCAAAACTCCACAGCCAAAGACAAGTTCAGCACTCAAGCCATTTCCCGCTGCCATGGAAACCAAGTGCTCTGCCAGCACATATGTGGAACAGTGGATGTGACACATACAGAACACAGATTGGTGATAAATGGCCACTGCCCGAAGCAGCAGCAGCACAGACTTCCAGTGCCAAAAAAACTCCACCTGACTCATGAAATTCACATACCATCAGCTGTCCTAGCAGCTAGCTAGGAAACCCTGTTTGGTCACTTCTGGACCAATGACGGTTGAGCCCAGTGTGATGGAAACAAGCAGCTTGAGCACCCAAACACAACTAACATGGAGCTGCTCACTCAATGCGCTGAAAACTCCGGAGCCAAAGACAAGTTTGCGCCCAAGCCATTTCCCGTTGCCATGGAAACCAAGAACTCTGTCTGCACATATGTGTGAAAGTGGATGTGACACCTATGGAAGGTAGTGTGGTGGTGAATGTCCACTGCCCGAAGCAGCAGCACAGCTCTTCAAGTGCAAAAACAACTCCGCCTGACTCATCAACTTCACATACCATCAGCTGTCCTGGTATCTATCTAGGAAACCCTGTTTGGTCACTTCATGTCAAATGCTCATGGAGACCAGTGTGATGGAAATGAGCAGCTTGAGCAGCCAAACAAAACTAACATGGAGCTGCTCATTCAGGTCGCTCAAAACTCCACAGCCAAAGACAAGTACATCGCCCAAGCCATTTTCCGTTGCCATGGAAACCAAGTGCTTTGGCAGCACATATGTATAAAACTGGATATGACACCTAAGGAAGGTAGTGTGGTGGTGAATTTCAACTGTCCAAAGCAGCAGCACAGCTCTTCCACTGCCAAAACAACTCCACCTGGCTCTTCAACTTCAAATACCATCAGCTGTCCTGGCAGCTATCTAGAAAACCCTGTTTGGTTATTTCTGCTCCAATGCCCCTTAAGTCCAGTGTGAAGCAAACAAGCAGCTTGAGCACCCAAACACAACTAACATGGAGCTGCTCATTTAAGGTGCTCAAAACTCCATCACCAAAGAGAAGTTCATCTCCCAAGCCATTTCCCGTTGCCATGGAAACCAAGTGCTCTGGCAGCACATATGTGTGCAAGTGGATATGACACCTAAGGCAGGAACTCTGGTAGTGAATGGCAACTCTCCAAAGCAGCAGCACAGCTCTTCCAGTGCCAAAACAACTCCACCTGGCTCATGAACTTCACATACCATCAGCTGTCCTGGCAACTACCTAGGAAACCCTGTTTGGTCACTTGCTATTCAAATGCTCCTTGAGCCCAGTGTGGTTTAAACAAGCAGGATGATCACACAAACACAACTAACACGGCGCTCCTTACTCATGGCGCTCAAAACTCCACAGCCAAAGACAAGTTCAGGGCCCAAGCCATTTCCCGTTGCCATGGAAACCAAGTGCTCTCGCAGCACATATGTGTGTAAGTGGATATGACACCCAAGGAAGTTAGTGTGGTGGTGAAAGGCCACTGCCCGAAGCAGCAGGACCGCTATTCCAGTGCCAAAACAACTCCACCTGGCTCATCAAATTCACATACCATCAGCTGTCCTGGCAGCTATCTAGGAAACCTTGTTTGGTCACTTGCGGTCGAATGCCCGTTGAGCTCAGTAGGATGGAATCAAGCAGGTTGAGCACCCACACAAAACTAACATGGAGCTCCTCACTCAAGGCGCTCAAAACTGCACAGCCAAAGACAAGTTCAGCGCCCAAGCCATTTCCCGTTGCCATGGAAACCAAGTGCTCTGGCAGCACATATGTGTTTAACTGGATATGACATCTAATGAAGGTAGTGTGGTGGTGAATTTAAACTGTCCGAAGCAGCAGCACAGACTTCCAGAGCCAAAACAACTCCACCTGGCTCATGAACTTCACATACCATCAGCTGTCCTGGCAGCTATCTAGGAAACCCTATTTGGTCACTTCCGGTCAAATTCCCTTTGGGCCCAATGGAATGGAATCAAGCAGCTTGAGCACTCACAAAATCTAACATGGAGCTCCTCAGTAAGGTCACGCAAAATTCCACAGCCAAAGACAAGTTCAGTGCCTAAAGCCATTTCCCGTTGCTGTGGAAACCAAGTTCTCTGGCAGCACCTATGTGGAACACTGAATGTGACACCAAGGGAATGTAGGTTCTCTGATGAATGACAACTGTAAAAAGCAGCAGCACAGCTCTTCCAGTGCAAAAACAACTCCACCTGGCTCATTAAATTCACATACCATCAGCTGTACTGGCACCTACCTCGGAAACCCTGTTTGGTCACTTCTGCTTCAAGGCCCATGGAGACCAGTGTGATTGAATCAAGCATATTTAGCACTCAAACAAAACAAACATGTAGCTCTTCACTCCAGGAGCTCAAAACTCCATAGCCAAAGACAAGTTCAGCGAACAGGCCATTTCCTGTTGCCATGCAAAACCAAGTGCTCTGGCAGCATATGTGTGTAAGTGGATATGACACCTAAGGAAGGTAGTGTGGTGGTGAATTTCAAGTGTCCAAAGCAGCAGCACAGCTCTTCCGGAGCCAAAACAACTCCACCTGGTTCATGAAATTCACAAACCATCAGCTCTCCTGGCAGCTATCTAAGAAACCCTGTTTGGTCACCTCCGGTCAAATGCCCCTTGAGCCCATTGTGATGGAATCAAGCAGCTTGAGCACCCAACAAAACTAACAAGGAGCTGCCCACTCAAGGTGCTCAAAACTTCATTGCCAAAGACAAGTTCAGCGCCCAAGCCATTTCCCGTTGCCATGGAAACCAAGTGCTCTGGCAGACATATGTGTGTAAGTGGATATGACACCAATGGAAGATAGTGTGGTGGTGAATGGCAACTGCATGAAGCAGCAACACAGCTCTTTCTGTGCCAAAACAACTCCACCTGGTTCATGAACTTCACATACCATTAGCTGTTGACAGATATCTAGGAAACCCTGTTTGGTCACTTCCGCTCCAGTGCTCATAGAGCCCAGTGTGATGGAATGAAGCAGCTTGAGCACCCAAACAAAACAAAAATGCACCTGTTCACTCAAGGCGCTCAAAACTCCACAGCCAAGGACAAGATCTGCGCACAAGCCTTTTCCCGTTGCCATGGACCAAGTGCTCTGGCAGCACATAAGTCTGTAAGTGGATATGACACAAAGGGAATGTACTGTGTTGGTGAATGGCCACTGCCTGAAGAAGCAGCACAGCTCTTCTAGTGCCAAAACAACTCCACCTGGCTCATCAACTTCACATACATTCAGCTGTCCTGGCAGCTATCTAGGAAACCCTGTTTGGTCACTTCTGATCCAATGCCCATTGTGCACCAGTGGGAAGGAATCAAGCATGTTGAGCATCCAAACACAACTAACATGGAGCTCCTCACTCAAGGCGCTCAAAACTGCACAGCCAAAGACAAGTTCAGCACCCAAGCCATGTCCGGCTGTCATGGAAACCAAGTGCTCTGACACCACATATGTTGAACAGTGAATGTGACACATAGAGAACACAGTGTGGTGGTGAATGGCAACTGCCCGAAGCAGCAGCACAGCTATTTCAGTGCCAAAACAACTCCACCTTGCTCATCATCTTAACATACCATCAGCTGTCCTGGCAGCTATCTAGAAATCCTGTTTGGTCACTTCCGCTCCAAATGCCCATTGGGCACCTTGTGATGGAATCAAGCAGCTTGAGCACCCAAACAAAACTAACATGGAGCTGCCCACTCAAGGCGCTCAAAACTCCATTGCCAAAGACAAGTTCAACGCACAAGCCATTTCCCGTTACCATGGAAACCAAGTGTTCTGGCAGCACATATGTGTGTACGTGGATATTACACATATGGAAGGTAGTGTGGTGGTGAATGGCAACTGCCTGAAAAAGCACCACAGCTATTCTAGTGCCAAAACAACTCCACCTGGCTCATCAACTTCACTAACCATCAGCTGTCCTGGCAGCTATCTAGGAAACCCTATTTGATCATTTACGGTCAAATTCCCATTGAGCCTAGTGGGATGGAATCAAGCAGCATGAGCACACAGAAAATCTAACATGGAGCTCTTCAGTAAGGGCACACAAAACTCCACAGCCAAACGCAAGTTCAGTGCCTAAAGCCATTTCCCGTTGCCATGGAAACCAAGTGCTCTGCCAGCACCTATGTGGAACACTGAATGTGACACCAAGGGAATGTAGGTTCTCTGATGAATGACAACTGTCCAAAGCAAAAGCACAGCTCTTCCAGTGCAAAAACAACTGCACCTGGATCATAAATTTCACATACCATCAGCTGTCCTGGCAGCTATCTAGGAAACCCTGTTTGGTCACTTCTGGTCCATTGCCCATTGAGCCCAGTAAGATGGAATAAAGCAGGTTGAGCACCCACACAAAACTGACATGGTGCTCTCACTCAAGGCGCTTAAAACTCCAGAGCCTAACACAAGTTTAGTGCCCAAGCCATTAAAAGCTGCCATGGAAACCAAGTGCTCTGGCAGCACATATGTCCCTAAGTGGATGTGACAGTAGGCAAGGTAGTGTGGTGGTGAACGGCCACTGTCAGAAGCAGCAGCACAGCTCTTCCAGTGCCAAAGCAACTCCACCTGGCTCATGAACTTCACATACCATCAGCTGTCCTGGCAGCTCTCTAGGTATCTCTGCTTGGTCACTTGCGGTCAAATGCTCACGGAGCCCAGTGTGATTTAAACAAGCAGGAAGATCACACAGAAACAACTAACACGGCGCTCCTAACTCAAGGCGCTCAAAACTCCACAGGAAAAGACAAGTTCAGTACTCAAGTCATTTCCCATTGCCATGAAACCAAGTGCTCTGGCAGCACATATGTCTCTAAGTGGATATGACATGTAGCAAACTCAATGTGGTGGTGAATGAACACTGCCCGAGCAGTAGCACAGCTCTGCCAGTGCCTAAACAACTCCACCTGCCTCATGAACTTCACATGCCATCAGCTGTCCTGGCAGCTATCTAGGAAACCCTGTTTGGTCACTACCGCTCAAATGCCCATAGAGGCCAGGGTGATGGAATTAATCAAGCAGCTTGATCACATACACACAACTAACATGGAGCTCCTAACTCAAGGCACTCAAAACACCACAGCCAAAGGAAAATTCAGCGCCCAAGACATTTCCCGTTGCTATGGAAACCAAGTGCTCTGTAAGCACATATGTATGAAAGTGGATATGACACCTAGACAAAACACTGTGGTGGTGAATGGCACCTGTCTGAAGGATCAGCACAGCTCTTACAGTGCCAAAACAACTCCACCTGGATCATGACCTTCACATATCATCAGCTGTCCTGCCAGCTATCTACGAAACCCTGTTTGATCACTTGCGATCCAATGACAATTGTGTCTAGTGTGATGGAAAAAAGCAGCTTCGGCACCCACAGAAAAATAACATATAGCTCCTCACTCAAGGATCTCAAAACTCCGCAGCCAAACACAAGTTCAGCGCCCAAGACATTTCACATGGCAATGGTAATCAAGTGCTCTGGCAGCACATATGTGGAACAGTGGTTGTGACACATAGGGAAGGTAGTGTGGTGGTGAATGGCCACTGAGCGAAGCATCAGGACAGCTCTTCCAGTGCCAAAACAACCCCACCTGGCACATGAACTTCACATAGCATAAGCTGTCCTGGGAGCTCTCTATTAAATCCTGTTTGGTCACATCTTGTCAAAGCCCATTGAGACCAGTGTGATGGAATCAATCCACTTGAGCAGCCAAACAAAAATAACATGGCGCTCCTCACTCAAGGCGCTCTAAACTCCACAAAAAAGACAAATTCAGCGCCCAAGCCATTTCTCGTTGCCATAAAAACCAAGTGCTCTGGCAGCACATATGTCTGTAAGTGGATGTGACAGGTAGGCAAGGTAGTGTGGTGGTGAATAGCAACTGCCTGAAGCAGCAGCACAGCTCTTCCTGTGTCAAAACATCTCCACCTGGCTCATGAACTTCACATACCATCAGCTGTCATGGCAGCTCTATTAGAACCCTGTTTCTTCACCTGTGGTCAAAGGCCCATTGAGCCCATTGTGATGAAATCAAGCAGGTTGAGCAACCACACAAAAAAGCTGTCCTGGCAGCTATCAAGGAAACCCTGTTTGATCAGTTCTGATCCAATGACAATTTTGTCCAGTGTGATGGAAACAAGCAGCTTTGGCACCCACAGAAAAATAACATAAAGATCCTCACTCAAGGATCTCAAAACTCCACAGCCAAACACAAGTTCAGTGCCCAAGGCATTTCCCACTGCCATGGTAATCAAGTTTTCTGGCAGCACATATGTGGAACAGTGGATATGACACCTAGGGATGGTAGTGTGGTGGTGAATGGAAACTGTTCGAAGCAGCAGCACAGCTCTTAAAGTGCGAAAACAACTCCACCTGGCTCATCAACTTCACATACCATCAGCTGTCCTGGCAGCTATCTAGGAAACCTTGTTTGGTCACTTGCGGTCCAATGCCCGTTGAGCTCAGTAGGATGGAATCAAGCAGGTTGAGCACCCACACAAAACTAACATGGAGCTCCTCACTCAAGGCGCTCAAAACTGCACAGCCAAAGACAAGTTCAGCGCCCAAGCCATTTCCCGTTGCCATGGAAACCAAGTGCTCTGGCAGCACATATGTGTTTAACTGGATATGACATCTAATGAAGGTAGTGTGGTGGTGAATTTAAACTGTTCGAAGCAGCAGCACAGACTTCCAGAGCCAAAACAACTCCACCTGGCTCATGAACTTCACATACCATCAGCTGTCCTGGCAGCTATCTAGGAAACCCTATTTGGTCACTTCCGGTCAAATTCCCTTTGGGCCCAATGGAATGGAATCAAGCAGCTTGAGCACTCACAAAATCTAACATGGAGCTCCTCAGTAAGGTCACGCAAAATTCCACAGCCAAAGACAAGTTCAGTGCCTAAAGCCATTTCCCGTTGCTGTGGAAACCAAGTTCTCTGGCAGCACCTATGTGGAACACTGAATGTGACACCAAGGGAATGTAGGTTCTCTGATGAATGACAACTGTAAAAAGCAGCAGCACAGCTCTTCCAGTGCAAAAACAACTCCACCTGGCTCATTAAATTCACATACCATCAGCTGTACTGGCACCTACCTCGGAAACCCTGTTTGGTCACTTCTGCTTCAAGGCCCATGGAGACCAGTGTGATTGAATCAAGCATATTTAGCACTCAAACAAAACAAACATGTAGCTCTTCACTCCAGGAGCTCAAAACTCCATAGCCAAAGACAAGTTCAGCGAACAGGCCATTTCCTGTTGCCATGCAAAACCAAGTGCTCTGGCAGCATATGTGTGTAAGTGGATATGACACCTAAGGAAGGTAGTGTGGTGGTGAATTTCAAGTGTCCAAAGCAGCAGCACAGCTCTTCCGGAGCCAAAACAACTCCACCTGGTTCATGAAATTCACAAACCATCAGCTGTCCTGGCAGCTATCTAGGAAACCCTGTTTGGTCACCTCCGGTCAAATGCCCCTTGAGCCCATTGTGATGGAATCAAGCAGCTTGAGCACCCAACAAAACTAACAAGGAGCTGCCCACTCAAGGTGCTCAAAACTTCATTGCCAAAGACAAGTTCAGCGCCCAAGCCATTTCCCGTTGCCATGGAAACCAAGTGCTCTGGCAGACATATGTGTGTAAGTGGATATGACACCAATGGAAGATAGTGTGGTGGTGAATGGCAACTGCATGAAGCAGCAACACAGCTCTTTCTGTGCCAAAACAACTCCACCTGGTTCATGAACTTCACATACCATTAGCTGTTGACAGATATCTAGGAAACCCTGTTTGGTCACTTCCGCTCCAGTGCTCATAGAGCCCAGTGTGATGGAAAGAAGCAGCTTGAGCACCCAAACAAAACAAAAATGCACCTGTTCACTCAAGGCACTCAAAACTCCACAGCCAAGGACAAGATCTGCGCACAAGCCTTTTCCCGTTGCCATGGACCAAGTGCTCTGGCAGCACATAAGTCTGTAAGTGGATATGACACAAAGGGAATGTACTGTGTTGGTGAATGGCCACTGCCTGAAGAAGCACCACAGCTCTTCTAGTGCCAAAACAACTCCACCTGGCTCATCAACTTCACATACATTCAGCTGTCCTGGCAGCTATCTAGGAAACCCTGTTTGGTCACTTCTGATCCAATGCCCATTGTGCACCAGTGGGAAGGAATCAAGCATGTTGAGCATCCAAACACAACTAACATGGAGCTCCTCACTCAAGGCGCTCAAAACTGCACAGCCAAAGACAAGTTCAGCACCCAAGCCATGTCCGGCTGTCATGGAAACCAAGTGCTCTGACACCACATATGTAGAACAGTGAATGTGACACATAGAGAACACAGTGTGGTGGTGAATGGCAACTGCCCGAAGCAGCAGCACAGCTATTTCAGTGCCAAAACAACTCCACCTTGCTCATCATCTTAACATACCATCAGCTGTCCTGGCAGCTATCTAGAAATCCTGTTTGGTCACTTCCGCTCCAAATGCCCATTGGGCACTTTGTGATGGAATCAAGCAGCTTGAGCACCCAAACAAAACTAACATGGAGCTGCCCACTCAAGGCGCTCAAAACTCCATTGCCAAAGACAAGTTCAACGCACAAGCCATTTCCCGTTACCATGGAAACCAAGTGTTCTGGCAGCACATATGTGTGTACGTGGATATTACACATATGGAAGGTAGTGTGGTGGTGAATGGCAACTGCCTGAAAAAGCACCACAGCTATTCTAGTGCCAAAACAACTCCACCTGGCTCATCAACTTCACTAACCATCAGCTGTCCTGGCAGCTATCTAGGAAACCCTATTTGATCATTTACGGTCAAATTCCCATTGAGCCTAGTGGGATGGAATCAAGCAGCATGAGCACACAGAAAATCTAACATGGAGCTCTTCAGTAAGGGCACACAAAACTCCACAGCCAAACGCAAGTTCAGTGCCTAAAGCCATTTCCCGTTGCCATGGAAACCAAGTGCTCTGCCAGCACCTATGTGGAACACTGAATGTGACACCAAGGGAATGTAGGTTCTCTGATGAATGACAACTGTCCAAAGCAAAAGCACAGCTCTTCCAGTGCAAAAACAACTGCACCTGGATCATAAATTTCACATACCATCAGCTGTCCTGGCAGCTATCTAGGAAACCCTGTTTGGTCACTTCTGGTCCAATGCCCATTGAGCCCAGTAAGATGGAATAAAGCAATTGAGCACCCACACAAAACTGACATGGTGCTCTCACTCAAGGCGCTTAAAACTCCAGAGCCTAACACAAGTTTAGTGCCCAAGCCATTAAAAGCTGCCATGGAAACCAAGTGCTCTGGCAGCACATATGTCCCTAAGTGGATGTGACAGTAGGCAAGGTAGTGTGGTGGTGAACGGCCACTGTCAGAAGCAGCAGCACAGCTCTTCCAGTGCCAAAGCAACTCCACCTGGCTCATGAACTTCACATACCATCAGCTGTCCTGGCAGCTCTCTAGGTATCTCTGCTTGGTCACTTGCGGTCAAATGCTCACGGAGCCCAGTGTGATTTAAACAAGCAGGAAGATCACACAGAAACAACTAACACGGCGCTCCTAACTCAAGGCGCTCAAAACTCCACAGGAAAAGACAAGTTCAGTACTCAAGTCATTTCCCATTGCCATGAAACCAAGTGCTCTGGCAGCACATATGTCTCTAAGTGGATATGACATGTAGCAAACTCAATGTGGTGGTGAATGAACACTGCCCGAGCAGTAGCACAGCTCTGCCAGTGCCTAAACAACTCCACCTGCCTCATGAACTTCACATGCCATCAGCTGTCCTGGCAGCTATCTAGGAAACCCTGTTTGGTCACTACCGCTCAAATGCCCATAGAGGCCAGGGTGATGGAATTAATCAAGCAGCTTGATCACATACACACAACTAACATGGAGCTCCTAACTCAAGGCGCTCAAAACACCACAGCCAAAGGAAAATTCAGCGCCCAAGACATTTCCCGTTGCTATGGAAACCAAGTGCTCTGTAAGCACATATGTATGAAAGTGGATATGACACCTAGACAAAACACTGTGGTGGTGAATGGCACCTGTCTGAAGGATCAGCACAGCTCTTACAGTGCCAAAACAACTCCACCTGGATCATGACCTTCACATATCATCAGCTGTCCTGCCAGCTATCTACGAAACCCTGTTTGATCACTTGCGATCCAATGACAATTGTGTCTAGTGTGATGGAAAAAAGCAGCTTGGGCACCCACAGAAAAATAACATATAGCTCCTCACTCAAGGATCTCAAAACTCCGCAGACAAACACAAGTTCAGCGCCCAAGACATTTCACACGGCAATGGTAATCAAGTGCTCTGGCAGCACATATGTGGAACAGTGGTTGTGACACATAGGGAAGGTAGTGTGGTGGTGAATGGCCACTGAGCGAAGCATCAGGACAGCTCTTCCAGTGCCAAAACAACCCCACCTGGCACATGAACCTCACATAGCATAAGCTGTCCTGGGAGCTCTCTATTAAATCCTGTTTGGTCACATCTTGTCAAAGCCCATTGAGACCAGTGTGATGGAATCAATCCACTTGAGCAGCCAAACAAAAATAACATGGCGCTCCTCACTCAAGGCGCTCTAAACTCCACAAAAAAGACAAATTCAGCGCCCAAGCCATTTCTCGTTGCCATAAAAACCAAGTGCTCTGGCAGCACATATGTCTGTAAGTGGATGTGACAGGTAGGCAAGGTAGTGTGGTGGTGAATAGCAACTGCCTGAAGCAGCAGCACAGCTCTTCCTGTGTCAAAACATCTCCACCTGGCTCATGAACTTCACATACCATCAGCTGTCATGGCAGCTCTATTAGAACCCTGTTTCTTCACCTGCGGTCAAAGGCCCATTGAGCCCATTGTGATGAAATCAAGCAGGTTGAGCAACCACACAAAAAAGCTGTCCTGGCAGCTATCAAGGAAACCCTGTTTGATCACTTCAGATCCAATGACAATTTTGTCCAGTGTGATGGAAACAAGCAGCTTTGGCACCCACAGAAAAATAACATAAAGATCCTCACTCAAGGATCTCAAAACTCCACAGCCAAACACAAGTTCAGTGCCCAAGGCATTTCCCACTGCCATGGTAATCAAGTTTTCTGGCAGCACATATGTGGAACAGTGGATATGACACCTAGGGATGGTAGTGTGGTGGTGAATGGAAACTGTTCGAAGCAGCAGCACAGCTCTTAAAGTGCGAAAACAACTCCACCTGGCTCATCAACTTCACATAACATCAGCTGTCCTGGCAGCTATCAAGGAACTCTGTTTGGTCACATGCGGTCCAATGCCCATTGAGCTCAGTATGATAGAATCAAGCATCTTGCGCAGACAAAAAGATTAACATTTAGCTGCTCACTCAAGCCGCTCAAAACTCCACAGATAAAGACAAGTTCAGCGCCAAAGTCATATCCCGTTGCCATGGAAACCAAGTGCTCTGTAAGCACAAATGTATGAAAGTGGATATGACACATCGGGAAGGTAGTGTGGCGATGAATAGCAAATGCCTGAAGCAGCAGCACAGCTCTTCCAGTGCCAAAAAACTCCACCTGGCTCATGAACTTCACATGCCATCAGCTGACCTGGAAGCTATCTAGGAAACCCTGTTTGGTCACTTCTTGTCCAATGCCCATGGAGCCAAGTGTGATTTAATCAAGTAGCTTGATAACATACACACAACTAACATGGAGCTCCTCACTGAAGGCGCTCAAATCTCCATAGCCAAAGAAAAGATCAGTGCCCAAGCCATCTCCCACTGCCTTGGTATTCAAGTGCTCTGGCAGCACGTATGTGGAACAGTGGATATGACACCTGGAGAACACAGTGTGGTGGTGAATCTCAACTGCCTGAAGCAACAGCAAAGCTCTTCCAGGCCCAAAACCACTCCACCTGGCTCATGAACTTCACATACCATCAGCTGTCCTGGCAGCTGTCTAGGACCCTGTTTGGTCACTTGCGGTCCATTGACCATTGTTCCTAGTTTGATGGAATCAAGCAGGTTGAGCAGCCACACAAAACTAACATGAAGCTCCTCAATCAAGGCGCTCAAAACTCCACAGCCAAAGATAAGTTCAGTGCCAAAGCCATTTCCTGCTGCCATGGAAACCAAGTGCTCTGGCAAACATATGTAGAACAGTGGATGTGACACATACAGAATACAGTTTGGTGGTGAACGACTACTGCCCAAAGCAGCAGCACAGCTCTTCCAGTGCCAAAACAACTCCACCTGGCTCATCAACTTCACATAGCATCAGCTGTCCTGGCAGCTATCTAGGAAACCCTGTTTGGTCATTTCCGGTCCAATGCCCATTGGGCCAAGTGTGATTTAAACAAGCAGGATGATCACACACACAAAACTAACATGTAGCTGCTCACTCAAGCCGCTGAAAACTCCACAGCAAAGACAAGTTCAGCGCCCAAGCCATTTCCCGTTGTCATGGAAACCAAGTGCTCTGGCAGCACATATGTGTTTAAGTGGATATGACATCTAGGGAAGGTTGTGTGGTGGTGAACGGCAACTGTCCGAAGCAGCAGCACAGCTCTTCCACTGCCAAAACAACTCCACCTGGCTCATGAATTTCACATACATTCAGCTGTCCTGGCAGCTATCTAAGAAACCCTGTTTGGTCACTTCCGGTCCAACGCCAATTGGTCCGAGTGTGATAGAATCAAGCAGCTTTAGCACCAACACAAATCTAACATGGAGCTCCTCACTCAAGACGCTCTAAACTCCACAGTCAAAGGCAAGTTCAACGCCCAAGCCATTTCCCGTTGCCATGGAAACCAAGTGCCTCTGGCAGCACATATGCTGAACAGTGGATATGACACCGAAGGAAGGTAGTGTTGTGGTGAATGGACAGTGTTCGAAGCAGCAGCACAGCTCTTCCAGTGCCAAAACAACTCCACCTGGCTAATCAAATTCACATACCATCAGCTGTCCTGTCAGCTCTCTAGGATACTCTGCTTGGTCACTTGCGTTCAAATGGTCATGGAGCCCAGTGTGATTTAAACAAGCAGGATGATCACACACACACAACTAACATGGAGCTCCTCACTCAAGGCGCTCAAACCTCCACAGCCAAAGACAAGTTCAGCGACTAAGCCATTTCCCACTTCCATGGAAACCAAGTGCTCTGGCAGCAATAAGTCTGTAAGTGGATATGACACCTAAGGAAGGTAGTGTGGTGGTGAATGGCAACTGCCCGAAGCAGCACTACAGCTCTTCCAGAGCCAATAGAACTAGACCTGGCTCATGAACTTCACATAGCATCAGCTGTCCTGGCAGCTATATAGGAAACACTGTTTGGTCAATTGCAGTCCAAATGCACATGGAGCCCAGTGTGATTTAAATAAGCATATTGATCACACACACACAACTAACATGGAGCTCCTCACTCAAGCCGCTCAAAACTCCATAGCCAAAGACAAGTTCAGAGCCCAAGCCATTTCCCGCTGCCATGGAATCCAAGTGCTCTGCCAGCACATATATGGAACAGTGGATGTGACAACTGCAGAACACAGTTTGGTTGTAAATGGCCACTGCCCGAAGCAGCAGCACAGATCTTACAGTGCCAAAACAACTCCACCTGACTTATCAACTTCACATATCATCAGCTGTCCTGGCAGCTATCTAGGAAACCCTATTTGGTCACTTCTTTTCAAATTCCCTTTGGGCCCAGTGGGATGGAATCAAGCAGCTTGAGCACTCACAAAATCTAACATGGAGCTCCTCAGTAAGGTCACGCAAAATTCCACAGCCAAAGACAAGTTCAGTGCCTAAAGCCATTTCCTGTTGCTGTGGAAACCAAGTGCTTGGCAGCAGCTATGTGGAACACTGAATGTGAAACCCAGGGAATGTAGGTTCTCTGATGAATGACAACTGTCCGAAGCAGCAGCACAGCTCTTCCAGTGCAAACACAACTCCACCTGGCTCATTAAATTCACATACCATCAGCTGTACTGGCACCTACCTTGGAAACCCTGTTTGGTCACTTCTGCTTCAAGGCCCATGGAGACCAGTGTGATTGAATCAAGCATATTTAGCACTCAAACAAAACAAACATGTAGCTCTTCACTCCAGGAGCTCAAAACTCCAGAGCCAAAGACAAGATCAGCGACTAGGCCATTTCCTGTTGCCATGTAAACCAACTGCTCTGGCAGCATATGTGTGTAAGTGGATATGACACCTAAGGAAGGTAGTGTGGTGGTGAATTTCAAGTGTCCAAAGCAGCAGCACAGCTCTTCCAGAGCCAAAACAACTCCACCTGGCTCATGAAATTCACATACCTCAGCTCTCCTGGCAGCTATCTAAGAGACCCTGTTTGGTCACCTCCGGTCAAATGTCCCTTGAGCCCATTGTGATGGAATGAAGCAGCTTGAGCACCCATACAATACTAACAAGGAGCTGCCCACTCAAGGCGCTCAAAACTTCATTGCCAAAGACAAGTTCAGCGCCCAATCCATTTCCCGTTGCCATGGAAACCAAGTGCTCTGGCAGACATATGTGTGTAAGTGGATATGACACCAATGGAAGATAGTGTGGTGGTGAATGGCAACTGCCTGAAGCAGCAACACAGCTCTTTCTGTGGCAAATCAACTCCACCTGGCTCATGAACTTCACATACCATCAGCTGTTGACAGCAATCTAGGAAACCCTGTTTCTTCACTTCCGCTCCAGTGCTCATAGAGCCCAGTGTGATGGAATCAAGCAGCTTGAGCACCCAAACAAAACAACAATGTACCTCTTCACTCAAGGCGCTCAAAACTCCACAGCCAAAGACAAGATCTGCGCACTAGCCTTTTCCCGTTGCCATGGACCAAGTGCTCTGGCAGCACATAAGTCTGTAAATGTATATGACACAAAGGAAGGTATTGTGTTGGTGAATGGCCACTGCCTGAAGAAGCACCACAGCTCTTCTAGTGCCAAAACAACTCCACCTGGTTCATCAACTTCACATACCATCAGCTGTCCTGACAGATATCTAGGAAACCCTGTTTGGTCACTTCTGATCCAATGCCCATTGTGCACCAGTGGGATGGAATCAAGCATGTTGAGCATCCAAACACAACTTACATGGAGCTCCTCACTCAAGGCGCTCAAAACTCCACAGCAAAAGACAAGTTCAGCACCCAAGCCATTTCCCGCTGACATGGAAACCATGTGCTCTGACAGCACATATGTGGAACAGTGAATGTGACACATAGAGAACACAGTGTGGTGGTGAATGGCAACTGCCCGAAGCAGCAGCACAGCTATTTCAGTGCAAAAACAACTCCACTTGGCTCATCAACTTCACATAGCATAAGCTGTCCTGGCAGCTACCTAGGAAATCCTGTTTGGTCACTTCCGGTCCATTGCCCACTGGGCACCTTGTGATGGAATCAAGCTGCTTGAGCAACAAAACAAAACTAGCATGGAGCTGCTCACTCAAGGCACTCAAAACTCCATTGCCAAAGACAAGTTCAGCGCCCAAGGCTTTTCCCGTTGCCATGGAAACCAAGTGCTCTGGCAGCAAATATGTATGTAAGAGGATATTACACATAGGGAAGGTAGTGTGGTGGTGAATGGCAGCTGCCCGAAGAAGCACCACAGCTCTTCTAGTGCCAAAACAACTCCACCTGGCTCATCAACTTCACATACCATCA
Source organism: Ochotona princeps (assembly GCF_030435755.1). Classification (NCBI taxonomy): domain Eukaryota; kingdom Metazoa; phylum Chordata; class Mammalia; order Lagomorpha; family Ochotonidae; genus Ochotona; species Ochotona princeps. The sequence continues at coordinate 29,117,969 of NC_080866.1, read as the reverse complement.
GCTGTCATGGCAGCTGTCTAGGAAACCCTGATTGGTCACTTGCGGTAAATACCCATTGATACTAGTGGGATGAAATCAAGCATGTTGAGCACCCACACACAACTAACATGGAGCTCCTCACTCAAGGTGCTCAAAACTCCACAGGGAAGGCAAGGTCAGCGACCAAGACATTTCTTGTTGACATGGAAACCAAGTGCTCTGGCAGCACATACGTCCGAAAGTGGATGTGACACCTAAGGAAGGTAGTGTGGTGGTGAATTTCACCTGCCCGAAGCAGCAGCACAGCTCTTCCAGTGAAAAAACAACTCCACATGACTTATGAACTTCACATACCATCAGCTGACCTCTCAGCCATGTAGGAAACCCTGTTTGGTCACTTCCGGTCAAATGCCCATTGGGCCCATTGTGATCGAATCAAGCAGCTTGAGCACCCAAACAAAACTAACATGGAGCTGCCCACTCAATGCGCTCAAAATTTCATTGCCAAAGACAAGTTCAGGGCCCAAGCCATTTCCCATTGCCATGGAAACCAAGAACTCTGTCAGCACATATGTGTGTAAGTGGATATGACACCTATCGAAGATAGTGTGGTGGTGAATGGCAACTGCCTGAAGCAGCAGCACAGCTCTTACAGTGCCAAAACAACTCTACCTGGCTCATCAACTTCACATATCATCAGCTGTCCTGGCAGCTATCTAGGAAACCCTGTTTGATCACTTGCGTTCCAAATGACCATTTAGCCAAGTATGATAGAAACAAGCAGCTTGAGCACCCACAAAACACTAACATGGAACTCCTCACTAAGGGCACGCAGAACTACACAGCCAAACACATGTTCAGTGCCTAAAGCCATTTACCGCTGTCATGGAAACCAAGTGCTCTGGCAGCACATATGTGGAACAGTGAATGTGACACCAATGGAATGTAGGTTCTCTGATGAATGACCACTGTTCGAAGCAGCAGCACAGCTCTTCCAGAGCCAGTACAACTCCACCTGGCTCATCAACTTCACATACCATCAGCTGTCCTGGCAGCTATCTAGGAAACCCTGTTTGATCACTTCCGCTCCAAATGGGCATGGAGACCAGTGTGATGGAATCAAACAACTTGAGCAACCACACAAAACTAACATGGAGCTCCTCACTCAAGGCGCTCAAAACTGAACAGCCAAAGACAAGTTCAGCGCCCAAGCCATTTCCCATTGCTATGGAAACCAAGTGCTCTAGCAGCACATATTTCTGAAAGTGGGTATGACACCTATGGAAGGTAGTGTGGTGGTGAATTCAACTGCCCGAAGCAGCAGAACAGATCTTCCAGTGACAAAACAACTCCACCTGGCTCATGAAATTCACATACCATCAGCTGTCCTGGCAGCTATCTAGGAAACCTTGTTTGGTCACTTCTGGTCCAAGGCCCATGGAGACCAGTGGGATTTAATCAAGCATTTTGAGCACCCAAACAAAACAAACATGTAACTCTTCATTCCACGCACTCAAAACTCCACAGCTAAAGAAAAGTTCATCACACAAGACATTTACCGTTGCCATGGAAACCAAGTGCTCTGGCAGCACATATGCGGAACACTGAATGTCACACCAAGGGAATGTAGGTTCTCTGAAGAATGATAACTGCCGGAAGCAGCAGCACAGTTCTCCCAGTGCGAAAACAACTCCACTGGGTCATCAACTTCACATACCATCAGCTGTCCTATGAGCTATCTAGGAAACCCTGTTTGGTCACTTCTGCTCTAATACCCATTGAGCCCAGCGGGATGGAATCAAGCAGGTTGAGCACACACACCCAAACACAACTAACCTGGAGTTCCTCACTCTAGGCACTCAAAATTCCACAGCCAAAGACAAGTTCAGCGCATAATCCATTTCCCGTTGCCATGGAAACCAAGTGCTCTGGCAGCACATATGTGGAACAGTGGATGTGACACATAGAGAACACAGTGTGGTGGTGAATGCAATCTGCCCGAAGCAGCAGCACAGCTCTTCCAGTGCCAAAACAACTCCACCTGGCTCATCAACTTCACATACCATCAGCTGTCCTGGCAGATATCTAGGAAACCCTGTTTCGTCACTTGCGGTCCAAATGCCCATTGAGCCTAGTGTGATTTAAACAACCAGGATGATCAACCACACAATACTAACATGGAGCTCCTCACTCAAGGCTCTCAAAACTCCACAGACAAAGACATGTTCATCACACAAGCCATTTCCCGTTGCCATGGAAACCAAGTGCTCTGGCAGCACCTATGTGGAACACTGAAGGTGACACCAAGGGAATGTAGGTTCTCTGATGAATGATAACTGTCCGAAGCAGCAGCACAGCTCTTCCAGTGCAAAAACAACTCCACCGGGATCATGACCTTCACATACCATCAGCTGTCTTGGCAAATATCTAGGAAACCCTGTTTCGTCACTTGCGGTCCAATGCCCATGGAGACCAGTGGGATTTAATCAAGCATTTTGAGCACCCAAACAAAACAAACATGTAGCTCTTCATTCCATGCACTCAAAACTCCACAGCCAAAGACAAGTTCATCACTCAAGCCATTTCCCGTTGCCATGGAAACCAAGTGCTCTGGCAGCACATATGCGGAACACTGAATGTCACATCAAGGGAATGTAGGTTCTCTGAAGAATGACAAATGCCGGAAGCAGCAGCATAGCTCTTCCAGTGCCAAAACAACTCCACCTGGCTCATCAAATTCACATACCTCCAGCTGTCCTCGAGCTATCTAGGAAACCCTGTATGGTCACTTCTGCTCCAATACCCCTTTAGCCCAGCGGGATAAAATCAAGCAGGTTGAGCACCCAAACAAAACTGACATGGAGTTCTTCAATCAAGGCGCTCAAACTCCGTAGTCAAAGACAAGTTGAGCGCCCAGGCCATTTCCCACTGACATGGAAACCAAGTGCTCTGGCAGCACATATGCGGAACACTGAATGTCACACCAAGGGAATATAGTTTCTGAAGATTCATAACTGCCGGAAGCAGCAGCACAGCTCTCCCAGTGCCAAAACAACTCCACTGGGTCATCAACTTCACATACCATCAGCTGTCCTGGCAGCTATCTAGGAAACCCTGTTTGGTCACTTGTGCTCCAATACCCATTGAGCCCAGCGGGATGGAATCAAGCAGGTTGAGCACCCACACCGAAACACAACTAACCTGAAGTTCCTCACTCAAGGCACTCAAAATTCCACAGCCAAAGACAAGTTCAGCACACAATCCATTTCCCGTTGCCATGGAAACCAAGTGCTCTGGCAGCACATATGTGGAACAGTGGATGTGACACATAGAGAACACAGTGTGGTGGTGAATGGCAACTGCCCGAAGCAGCAGCACAGCTCTTCCAGTGTCAAAACAACTCCACCAGGCTCATCAACTTCACATACCATCAGCTGTCCTGGCAGCTATCTAGGAAACCCTGTTTGGTCACTTTTGCTCCAATGCCCCTTGAGCCCAGTGGAATGGAATCAAGCAGGTTGAGCACCCAAACACAACTAACCTGTAGCTCCTCACTCAAGGCGCTCAAAACTCCACAGCCAAACACAAGTTCAGTGGCTAAGCCATTTCCTGTTGCCATGCAAAGCAAGTTCTCTGGCAGCACATATGTGGAACACTGAATGTCACACCAAGGGAATGTAGGTTCTCTGAAGAATGACAACTGCCCGATTCAGCAGCAAATCCTGAAATCCTGTATCAAATCCGGAAACAAAACAACTGCCAACCAAGAATAATATACCCAGCAAAGCTCTCATTTGTATTTGAGAATGAAATCATATACTTCAACAGTAAAGAGAAACTTGAAGAATACATCATCACGAAACCAGCTCTGGAAAATCTCCTCAGGAAAGTGCTAAACCCAGAAAGAAAAAATGAAAACCAAAAGCAAAAATGGCAGATGGAAAGACCTCCCTACTGAAACCCACACAAGGAAAGTCAACCAGTCAGAAACTCTAATAGTCGCAAATACACACTTGCACACTTACACACACTCATGGCAGCCCAAAATCAATTTCTCTCAATATTATCTCTAAACACAAATGGCCTAAACTCACCAATCAAAAGGCATACATTAACGGAATGGATCATCAAACAGCACCCAATAATCTGTTGCCTACAAGAGACACATCTAACCAGAAAAGCCTGTAAGAAATTTAAAGTGAAGGGATGGAAAAAGACATTTCATGCCAATGGACGAGAAAAGAAGGCTGCATGGAGTAGCTGTTCTAATCTCACATGACCTAGACTTCAAGCTGACAGACATCAAAAAGGACAGAGAAGGACATTATATATTGGTGAAGGGTCTGATCCATCAGGAAGTAATTACAAGCGTGAACATATATGCACCTAATTCCAATGCACCTAGCTACGTGAAGCAATTACTTACAGACTTAAGGGGAGACATAGATACACACACAATAATAGTGGGCAATCTTAACACTCTGCTAACAACTATAGACAGATCAACAAAACAAAAACTCAACAAAGAAACAACAGAGCTCATACAAACATTAGAACAATTGGACTTAGTAGACATCTATAGAACTTTTTATCCTAAGACCACAGATTATACATTTTTTTCAGCAGTGCATTGCACCTTCTCCAGGATTGACCACATGATAGGACACAAAGCAAATGTAAATAACTTCAAAAAGATAGGAATCATACCATGTACCCTCTCAGACCACCACGGAATGAAACTGGAAATCAGCAATTCAAAAAGCCCAAGGAAATACGGAAACTTTTGGAGGTTGAACAATATGCTATTGAATGAACAATGGGTCAGGGAAGAAATTAAAGATGAGATCAAAAAATTTATGGAAACCAATGAAAACCCTGACACAACATTCCAAAACTTGTGGGACACTGCCAAAGCAGTGTTACGGGGTAAATTCATCGCAATTGGAGCTCATGTCAAGGCCCAAGAGAGGCGCCAAATACAGGAACTAACCACAAACCTCCAGGAATTGGAACAGCAGCAGCAGATGAGCCCCACACACAACAGGAAACAAGAAATCATCAAAACAAGGGAGAAAATCAAGAAGATAGAAACAAACAAACAAACAAAAAAAACATACACAGAATCAATGAATCCAAGAGCTGGTTTTTTGAAAAGATAAACAAAATAGACACCCCGCTGGTCCGACTGACAAAGAAAAAACAAGAGCACGCAAGAATTAACAGCATCAAAAATGAAAAAGGCAACATAAAAACAGACATTACAACCATTAAGAACATAATTAGAAATTACTACAAAGCACTGTACTCCAACAAATCAGAAGACCACCAAGAAATGGAAAAGTTCTTAGACTCACACAACCTGCCAAAACTTAGTGCAGAGGCAACAAATGACCTGAACAAACCCATAACTGAAGCAGAGATTGAATCAGTGATTAAAGATCTCCCAACAAAGAAAAGCCCAGGCCCAGACGGCTTCACTACAAAATTCTACAAAACATTCCGAACCGAACTAACCCCAATCCTCTACAAACTCTTCAAAACAATAGAAAAGGAAGCAACCCTTCCAAACTCATTCTATGAAGCCAACATTACCTTAATCCCAAAACCGGGCAGAGATCCTACAGAGAAAGAAAACTACAGACCTATCTCTCTGATGAACATTGATGCTAAGATGCTCAACAAAATCCTAGCCAACAGAATTCAAAAAATCATCCGACAGATCATTCATCCAGATCAAGTAGGATTCATCCCTGGAATGCAGGGGTGGTTCAACATTCGGAAATCCATCAATGTGATACACCACATCCAAAAACTGAAAAACAAGCACCACATGATATTATCAATAGACGCAGAAAACGCTTTCGACAAAATCCAGCACAACTTCCTGCTAAAGACCCTGACCAAGGTAGGCATAGATGAAAAATTCACAATATAATCAAAGCAATATATGAAAAACCCAATGCCAGCATCCTACTGAATGGAGAAAAACTAGAACCCTTCCCACTGAAATCTGGAACAAGACAGGGATGTCCGTTTTTCCACTGCTATTCAACATAGTTCTAGAGGTACTCGCTGAGGCCATAAGACAAGAAAAAGAAATCAAAGGAATCCAAATGGGAAATGAAGAAGTCAAGCTCTCACTATATGCAGATGACATGATTCTTTATATGGAAGAGCCAAAAGGCTCAACACAGAGACTACTAGAACTTACACGAGAGTTCGGTGGAGTGGCAGGGTACAAAATTAATGAGCAACAATCAACAGCCATAGTGTATGCTAATAGCCCCAAGTTGGAAAAAGATCTAACCAGCAAGATACCATTCAAAGTAACAGGGAAAAGCATGAAATATCTGGGAATAAATCTAACCAAAAATGTAAGAGACCTATTTGAGGAAAACTACAAACTACTGAAAAAGGAAATTGAACAAGACCTAGAAAGACGGAGTAACATCCCATGCTCCTGGATAGGTAAAATCAATATCATTAAAATGTCTATATTGCCAAAAGCAATATATACATTCAACGCAATTCCAATCAAATTGCCAAAAACATTTTTCATTGAACTGGAAACAATGATCCAAAGGTTCATCTGGAAACACAAAAAACCACGAATAGCTAGAACCATCCTGAAGAAAAGGAAGTTAGCAGGGGGAATCACACTTCCCGACCTCTGGACATACTACAGGGCAGTGGTTATCAAAACAGCCTGGTACTGGCACAAAGATAGAGAGGAAGATCAATGGAGCAGAATAGAAACACCAGAAGGGAACCCACACAGATACAGTCAAATAATCTTTAATAAAAGGACAAACGATAACCCAGGCAAATGGGAAGTTCTGTTCAATAAATGCTGTTGGGACAACTGGTTGATAGCCTGTAGAAACAAAAAGAGAGACCCACATCTCTCACCATATACTAAGATCAAATCTAAATGGATAAAAGATCTAAACCTGCATCCAGAAACCTTCAAACTTTTGGAAGAAAATGTTGGAAACACACTAAAAACACTTAGGGGTAGGCCCTCACTTCCTAAAAAAGACTCCAAAAGCCGTAGAAATCGAGACCAAAATAAACAAATGGGACCTCATCAAACTAAGAAGCTTCTGCACAGCAAAGGAAACAATCAACAAAGTAAAAAAGCAACCCACGGAATGGGAGAAGATCTTCACGTACGACATAGGTGATAGACGACTAATCTCCAGAGTATACAAAGAATTACAAAACAGCCAAAACACCAAAATAAAGAAGCCACTCAAGAAATGGGCACGGGAAATGGGCAGACATTTCACAAAGGAACAATCCCAAATGGCAAATAAACATATGAAAAAATGCTCAAGCTCCCTGGCGATAAGGGAAATTCAAATTAAATCATCAATGAGATACCACCTGATGTCAGTAAGGGTGGCTCACATGAAAAACACCAACAACACTTGCTGGCGAGGTTGCGGGGAAAAAGGAACCCTACTCCACTGCTGCTGGGGCTGCAGATTGGTACAGCCTCTATGGCAATCAGTATGGAGAATATTCAAACAACTCAAAATCGACATACCGTATGACCCAGCTATAGCACTCCTAGGAATATATACAGAACACTTGTTTTATGAGAAACCAACATGCACTCCTATGTTCATAGCAGCACAATCAGTAATTGCAAAAACATGGAAACAGCCAAAATGCCCATCAGCAGAGGATTGGATAAGAAAGCTATGGTTCATCCACTCCATGGAATACTACTCAGCTATTAAAAAAAAAACAAAATGCAGTTCTTTGCGGCCGAATGGGCCAAACTGGAAACAATAATGCTAAGGGAAATGAACCAATCCCAAAAGATTAGATACCACATGTTTTCCTTAATTTAATATGATATGATGTTAAGCATATCATGTTATGTTATGGATATTATGTCATTTGTAGTATATAAATTAAAATTGAACTGTGAATGGGGGGTCACAGAAAGTGGTTAAGAAATCACATTTATTTTTAACATGTTGACTGCTCAATATCATGTCAATTAAATCCATGATGATGTTAATTGTTGAAGATGGTGCTTTTATTTGACCGGGAAGACACTCTGTTGACTCTGCCCTCAGACCAGAGAGGGTCTTCCAAATAAGTAGTTGGACTTGTCTGAACTATGGGATGTTGGACTCTATGCTTGGCAAATTCTTGCAGGGAGGGAATTTCAATCAAACTTGAACTATGGTTATGCAGCGGGGAGAGGAACCCACCATAGGGGAAGGGTGGGGGGGGAGAATCCGAGATTCTATGTAATTACAACACAATGTAATTAATGAATAAATTTATAAAAAAATAAAAATAAAAGGAAAAGATTTATGCTAGGGCTAGGCTTAGTATGACAGTGATGTCTCCATCTGTGTCAGGGATGGAGTTGGTGTTTGGATTAGGGATTTGTTTGGGTTGAGGGATAGGATCACTTTTAGGATTGGGGCTAGAGCTAGAGCTAGAGCTAGTATCAGCATGCGGGTTAGGATGATGGCCAGGGTTGGAGATTAGCCTGTCTGGATTTGGGTGTGCTCTAGGTTGTAACTAGCATTTGTGGTAGTCTTTGAAATCGGGTTTGGGTAAGTGCTGTATATCTTACTTTCCAATAAAACATCGTAATTATTAAAAGCAAAAGAGTTATGGCTACTCTAGTTTGAAATTATGACTAGGGCCAACGTGAGGTTTGGGATTAGGTCTATAGCCTGTCTGCTGATTACATCTATCAAAAGTCAAGAGACTCAGTCAGCCTTACAGGCAGGGTTAGTCTCAACTCTTCCTGTAGAAGTAGCCCTAATTCTAATCTTACACCTAGCGCTACTCTCATCAAACACTGCTTTGACTTAACCCTGTCCCAAATACTAACCTTAATATTTGTCCATCTCTACTCGTTGCCCTAAAGTTAGTCCTACGACAATTGTAATCCCAACATTTTTACAACAATCTAACTGAAATAGGAGCATTCAAGCTCAACAGCAAGCCAAGCAGAGTCATAGCCCCAAGTGTCAAAAACAACACTAAAGATTCTCTTCATCCTGAACCAGCTGGGTTCCTGAAACAAATCTTCCCTGAGGCCAGCCCTTTCTGTAACTCTAAGCCAAGCCCTAGACTTTACCTGATCATACCCCTAGACCAAATCATGACCCGATTTCTACTACTAGTCCTAAGTGCATCCCTAGCTCATACACAAATCAAACTCCTAAAGCTAACCCTAACTTCAGTTGTTTTTGTTGAATTCTATTGTTGACAATCTTTACATAGTTGATTTGGGCCAAAAGGTTCAAGGGCTACAGGACAGTGAGTAAGGCTATTATTTCCACATCCTCTTCTTTGACTGTATCTGGGGGTAAATGGGGAGGGAGATTAAGGAAGAAGCCCCACCCAGTCTCCTCCAGACCCCAGGTCCCTGATGTGGGGCATACTGCGAGGGTCCTGCTCAAGTGGGTTTCTTGTTTGTTTCTTTGTTTCTCAAGTGGTTTTGATAGTCATGAATTGCTGCCAATCATGCAAATGCAAGCACGATGAGGTCTCTGCAGCATACACTGATTGACACAGTCCATCTTAGAGTCTGCGTTTGCCCAGGTTTTCTCTGCCAATATGTGGCTGAGGTGGGTGATTGACTTGTTCTGTCCTCTGTCTTCTCATGGTTAGGGTTCTGAGTGCAGCAGTTTCAATTGGGAGATCCCCAAAGATCTCCTCTGTGTCTGAGGTATTCCCAGTCCAGATTCTGTCTATACTAGCAAGTCCAGGGCCCGGCACAGCCCATCAACCTGATCAGCTGGTTGTTGCAGTTGCTGGGTTGGTTGTGTTTGCAGGCCTGTCTTCCACTGGAACCAATGCATCTTGCAGTCCAGCCTGATTCTGCCCAGCACACGCTCGGGCATCACTCTTGCTTCACTCACGTCACTCCCTGTGGCTGTCCTGATGACAGGGAGCATTCTGATTGGCTGCATCTCTAAGACCTCACAGGGCTGTGTGGCCCTACAAGCTGTCCAATCAGCAGCTGCCTGGTCATAGCAGCCCGAATCCTGTAGCCTCAGCATTCTAGAAAAGCCATGGTGACAGGCAGCCTCCTCTGTGGAGTGGAGAAAGATGGTGAGTGGCTCAAGCTCTGCTTTCTTTGTTCCTTCTCGCCACAGGCCCTAGCAGAGAAGACGTGCAGACTCCATGGAAGCCAGCATAGCGTGAGTGTTTGGGGTACTGTTTCCTTGGAATGTGAGTTTGCAAATCTGCTGACAATGTGTTGAAGCCGAGGACCTTTTCAACACCAGTACTACGAAAGCATTTCCATTTTCCGTCGATGAGAATCCTTGTGTCTCTTCAAGGAGCCAATCTAATCCTAGTTCTCCATTAGAGGTAGTGTGTGGAATAACCTATGTAATGTGGAAGCGCCAAGCCAAGCTGATTTCCATAGGCAGACATTACATCCCACTTCCTGTCATGGCTCTCCATGAAGTTTCCCTAATGCAGTCCAGTGTCATGTAAGTGGGTCACCATAGTGTAAAAGAGATGACTTCTGGGAGATGGTTGGGATCAATACCATGGTTGGATATAGGGTTGGAATCAAGGTTAGAATGCTATCTAGGCTTATGGTTGCAGTGATGTCAAAGCCTAGATTTCAGGTTAGGGCAAGGTGGAGTGTTAAGGTTCAATTGAGGTTTCTGATTTGGGTTACTAGTAGGAATAGAGCTAGGATTATGCTTAGGTGGAATTAAGGTGAGAGCTAGGTCTAATGCTAAAGGTCAAGTCTTGTAGTGAGGTTACTCTTCGGTTTTGAGATTTGAGTTATGGTTATCCCAATGGTAGGGTTAGGGTTAGGGTGAGGGTGAGGGTTCAACTGACAAATAAGATTAGGTCCAGACTTAGGTTTTGTATGTGGCATGAAGTAGGATTTGTGTGAGGATTAGTACGAGGTAAAGAATAGTGTTTGGATTAATGCTGGATAGAGAGTTTGGGTTCCATTTCTGGTTCAGGCTTGGTTTGAGTTAGTGGTTTGATTGAGGGTTATTGTTAGGACTGTGGAAAGGACTGTGTGGAATCAGAATACAGTTAGGGTTACTCTTGAGGTTAGGATGAAGCTGTGGCTCCACTGAGGATGAAGAGGTTGTTTTGTGTAAATTTGAGTATCGTGGTGAGGTTCTAGTCTATGTCTGGATGATTGTGCTTAGAGCTAGAGTTCATGTTAGGGTCTGGGCTAATGGTAGTGTGAAAGTTGTTGTAGGATTAAGGTTAGGTCCAAATCTAGTGTTAGGTGCAAATCTTGTGGTGAAGGTTTAGGCTAGAGTTGGATTTAGGCTTAGTGTTCTAATGAGGGTGATGATTCACATTAGCATTGCGGTTTAGGTTTAGAAATGTCGCTGGCATTGGGTTCAGTGTTAGGGCTAGGCTTAGTATGACAGTGATGTTTCCATCTGTGTCAGGGTTGGAGTTGTTGTTGGGACTAGGGATTTGTTTTGGCTGAGGGCTAGGATCACTTTTAGGATTGGGGCTAGAGCTAGAGCTAGAGCTAGTATCAGCATGCGGGTTAGAATGATGGCCAGGGTTTGATATCAGCCTGTCTGGTTTGGGTGTGCTCTAGGTTGTAATTAGCATGCATGGTAGTCTTTGAAATAGTGGTTGGGTAAGTGCTGTATATCTTACTTTCCAATAAAACATCGTAATTATTAAAAGCAAAAGAGTTATGGCTACTCTAGTTTGAAATTATGACTAGGGTCAACGTGAGGTTTAGGATTAGGCCTAAAGCCTGTCTGCTGATTACATCTATCAAAAGTCAAGAGACTCAGTCGGCCTTACAGGCAGGGTTAGTCTCAACTCTTCCTGTAGAAGTAGCTCTAATTCTAATCTTACACCTAGCGCTACTCTCATCGACCTCTGCTTTGACTTAACCCTGTCCCAAATACTAACCTTAATCCTTGTCCATCTCTACTCCTCGCCCTAACCTTAGTCCTACGACAATCTCAATCCCAACCTTTTTACAACAATCTAACTGAAATAGGAGCATTCAAGCTCAACAGAAAGCCAAGCAGAATCATAGCCTCAAGTGTCAAAAACAACACTAAAGATTCCCTTCATCCTGAACCAGCCGGCTTCCTGAAACAAATCTTCCCTGAGGCCAGCCCTTTCTGTAACTCTAAGCCAAGCCCTAGACTTTACCTGATCATACCCCTAGACCAAATCATGACCTGATTTCTACTACTAGTCCTAAGTGCATCCCTAGCTCAAACACAAATCAAACTCCTAAAGCTAACCCTAACTCCTTTTGTTTTTGTTGAATTCTATTGTTGACAATCTTTACGTAGTTGATTTGGGTCAAAAGGCTCAAGGGCTACAGGACAGTGAGTAAGGCTATTATTACCACATCCTCTTCTTTGACTGTATCTGGGGGTAAATGGGGAGGGAGATAAAGGAAGAAGCCCCACCCAGTCTCCTCTCGACCCCAGGTCCCTGATGTGGGGCATGCTGCGAGGGTCCTGCTCAAGTGGGCTTCTTGTTTGTTTCTTTGTTTCTCAAGTGGTTTTGATAATCATGAATTGCTGCCAATCATGGAAATGCAAGCACGATGAGGTCTCTGCAGCATACACTGATTGACACAGTCCATCTTAGAGTCTGCGTTTGCCCAGGTTTTCTCTGCCAACACATGGCTGAGGTGGGTGATTGACTTGTCCTGTCCTCTGTCTTCTCATGGTTAGAGTTCTGAGTGCAGCAGTTTCAATTGGGAGATCCCCAAAGATCTCCTCTGTGTCTGAGGTATTCCCAGTCCAGATTCTGTCTATACTAGCAAGTCCAGGGCCCGGCACAGCCCATCAGCCTGATCAGCTGGTTGTTGCAGTTGCTGGGTTGGTTGTGTTTGCAGGCCTGTCTTCCACTGGAACCAATGCGTCTTGCAGTCCAGCCTGATTCTGCCCAGCACACGCTCGGGCATCACCCATGTCACTCCCTGTGGCTGTCCTGATGACAGGGAGCATTCTGATTGGCTGCATCTCTAAGACCTCACAGGGCTGTGTGGCCCTACAAGCTGTCCAATCAGCAGCTGCCTGGTCATAGCAGCCCGAATCCTGTAGCCTCAGCATTCTAGAAAAGCCATGGTGACAGGCAGCCTCCTCTGTGGAGTGGAGAAAGATGGTGAGTGGCTCAAGCTCTGCTTTCTTTGTTCCTTCTCGCCACAGGCCCTAGCAGAGAAGACGTGCAGACTCCATGGAAGCCAGCATAGTGTGAGTGTTTGGGGTACTGTTTCCTTGGAATGTGAGTTTGCAAATCTGCTGACAATGTGTTGAAGCCGAGGACCTTTTCAACACCAGTACTATGAAAGCATTTCCATTTTCCGTCGATGAGAATCCTTGTGTCTCTTCAAGGAGCCAATCTAATCCTACTTCTCCATTAGAGGTAGTGTGTGGAATAACCTATGTAATCTGGAAGCTCCAAGCCAAGCTGATTCCATAGGCAGACATTACATCCCACTTCCTGTCATGGCTCTCCATGAAGTTTCCCTAGTGCAGTCCAGTGTCATGTAAGTGGGTCACCATAGTGTAAAAGAGATGACTTCCGGGAGATGGTTGGGATCAATACCATGGTTGGATATAGGGTTGGAATCAAGGTTAGAATGCTATCTAGGCTTATGGTTGCAGTGATGTCAAAGCCTAGATTTCAGGTTAGGGCAAGATGGAGTGTTAAGGTTCAATTGAGGTTTCTGATTTGGGTTACTAGTAGGAATAGAGCTAGGATTATGCTTAGGTGGAATTAAGGTGAGAGCTAGGTCTAATACTAAAGGTCAAGTCTAGTAGTGAGGTTACTCTTCGGTTTTGAGATTTGAGTTATGGTTATCCCAATGGTAGGGTTAGGGTTAGGGTGAGGGTGAGGGTTCAACTGACAAATAAGATTAGGTCCAGACTTAGGTTTTGTATGTGGCATGAAGTAGGATTTGTGTGAGGATTAGTACTAGGTAAAGAATAGTGTTTGGATTAATGCTGGATAGAGAGTTTGGGTTCCACTTCAGGTTCAGGCTTGTTTTGAGTTAGTGGTTTGATTGAGGGTTATTGTTAGGACTGTGGAAAGGACTGTGTGGAATCAGAATACAGTTAGGGTTACTCTTGAGGTTAGGATGAAAGCTGTGGCTCCATTGAGGATGAAGAGGTTGTTTTGTGTGAATTTGAGTATCGCGGTGAGGTTCTAGTCTATGTCCGAATGATTATGCTTAGAGCTAGATTTCCAGTTTCATTCCATGTTGGTCTGTGGGGGTTCATGTTATGATTCCTATATTTTTTTCCTACATTTCTGCTGTCATGGAAACCAAGAACTCTGGCAGAACATATATCTAGCAGTGTTATTGCACCTAGTAATCTCAGTGTGGTGGTGAGTTCCAACTGCATGAAGCAGCAACACAGCTCGTCTAGTGCCAAAACAACTCCATCTGGCACATTCACTCAAATAGCATAGGTAGTCTTAGCAAATCTCCCAGAAATCTTGTTGTTCACTGCATGTCCAATGCCCATTGAGCCCTGGGAGGTGGAATTTGTAGGTTGAGCACACACACACAAAACAAAGATGGAGATCTTCACTAATGGTGCTTATAATCCACAATCACAGAGAAGTTCAGCACCCAAACCATTTCCAGCTGCCATGGAAACCCAGAACTCTGGCAGCACATACGTCTGAAAGTGGACGTGACACTTGGGGAACTCAGTATGTTGATCAATGGCAACTGCCTGAAGCAGCAGCACAGCTCTTCCAGTACCAAAACAACTACATCTGAGTCATTCACTTCACATAACATCAACAATCTTTGCAGGTTTCCTGGAAACCCTGTTTGGTTCCTTCCTGTCAAATGCCCAAGGAGCCCAGGGGGATGGAATCAAGCTGGATGAACACACACAAATAACATAGATGGAGATCCAAACCAAAGGCACTCAAAACTTCAGAGCCAGAGAGAAGTTAAGCGCCCAAGTAAATTCCAGCTGCCATGGAAGCAAAAAGCTCTCGCAGCACATAAGTCTGAAAGTGGACGTGACACATGCTTAACTCTGTCTGTTGGTGAAG
Source organism: Ochotona princeps (assembly GCF_030435755.1). NCBI lineage: Eukaryota > Metazoa > Chordata > Mammalia > Lagomorpha > Ochotonidae > Ochotona > Ochotona princeps. Next base: position 29,102,957 of record NC_080866.1, on the reverse strand, counting down.
GGCTACTGCCCTAATCAGCAGCATAGCTCTTCTAGTGCCAAAACGATTCCACATGCGTTATTCACTTCACATATCATCAGTTGTCCAAACAGGTCTCCAGGAAATCTTGTTTGGTCACTTTCTGTCCAAAACCCATTGAGCCGCAGCTGATGGAATCTGCATGTTCAACAACCGCACAAAGCAAAGATGGAGATCCTCACTCAAGGCGTGACAAACTTGATAGCCAGAGAGAATTTCAGTGCCCAAGCCATTTCCAGCTGCCTTGGAAACTAAGTGCTCTGGCAGCACATTTGTCTGAAAGTGGATGTGACACCTAGGGAACACAGTGTGCTGGTAAATGGCAAATGCCAGAAGCAGCAGCTCATCTTCCATTGGTAAAACAACTCCACCTGGCTCATTCACTTCACATACCGTCAGCTCTCTTTGCAATTCTCCTGGAACCGTAGTTGGTCACATCCTGTCCGATGCCCAATGAACACAGGGGGATAGAATCAAGCAGGTTGAGCACCCACAAAAAACAAAGATGGAGATCCTCACTCAAAGCGTTCAAAACTTCACAGCGAGAGAGAAGTTCAGCGCCCTAGCCATTTCCAGCTGCCATGGAAACCAAGTGCTCTGGCAGCCCATATGTCTGAAAGTGGCTGGGTCACGACACTTGAAAAACTCAGTTTGTTGGTGAATGGCAACTGTACTAAGCTGCAGCACAGCTCATCCAGGGAAAAAAAACAAATCCACCTGAGTCATTCACTTCACATACCTTCAGCTGTCCTTGCAGGTCTCCCGGAGCCCTGTCTGGTCACTTCCTATCCAACGCTATTTATCCTGAGGGGATGTAATCAAGCAGGATGAGTACACACAGAAATAAAAAATGGAGATACTCCCTCAAGGCGCTCAAAACTCCACAGTCCAGGAGAAGTTTATCGCCCAAGCTATTTCCACCTACCATGGAAACCAAGTGCTCTGGCAGCACATATTTCTGACAGTGGCTGGGAGGTGACACTTAGGGAACTCTGTGTGTTGGTGAATGGCAACTGCCCGAAGCAGCAGCACAGCTCATCCAGGGAAAGAACAACTCCAGCCTGGCTCATTCACTTCACATACCAAAAGCTGTCCTTGCAGGTCTCTTGGCGCCCTGTCTGGTCACTTCCAGTCCAATGTCCATTGAACCCAGTGTGATGTTATCAAACAGGTTGAGCACCCACAAAAAACAAAGGTGGAAATCCCCACTCAAGGCGCTCAAAACGCCAAAGCCAGAGAGAATTTCAGCGCCAAAGTCATTTCCAGCTGCCGTGGAAACTAAGAACTCTGGCAGCACATATTTCTGAAAGTGGCTGGGAGGTGAACTTGGGGAACTGCTTGTGGTGGTGAATGGCATCTGCCAGAAGCAGCAGCACAGCTCTTCTAGTGCCAAAACAAATGCACCTGAGTCATTCACTTCACATACCATAGCTGTCCTGGCAGCTATCTAGGAAACCCTGTTTGGTCACTTCCGTTGCAATGCCCATTGAGCCCAGTGGGAGAGAATCAAGCAGGCTGAGCACGTGTAAAACCGACAGCCAGAGACGAGTTCAGCTCCCAAGACTTTTCAGGCTGCTATGGAAACCGTGTGCTCTGGCAGCACATCTGTCTGAAAGTGGACGTGATACTTGAGGAACTCAGTGTGTTGATGAATGGCAACTGCCCAAAGCAGCAGGACAGCTCCTCCAGTAACAGAACATCTCCACCTGGCTCATTCACTTCACATACCACCAGCTGTCCTGTCAGATCTCCAGGAAATTTTGTTTGGTCACTTCCTGTCCAATGCCCATTGAGCCCAGTATAATATAATGTATAAGTTCAGCAACCGCACAAAACAAAGATGGAGATCCTCATAGAATTCATGCAAATGTCAACAGCCAGGGAGAATTTCAATGCCCAAGCCATGTCCAGCTACCATCGAAACCAAGTGCTGAGGAACCAAGATGACGGCATAGAGTACAGCACGTTTGATAAGGTGGAGAATCTTTAGGCAGGGAGTAGTACAATAAGTAGTTTACAGTGGATAAGTAGTACTCAGGCAGTAAGCAGTGTTACCAGGAACCCCCCTGGACACAGGGAAGCTGTGAAAATGAGACAGCAGTGTTGTAGTGGATCGAAGTTCCCACCAGCAGTCGGCAAGCAGCAACTCAAATCCCAGTGATCCGGTCTTCAACGATCCAGGCTCCGGTGATCCAGGCTCCAGCAATCCGTTTCCAGTGCCAGCCAAACATCCAGCAGTGGCCTCCACACAGACGTTGTGACCGCCAGGTGAGAGCCTATGTCCACGTGGTGAGCTAGGAAAGTGAGTGTGGTCCGGGAGCGGACAGACAAGCTGAGTGACTGGGACTAGCTGCAGGCAGAGAAAGTCGGGGACTGAGGGTGCCATCTTGTGTGGAGAGACAGAACACGGAGTTGACAGAGCAACTCACAGGCTCCTTTCTGGCTATTCATACAGAACTGATCCAAGGGTGGAGGGGAGCACCAGCTTTGCTCCCTGCAGGGTCTGTGTGGTCCGTGGAATTGAAAGACAGCAGCTGCAGTTCTCCACCTGGAGCCATATTGGGTGGCAGGGCAGCAGGTGTGAACCCTAAGTGGAGATCCAGAGTGGGCGTGTTGCTGGTTAATTGCACGGAGCTGAGCCCACGGCAAAAGCCTTGCAGCCTGTGGGGTCTGTGTTGTCCCTGGAGTTGATGGCAACAGCCCCCTGATCTTTACTGTTGCCTCATACGGGCGCCATCTTGGACACTGACGCATGTGCTCCAAACACTGATAAATTGCAAGAGGAGGAGTGACAAACTGCGCATGCGCTAATTCAGCAACTCTCAGATAACAGTGTAATGGGAGCAGACGCTGTTACACTGAAGGGAGGTCAGCTGAATCACCCAAGGGCTGACCTGGGGACAAAAATACCTCCGTCTTAGAGCACTGCACAGGCTCCACGGAAAAAAACAGCCCTGAAAAGGCACGCCTCCAACTCCACCCAAAATAACCCCAGGAGGTACTTAGACTTATTGGCCAGCAGGGGGCAACAAGCTCAGTGCTGCTTACAAAATCAGTGCCACAGATGAAGCAATTATTCCTGGCAGCTGTGTTCCCCAAATCCAGGGCACTGATTGAACATAACAATCAACTTATAGACCTGTAGGTAATAAACCATAGAGATGATTTCATCAACCAGATAGGCAACTACAAAAGGTGAAAGACAAGACAAAAGCACTATGAATGTTACTGAAGTCTCTCCAACAAAGGAGCAAAAGCTTCGCCCACTCCCAGAGTTAACTGAGGAAGACATTGAGAAAATGGGGGACAAAGAACTCAGAAAACTCATTGCAAAGCTGCAGGTCAACAATGACAAGTACAAACGAGAGTTCAAAGAAGAAATAGCAGTAATACATCAAATTAAGGCTGATATATCAGAAATGAAGAATACAGTAGAGCAAAATAAAAATACAGTGGAGAGTCTCAACAACAGAATGAATGAGGCAGAAGAAAGAATTTCAGAATTAGAAGATAGTTTCTGTCACCATGAAGAAACAAGCAAAATGCTGGAAGCAGAGCTAGGTCAAGCTAAAACAAGTATCCAAGAATTAAAAGATATAATTAAAAGGTCTAACATAAGAGTTATGGGAGTTCCAGAAGGTGCAGAAAGAGAAGCTGGGATTAGAGGCCTATTCAGTGAAATAATACAGGAAAACTTCCCTAATCTGACCAAAGAATTAGAAAGTAATATATAGGAGGGCTACAGAACTCCCAACAGAGTTGACCAAAAACAAACTTCCTCACGACACATGATTATCAAGCTCTCTTCAGTTGAACAAAAAGAAAAAACCTTAAATGTGCACAAGAAAAAATTCAGGTGTCATATAGGGGAACCCCAATCAAACTCACAGCTGACCTTTCAGAGGAAACACTACAGGCCAGAAGAGACTGGAGTGATATATTCCAGATTCTAAAAGAGAAAAATTTTCAACCCAGAATAACTTACCCTGCAAAGTTCTCCTTTGACTTTGAAAATGAAATAAAATTCTTCCACAATAAAGAAAAACTTCAAGATTTTGTCTCATCTAAACCTGCCCTACAAATGATACTCAAGGATGTTCCCATGAAAGAAAAAAGAAATAGCAACCACCAGAAACACAGCCAAATGTGGAGAACATCCCACTAAAAGGCTAACAGAAGACCCAATCATAGAACAACACATCGCCAAAATGACAGGACCAAACTGCCCCTTATCCATAATAATGCTGAATGTAAATGGCTTAAACTCATCAGTCAAACGCCATATATTGGAGGATTGGATCAAAAACAAAACCCAACTATCTGCTGCTTACAGGAGAAGCATCTCACCAACAAAGATCAGAAAAAATTGAAAGTGAAAGGATGGAAAAAGATATTTTAAGCTAATGGTAAAGAAAGACGGGCAGGTGTAGCCATTCTTACACCAGATGACATAGACTTTGATGTGAAAAACCTCAAAAGAGACAAAGAAGGATACCACATAATGATCAAAGGAAGCCTCCAGCAGGAAGAGATCAGCATAATAAATGTTTACGCTCCTAATGCCAAAGCATCTAGCTATGTGAAACAAATATTAACGGGCTTAAAGGGAGAAATAGACTCCAATACGATCATAGTGGGAGACCTTAATACCCCATTAATGCAAATGGACAGAGCAAAAAAAAAAAAACAGAAACTCAGCAAAGAAACGATAGAACTAACCCAAACTCTAGAGCAAATGGACTTAGTTGACATCTATCGAACTTTTCATCTACAGACAGAAAATACACCTTTTTTTCATCAGTACATGGAACTTTCTCCAGAATTGATCATATTATAAGCCATAAAACAAGCCTCAACAAATTTAAAAAAGTGGAAATCATACCATGCATCTTCTCAGACCACCAAGGAGTGAAGCTTGAGACCAAGAATTCAAAACACCAAGGAAGACTTACAAACATATGGAGGCTGATTAATATGTTACTAAATGAGTAATGGGTTAGAGAGGAAATCAAAGGGAAATTTAAAAATTGCTGGAAACAAATGAAGGCATCAACACAACTTATCAAAACTTATGGGACACAATCAAGGCGGTGCTGAGAGGAAAGTTCATTTCAATCAGTGCTTATGTCAAGAAACAAGAAAAGCACCAAGTAAATCAGCTAATCTTACAGTTGAAGGAACTAGAAACACAACAACAAAGCAATCCCAAGATGAGTAGGAAAAAAGAAATCATCAAAATAAGGGAGGAAATAAACCAAATAGAGACCAAGACGACTATACACAAGATCAATCAATCAAAGAGCTGGTTCTTTGAGAAAATCAACAAAATAGACTCCCCACTAGCTCGACTAATTAAAAAAAGGAGGGAGAAAATACACATCAATAGCATCCGAGATGAGAAAGGAGATATAACTACAGATACCTCAGAAATACAAAGAATCATCAGGAACTATTACAAGCAACTATATGCGAACAAATCAGAAAAAATAGAGTCAAGAAGCAATTAACAATCTAAACAGCCCAATAACATATACTGAGATTGAATCAGTAATTAAAGCCCTCGCAACCAAGAAGAGTCCAGGACCAGATGGCTTCACTGCTGAATTATACCAAACATTCCAAGAGGAACTTACCCCAATCTTACACAAGATTTTTCAAACAATAGAAAAAGAGGCAATCCTTCCAAGCTCTTTCTATGAAGCTAATATCACCTTAATACCAAAGCCAGAAACAACAGAAAAAGAGAACTACAGACCGATATCCTTGATGAACATAGATGCAAAGATCTTCAATAAAATACTAGCCAACAGGCTCCAACAACACATCAGGCAGATCATTCACCCGGACCAGGTGGGATTCATCCCAGGCATGCAGGGATGGTTCAACATTCGCAAAACAATAAATGTGATACATCACATCAACAAATTGACAAATAAAAACCATATGATCCTCTCAATAGATGCAGAGAAGGCATTTGATAAAACCCAACACCACTTCATGTTAAAAACCCTAAACAAGATAGGCATAGAAGGCACATTGTATAACACAATCAAAGCAATTTCCGATAAAACATATGCCAGTATCATACTAAATGGAAAGGATTGGAAGTCATCCCGCTAAAATCTGGAACTAGACAGGGATGTCCACTCTCACTGCTACTCTTCAATGTAGTTTTGGAAGTCCTTGCCAGAGCTATTAGGCAAGAAAAAGCAATTAAAGGAATGCAAATTGCAAATGAGGAATTGAAATTATCGCTATTCGCAGATGACATGATTCTCTACATAGGAGAACCAAAAGACTCAGTCAAGAGACTATTGAAACTCATAAGAGACTTTGGCAAAGTAGCAGGATACAAAATTAATTAACACAAATCGATGGCACTAGTGTACACAAATAATTCCACTGCTGAGAGAGAAATTGTAAGTACAGCGCCCTTTAAAATAGAGGAAAGGAATCTTAAATACCTAGGAATTAAGCTAACTAAAGATGTGAAAGACCTCTATCATGAAAACTATAAATCATTTAAAAACAAATAGAAGAAGACCACGAAAAACGGAGAATCTTACCATGTTCTTGGATTGGCAGGATCAACATTATCAAAATGGCCGTATTACCAAAAGCAATATATAGATTCAACGCAATCCCAATCAAAATCCCAGCAACATTCTTCTCAGAAATAGAAAAGATGATACAGAAGTTCATCTGGAATCACAAAAGACCACGAATAGCTAAAGCTGTCCTGAAAAATAGAAATCAAACTGGAGGAATCACAATAGAAGACCTCAAGACATATTACAGAGCAGTGGTAATCAAAGCAGTCTGATACTGGTACAGAAACAGAGAAGAACATCAGCGGAACAGAACAGAAACACCAAAGGGAATCCACACATGTATAGTCAACTCATCTTTGACAAGAAAACGGAAAACAATCCAGGTAAAAAAAACCTGGTCTATTCAACAAATGCTGTTGGGACAACTGGATAGCAGCTTGTAAAATAAAGAAGCAAGACCCACACCTGTCGCACTATGCAAAAATCAGCTCTAACTGGCTCAAGGACCTAAATCTACACCCAGAAACCATCAAACTATTAAAGGAATACATAGGAAACACATTCCAAGTTATAGGAACAGGGAAAGACTTCTTAGAAAAGATGCCTAAAGCAAAGGCAATCAAATCCAAAATGAACAAATGGGACTACACCAAACTAAAAAGCTTCTGTACAGCAAAAGAAACAATTAACAAAGTGAAGAAGCAACCAACAGAATGGGAGAAAATGTTTGCATTCTACATGAGTGATAGGGGACTAACATCCAGAATCTACAAAGAGCTTCAGAAACACAGGGACAGTAAAATAAACCAACCCTGTAGCAAAATGAGCAAAAGAAATGAACAGATATTTCTCAAAAGAACAGGTTCAAATGGCTAACAGACATATGGATACAAATGAAAACCACCTTGAGGTACCACCTAACTCCAGTGAGACTGGCCTACATTCAGACTCAAAAAACAACACCTGCTGGTGTGGATGTGGGGAGAAAGGCACCCTCCTGAAGGGGTCCATGCAGTAGGTGTGAATAACACGAAGGTGTGAAGAGAACAGCTCCCTGACTGGCAGGGCCCGGGGAGCTACCAGCTGCTTAGCAGGGCTAAGTGGATTCATTTCTGACCACCTTGACGCGGTTTTCACCCCCCTTCGCATGGGCACTCAACCACTCCACTAAGAATTTTGTAATCTATTGAGGCATTGTCTGTCCCTGTGAGATGGCTTTTACAACCAATGTGAGCTTAAGAGTTAATGTGACTGAGGATGTCCTGGTGAGTGGGCCTTTAACTACACACAGGAGTATAATTAAGTCTGTGCTGTTTACCCACTGCCAGAAAATCTGGCCCAGATATTACCATGCTTTCTAGGAAATGGCTTGATAAGAGGGACCCTAAAAGTTATCCTGTTACTGTGACCCTAAAGGTCATTCTGCTATGACAAAAATATAGTTACTGTGACCCTAAAGGCCATCCTGCTATGACAAAGAATATAGTTACTATGACCCTAAAGGCCATCCTGCTATGACAAAGAATATAGTTACTGTGACCCTAAAGGCCATCCTGCTATGACGAAGAATATAGCTACTGTAACTCTGAAGGCTATCCTGCTAAGGCAAAAAATATAGTTACTGTGGTCTTAAAAGATTAGCCTGTTCTTGCAATTCTTTAGAATATAGAAAATGTAGTTGCTTTAGTTGTTTTCATAAATTTTTAGCTAGAGGAAATACAGGGTGATTTCACTAATATCATAAAGATATATTTTTGATTATTGTTTGATCACTTATGAAGTTGTAGAGCCTGCAGTTGTAGAGGAATGTAATGTTTAAAACTTTTTGTCTTAGATCTTCATGTTTTTTTCTCTCTTGATGTATTTCTCCATTTCGTGATAGCTAAGTTGTAGGATAAGAATTGTAGTAGGAGTGTATTACTGCATAAGACGTGTTGTCTACTGAGAAACTCTTGGCTGCAACGTTGGAATGGATAATGCCTTGCCTAATACTGAAACAATCTGTAGAATTGTCTTTGGAAACACTCACTCATCCACTGTAGAGTTGAAACTTAAATAGAGTAACTTAGCTCATTGCTAACTGCAATTCTTTCTGCCATTATAATCCTTGCTTTACTTGTTTGGTCAACAAACTGTGTGAGCTTACAGACCTAATGGCCAACTAATGTCAATAACCCCGATGCCCATAGACAAGGCCCCAGACCTTTTAACTCATACAAGATAGGGGTCTGGTTGACGCAGGCAGCGCCTAGGTTATAGTCCAGACCTGAGGAGAGCAGATGAAGACTGGCAAGCCAAGATAAGCAAGGATTATGGAATCCTTCCTCAATCATTTCTCAAGAAGTTGTAAATTGTGCCCCCCTGAAGCTATGTCAATATGCCCCTAAGAAAAAAACTTTGTACTGCTTCTGTACAAATAAAGCAGACAGCTTTCTCGCTTTGTCCACTATGTTCAAGGAATCCTGGTGGTCCGTCTCCTTTCTTTCTCTCTTCACACCTCATCCAGGCACCCTTCCCGAACTCCAAACTCAGCCAGAGCTGGACTCCGGCACCCTCCTTCACTGCTGGTGGGAGTGTAGGCTAGTGCAACCACTGTGGAAATCAGTATGGAGAGTGCTTGGAAAATTGCAAATAAAGCTGCCATATGACCCAGCAACCCCACTCTTAGGAATATACCCAAAAGGAGTGAAATCTGCATATGAGAAGGGGATCTTTAATCCTATATTTACAGCAGCACAATCTACAATAGCAAAGTCATGGACACAAAACAGATGTGCGTCCAAGGAAGAGTGGTTAAAGAAACTGTGGTACATCTACTCTATGGAATATTATTCAGCTATTAAGAAGAATGATATTATTCTATTTAAATCCAGGTGGTCCCAACTAGAAGTCATTATGCTCAGTGAAATGAGTCATTCACAAGAGAACAAATACCATATATTGTCTTTCATATAAGGAGGCCAACATGGAAAGTGTAACTCCAACAGTCCAATCTATACTTTTTTTTTCGGTGATTATCTGCTCTTTTGGCTGTATCACATATGTTTTGATGTTTTTATGTCAGTTTGTCTGCTTCCAAATAATCTCTATTCTCTAGTAGAATTCATCAAGTGCTCATGAAGTATATGAGGGCATCACATTTCCCAAAAGACTTCTGTGTTTCCTTTTAGTTAAGCATGTGTTGCATACTCAGTGGCACATGATTTTAGCAGGGTGCTACAATTTGTTGTTGATGTTGTTGTTGTTATTGTGATTGATGTGGCTGTTATGAAATGATGTCAATCCAAAAAACAGTAATATTATCTCAACCCCAAACAGCCTGTATCTCATGCAATAAGATTTTGTGAAGTAACCAATGATATGAGGCAGATTGCTTATGATCTACATCAAAGAATTGTAAAACCTAATGTACTTGTAAGAACCCAAGAGACTTGGAAATGGGGAGGAAGAACAGAGAAATCTTGCATCACCCAGAAGGTGTGAGGAAGACAGGAAATATAACCTATCAGGATCATAAGTGGTAACTCATAGACAACAGAATTGAATTAGCATTAGACAAAGGCAAATGGGGGAATGAAGAGTAATCCTAACAACCTCTTAACAGCAGGTCATGCACATAGAGCAGGGAGGGGTCCCCAGAGTGGAGCAGGTGGACAGAAGGAGGCTTTTATCCCAAACCTGAAGACTCCTAGATCCTCACCAAGGACTATCAGTATGAGCACCGAGGACTACATCCCTACTGCCAAGGAGACCACGGGGAAATGGAGTGCCTTCGGAGACCAAGAACTCTGAGGTCACCCACCCCCATTTGGTTCTAACACATAGGATGGAAGAAGCCCAAATCCTGCCTTGCAGGATCCAAGGTCATTGGAACAACAACCAGGATCCCTGTTCGGTCCGCAGAAACAGAACAGTAAACTTCCTTCGGGACTAGGGAGAGGAGCTTTCTCTGGTCCTTTTCTGCTTCCAATTTTGGGTCCCCACCCCCTCTCGTTCAAACCATCACAAGCACTCCAGAAACCCCTCAAAACAAACAAACAAACAAAACTGGAATAGATAGAGAACAACAAGGAAAGCTTAGAAACAGACAGGAAATGGTCAGCGGGGATGCACTTATAACTCACTGGGTGGGAAACAAAGATTAGTTACTCCTCACTGGGGTATGGATGATTTCTCTGCACACCCCTCCTAAACATGCTCACCTAAACAGTTGCCTTATATCCTGTTAGAATCATAGAGTTAGACCACCTGAAAAACAGCCAGGTTCAGGGAAAACATGCTTCAATACTATAAACTGCTAATGACTAAAATTAAAATACGCATGAGACAGCTGAATAGCAATCTATACCCATTTAATGTGTATAGAGCATGGTTGAATATAAAGCAAAATTGAAATGTCTAAGAAGAAGTCACAGGTTGTGGTTGATAACCTGCATTTTCCTAGTAATATATTAGTTAATCAATACCATGTCAATTATTGGCACAATGTTGTAAATGGTTGGAAATAATATGTTGGGGCTTTTAATTGATTGGGATGATACTCTGCTGGCTCTACCATCAGACCAGAGATGGTCTCACAAACAAACCATGGAACTTACCAGGACAATAAGATGCTGGACTTTATGCTTGGTAAATACCTCCAATGAAAGAATGTCAACTGAATTTGAATTATGGAAATGCAACAAGGTGGAGCAATCCGTCGTAGGGGAGGGTGTGGGTAGGGGCGGGGTGAATCCAAGTACTTAAAAAATGTATCACATAATGAAATGTAATTAATTTAAAAAATGAAAGGCAATAAAAATATGTTAAAAAAAAGGAACCAAGTGCTCTCACAGCACATATGTATGAAAGTGGACGTGACACTTGGCGAACTCAGTGTGGTGGTGAATGACAATTGCCCGAAACAACAAGACAGCTCTCCCTGTGCCAAAATAACTCAACTTGTTTCATTCACTTCACATACCATCATCTGTCCAAACAGGCCTCCACGCTATCTTGTTGGGTCACTTCCTCTCCAATGCTCATTGAGCCCAGGCTGATGGAATGTGTAGGTTCAGCAACAGCACAAAACAAAGATGGAGATCCGCACTCAAGGTGTGACAAACTCAACACCCAGAAACAATTTCTTTTTTGTTGTTGTTGTTGTTGTTGTTGTTGTTGTTGTTTTGTTTTTTGGTTTTTTTTAAATTTTATTTTATTTTTAATTAATATTTAGCATTATGTGACAGTTTCATAGGCTTTGGGAATCCCCCTCCCCCCCTCCCCTCCCCCCTGTTGGATTCCTCCACCTTGATGCAGTATTACAGTTCAAATTCAATCAAGATTCTTTCCTTGCAAACATATATTAAGCATGGAGTCCAGCTACTTTTTGTCCAGATGGGTTGAACAGTTTCTTGGGGAGACCATTTCTGGTCCGAAGTCAGAGCTGGTATAATATCATCACAGTCAATTAAGAGTCCCAATATAACATCAACAGCAATTTGCAATATTATGGAATTGACATAGTTTTGAGTAACCAGTATGTTACAAAAAAAAAAAAAAACCACAAAAAACAAAAAACAAAACAAAACAAAAAAAAAACAAGTCCTAACCACAACCTATGATTATCTCATTGACATCTCAATTTTAGTTTATATACAGGACCGGACCGGCTGCTATATACCCCGAAAAGGCCACTGGGTACCATTCAGCTGTCTCATGTCTATTTCATTTTAGTATTTAGCCATTTGTTGTGTTGAAGTATAATTTTGTTGATCTTGGCAGATTTTGGGATAATCCAGACTGGCTTTTAACTCTAACAAGATATTTGTCGACATTTAAGGTGCAGAACATTTTTTTTTTTGGGGGGGGGCTGTGCAGGGAAATCCTCAACACCATGGTGAGGAGTGACCAATGTTTGTGTCCCACCCAGCAAGGCATGAGCCAATCCATGCCAGCTCTTTCCTGTCAGATTTCAAGCTCTACTTTCTGTTGTTTGTCTATTTATTTTAGGGTTTTTTTTTGTTTGTTTGTTTGTTTGTATGATTGTTTGCTGTGAGGGGTTTTCGAAGTGATCCCGATGGTCACTGCGAGGGAGGGCGGGGGTCCAGAGGTGGAGCCAGGCTCGGACCAGAGAAAGCTCTCCTCCCTGGTCCTGAAGGACATTTATTGTTCTTCTGTGTCTGCTGACCGCTCAGGGCTTCTGGCTGTCTTTCCGATGACGTTGGTTTCTGCACGGTAGTGTTTGGACTTCTTCCATCCCCTGCGGAAGCTCCGGTTGGGGGTGGGTGACCTCAGAGTACTCAGCCTCCGAGGGCATCCAATTCCCTGTGGCCTCCCTGGCAGTTGGGATATAGTCCTTGTTGTTCGTATTAGTAGTTTGTGTTGAAGATCTGGGAGTCTTCATGGTTGGGATCCAAGCTTCCTCCTTACCACCTGCTCCACTCTGGGGTTCCCCCCTGCTCCACGCACATGACCTCCTGTTAAGAGGTTGTCAGGATCGCACCCGATTCCCCCCTCATGCATTGGTATAGTAGTTTTATTGTTGTTTAGTGCCGCATTGAGTCTGCTGTCTATGAAATACCAGATTTGACCTTGATAAGCTATATTGTACTTTTTTTTTTTTCTCTCACTCTTTTTATGGTCCTGAAAGATTTCCCTGCACACCCTCCCCATTACCGGTTAACATAGCGTATTGAGGGTATAGTAGGTTTTACGCTTTTTTGATATAGATCTTAAGTATTCTGACATTAATTGTTGTTTTATAGATTATATCGCATTATCTTATTGCATTGGATACAGGTTGTTAGAGATTGCACTAATATTACAATATACAGGTACTATCTTTCAAGTTGTCATCTTTTCATCTCAGATTAAGGCGAACATGTGGTATTTAACCTTTTGGGATTGGTTCATTTCTCTTAGCATGATGGATTCCAGTCGGGCCCATTTGTCCACAAAGAACTGCATTTCGTTTTTTTTAATAGCTGAGTAGTATTCCATAGAGTAGATGAACCATAGCTTTCTTATCCAGTCTTCTATTGATGGGCATTTTGGCTGCTTCCAGGTTTTTGCGATTGTAGATAGTGCTGCTATGAACATAGGCGTGCATGTTGGTTTCTTGTGTAGGAGAACTTTTGGATATATTCCTAGGAGTGCTATTGCTGGATCATAAGGTATGCTGATTTTCAGTTGTTTGAGTATTCGCCAAACTGATTCCCATAGAGGCTGTACAAGTCTGCAGTCCCACCAGCAGTGGAGAAGGGTTCCCTTTTCCCCACATCCTCGCCAGCAAGTGTTGGTGGTATTATGTATGTGTGCCAACCTTACTGGCGTTAGGTGGTACCTCATTGTTGTCTTCATTTGGATTTCCCTTATTGCCAAGGAATTTGAGCATTTTTTCATATGCTTGTTTGCCATTTGGGTTTGTTCTTTTGTGAAATGTCTGCCCATTTCCCATGCCCATTTCTTGAGCAGTTTGTTTGTTCTGTTGTTTTGGTTTCTCTGTAGCTCTTTGTATATTCTGGAGATCAGCCCTCTATCTCCTATGTAGTGTGCAAAGATCTTCTCCCATTCTGTAGGTTGCCTTTTTACTTTGTTGATTGTTTCTCTAGCTGTACAGAAGCTTCTTAGTTTGATGAGGTACCAATTGTTTATTTTGGTCTCGATTTCTACTGCATTTGGAGTCTTTTTTAGGAAGTGAGGGCCTACCCCCAAGTGTTCCAGTGTATTTCCAACATTTTCTTCCAAAAGTTTGAAGGTTTCTGGATGTAGGTTTAGGTCTTTTATCCATTTAGATTCGATCTTGGTGTATGGTGAGAGATGTGGGTCTATCTTTTTGTTTCTGCAGGCTATCAACCAGTTGTCCCAACAGCATTTATTGAACAGACCTTCCCATTTGCTTGGGTTGTTGTCTGTCTTTTTGTCGAAGATTAATTGACTGTATCTGTGTGGGTTTCCATCTGTTGTTTCTATTCTGCTCCATTGATCTTCCTCTCTATCTTTGTGCCAGTACCAGGCTGTTTTGATGACCACTGCCCTATAGTATGTCCATAGATCCGGTACTGTGATTCCCCCTGTTAAGTGTCTTTTCTTCAGAGTGGTTCTGGCTATTCGTGGTTTTTTGTGTTTCCAGATGAATCTGTGTATCATTTTTTCCAGTTCGATGAAGAATGCTGTGGGTAATTTGATTGGGATTGCATTGAATGTATATATTGCTTTTGGTAGTATAGACATTTTGATGATATTAATTTTGCCTATCCAGGAGCATGGGATGTTGTTCCACCTTTCGAGGTCTTGTTCTATTTGTTTTTTGAGTGTTTTGTAATTTTCTTCATAAAGGTCATCTACGCTTTTGGTTAAATTTATTCCCAGATATTTCATGCTCTTCTCTGTTATTTTGAATGGTAGCTTGTTGGTTAGATCTTCTTCCATCTTGCGGCCATTTGCATACACCATGGCTATTGATTTTTGTTCATTAATTTTGTATCCTGCCACTCTGCCAAATTCTCGTATGAGTTCTAGGAGTCTTTGTATTGAGTTTTTTGGTTCTTCTATGTAGAGAATCATGTCTTCTGCGAATAGTGAAAGCTTGACTTCTTCATTTCCAATTTGGATTCCTTTGATTTCTTTGTCTTGTCTTATAGCTCCTGCAAGTACCTCTAGGACTATATTGAATAGCAGTGGTGATAGTGGGCAGCCTTGTCTTGTTCCAGATCTCAGTGGGAAGGGATCCAGTTTTTCTCCATTTAGTATGATGCTGGCATTGGGTTTTTCATATATTGCTTTGATTATGTTGTGGCTTGTTCCTTCTATCCCCACCCTGGTTAGGGTTTTTAACATGAAGTGGTGTTGAATTTTGTCGAAGGCTTTTTCTGCATCTATTGATACTATTATATGGTTTTTGTTTTTCAGTTTTTGGATGTGATGTATCACATTTATGGATTTTCTTATGTTGAAGCATCCCAGCATTCCCTGGATGAAACCTGCTTGGTCTGGATGGATGATCTGTCTGATGTTTTTTTGTATTCTATTGGCTAGGATTTTGTTGAGAATCTTAGCGTCAACGTTCATCAGGGAGATCGGTCTGTAGTTTTCCTTCTCTGTTAATTCTCTGTTCGGTTTGGGGATTAAGGTGACATTGGCTTCATAGAATGAGTTTGGAAGAACTGCTTCCTTTTCTATTGTTTTGAAGAGCTTGTAAAGGATTGGGGTTAGCTCTGGTTGGAAAGTTTTGTAGAATTCTGTGGTAAAACCATCTGGGCCTGGGCTTTTCTTTTTTGGGAGCTCTTTAATCACTGATTCTATTTCTGATTCGGTAATGGGTTTATTCAGGTCTTCTGTTGCTTCTGGGGTGAGTTTTGGTAAGTGGTGGGATTCTAAGAATCTTTCCATTTCCAAGTGGTTATCGGATTTGTTGGCGTATAGTTCTTTGTAATAATTTCTAATTATTTCCTTAATGGTAGTAGTGTCTGTTGTTATGTTGCCTTTTTCATCTTTGATGCTGCTAATTCTTGCTTTGTCTTGTTTTTTCTTTGTCAGTCGGGCCAGTGGCGTATCTATTTTGTTTATCCTCTCAAAGAACCAGCTTTTTGATTCATTTATTTTCTGAATGGTTTTTTTAATTTCTTTCTGATTTAGTTCTTGTCTTGTTTTGATAATTTCTTGTTTCCTCTTGTTTGTGGGGTCCTTCTGCTGTTGCTTTTCCAGTTCCTGGAGGTGTGTGCTTAATTCCTGCATTTGTTGCCTTTCTTGAGCTTTGACGTGCGCGCTAATTGCAATAAACTTACCACGCAACACTGCTTTGGCGGTGTCCCATAAGTTTTGGACATTTGTATCTGGGTTTTCTTTGGTTTCCATAAATTTTTTGATCTCGTCTTTAATTTCTTCTCTAACCCATTGTTCGTTTAGTAGCATATTGTTCAGCCTCCAGGAGTTTACATGTTTCCTGGGACATTTTGAGTTGTTGATTTCCAGTTTCACTCCGTGATGATCTGAGAAGGTACATGGTATGATTCTGATATTTTTGTAGTTAGTTAAACTTGCTTTGTGTCCTATTATGTGGTCTATCCTGGAGAAGGTACCATGCACTGCTGAGAAGAAGGTGTAGTCTGTGGCCTTAGGATGAAATATTCTATAGATGTCTACTAGGTCCAGTTGTTCTATTGTTTGTGTGAGTTCTGTGGCTTCTCTGTTGAGCTTTTGCTGCGTTGATCTATCTATTGGTGTTAGTGGGGTGTTCAGATCTCCCAGAATTATCGTATGTTCATCTATGTCTCCCTTTAAGTCCAAAAGTAGTTGTTTCACATAGCTGGGTGCATCTGGGCTAGGAGCATATATGTTAAGAATTGTGATTGGTTCTTGTTGGATCCTCCCTTTCAAGAGGATGTAGCGCCCTTCCCTGTCCTTTTTGACGTTTGTTACTTTGAAGTCCGTATCATCTGAGAATAGGACTGCCACGCCAGCCTTTTTTTCTCGTCCATTGGCATGGAATATTTGTTTCCATCCTTTCACTTTGAGTTTCCTGAAGTTTCTTCTGGTTAGATACGTTTCTTGCAAGCAGCATATAGTTGGGTCCTGATTTTTAACCCAGTCTGCTAATCGGTGCCTTTTCAGTGATGAATTTAAGCCATTTGTGTTGAGGGTTAATATTGAGAAATTATAATAATGCCGTGACATATGCCTGTGTTTTTGAGGTTGTTGGTAATTGATTGTCGTTTCCGTGGATGGACTTTATTGAGATCTCCCTGATTGCCATCCTTGCTTATGGCTTGTTTCCTTTTTCTCTGGGAGTAGCGCATTTCTAAGGAGATTTTGTAGAGTTGGTTTTGTGTTGGCATATTCTTCTAATTTCTCTTTGCTGTGGAAGTATCTAGTTTCGTTCTCGTATACAAATGAAATCTTTGCTGGGTAGAGTATTCTTGGTTGACAGTTGTTCTCTTTCAGTACTTGAAAGATTTTGTTCCACTCCCTTCTTGCCTGGAGCGTCTGTTCTGAGAAGTCGGCAGTGATTCTGATGGTCCTACCCCTAAATGTAAGCTTCTCTTTGGATCGTGTTAACCTTAGGATTCTTTCTTTGTATTCATTGGAGGGTAGCTTGATTACCACGTGTCTTGGGGAGGATCGTTTTGGGTCCACCCTGTGGGGAGTCCTCTGGCCTTCCTGAATTTGGATTGGACTCATGTTCCAGGTATTTTGGAAGTTCTCCTGCATAATTTCCTCAAGTACTGGTTGTATGCCTGTTTCTCTTTCCACTCCTTCTGGGAGCCCCATGATTCTGATATTTGACTTCTTGGTGTTGTCATTCATCTCCTGGATCATCTTGGTCGCCTTGTGTAGTTGTGACTCTAGTTGGTTAATAATCTGCCTGCTTTCATTCTGGGAATCTTCTAAGTCGGATATCCTGTCTTCTGCTGCTGTAATTCTGTTGGCTAAGCTCTCAACTTTATTCTTCAAGTCCAGGATCTCGTTTTTGAGTGATTTTGTTTCTGTGATTATGCGGTTTTTAAAATCTTTGAGCTCGTCCCATCGTTTTTCATTGTCTCTGAAGAGTTTTATAATTATTTTTCTGAACTCCTTATCAGAGACGTCTTCAATTTCTTCATCTGTAATCTCTGCGATCGACCAGGCTTTATGGTGGCTTTTTGGGATGGCATTAGCTGCATCTACCTCACTGGCTCTCCTATTGTGCCTCGTGCTTGTGGCCCCAGGTGTTGCTGAATTCTCACCCTTGACCTCTGTTGCCACCTAGTGGGTGGCCTGAGGTCTTGCTAGCCTAGGTTTTTGTTTTCCTTTGGCCCAGGGAGTTGTTTTTGTTTCCCTTCTGGGTTTCAGGTTTCAGCGCCTTAGGTTTCAGCCTTAGGTTTCAGCGCCTAAGATTTTTTTTGTTGTTGTTGTTTTACTTTGGTTTTTTCTCTGAGGCACGGCCACTTTCCTTCGGCCTGGGTTGGCCCAGAATTTAGTTTAGCTGTGGTCCCGGGGTAGCTGCCGGCTACCGCACTTCAGGATCCTAGCGCCCTTCCGGTACCGTAGCGTTCGTTATGTGGGAATGTGTGTTACTTAGCCGTCCCTGTCTTTGCCTGGGTCCCACCAAGGTCACTAATATCGCCACCAGTGCTAGAGGTTTCAGCACTCCTGCAGTTTCCAGCCGCCACTGGCGGGGCCTTGTGCAATGATCTCCCAAAGTTGGCTGTTCAAAACTCCTGCCAGCCTTTCCCCCCGCTGGGTTCCCAACTCACCCGTTTTCGAGCTGCGGTGAGACTGAGCCGGCCGCTGAGCGCTTCCTTGGTTTATTTGTTGTTATTTTTGGTTGATTCTCCAAATTGCGTGGATCTTGTTGATTCCGCAGTGTCCTGTGGGATTCGCACACCTGAGTATACTATTTTTAACTAGACTTGCTCCTTCTTCTGGCACTTTTTGGCCCTCTCTCTCTGCCTTCCCCTTTACATCAACCCTCCGTGGTCGGCCATTTTCTCCGATCTCACCCAGAAACAATTTCAGTGCAAAAGCCAATTCCATCTGCCATGGCAACCAAGTGCTCTGGCAGCATATATCTGAAAGTCGACATGACACCTGGGGAACTTAGTGTGTTGGTGAATGACAATTGCCCGAATCAACAGGACAGCTCTCCCTGTGCCAAAACAACTCCATCTAGCTCATTCACTTTACATACCATCATCTTTCCACACAGGTCTCGAGGAAATCTTGTTGGGACACTTCCTGTCCAATGAGCATTGAGCCCAGTCTGATGGAATGTGTAGGCTCAGCAACACACAAAACAAAGATGGAGATCCTGACTCAAGGCATGACAAACTCGACACCCAGAAACAATTTCAGCACAAAAGCCATTTCCACCTGCCATGGCAACCAAGTGCTCTGGCAGCATATATCTAAAAGTCGGCATGACACCTGGGGAATTCAGTGTGGCAGTGAATGACAATTGTCCGAATCAACAGGACAGCTCTCCCAGTGCCAAAACAACTCCACCTGGCTCATTCACATCACATACCATCATCTGTCCTGGCAGGGCTCCCGAAAACCAAGTTTGGTTACTTCCTATCCAATGTCAACTGAGCTCAGGTGGATGGAATCAATAGGGCTAAATATCCACACAAAACAAAGATGGAGATCCTCATTTAAGGCGTGAAAACCTGGACGGCCAGAGAGAATTTCAGCGCCCATGACATTTGCAGCTGCCATGGAAACCAAGTGCAGTGGCAGCAGATATGTGTGATAGTGGACGGGACACTTGGAGAACTCAGTGTGGTGGTGTATTGCAACTGCCCGAAGTGGCAGAAAAGGTATTCCACTGCCAAAACAACTCCATCTGGCTCTTTCACTTCACATACCATCACCTGTCCAGAAGGTATCCGGGAAATCTTGTTTGGTCACTTGCTGTCCAATGCCGATTGAGCCCAGTTGGATGGAATCAAGCAATTTGAGCAAACACTCAAACAAAAGATGGAGATCCTCACTCAAATCGCTCAAAACTGCACAGCCAGAGAGAAATTCAGTGACCAAGCCATTTCCAGCTGCCATGGAAACCAAGTGCTTTGGCAGCACACATTTCTGAAAGCGGCTGGGACGTGACACTTAGAGAAGGCTGTGTGTTGTTGAATGGCAACTGCCCGAAGCAGCAGCACAGCCCTTCCAATGCCAAAACAACTCAACCTGGGTCATTCACTTCACATACTATAAGCTGTCCTTGCAGGTCTCAGGGAAAACTTGTTTGGTCACTTTATTTCCAATGCCTATAGAGTCCAGTATGATGTAATTTATAAGTTCAGTAACCACACAAAACAAAGATGGAGATCCTCACTCAAGGCATGACAAACTAGAAGCCACAGAGTATTGCAGCGCCCAAGACATTTCAAGCTGCCATGGAAACCAAGTGCTCTGGCAGCACATATGTCTGAAAGTTGCTGGAAGTTGAAACTTGGAGAACTCTGTGTGTTTGTGAATGACAACTGCCAGAAGCAGCACAGCTCTTCCAGTGTCAAAACAACTCCACCTGGTTCTTTCACTTCACATACCATCAGCTGTACAGTCAGGTCTCTGGGAAATCTTCTTTGGTCACTTCCTGTAAAATGCCCATTGAGCCCAGGGAGATGTAAATTAAATGTTCAGCAACCGCACAAAAAACAGATGGAGATCGTCAAAAAATCCATGCAAAAGGACACAGCCAAAGAGAAATTCAGTGCCCAAGCCATATCCAGCTCCCATGGTAAACAAGTGCTCTGGCAGCACTAGTGTGTGTAATTGGATGTGAAACGAAGGGAACTCAGTGTGGTGGTGAATGGCAACTGCCTGAAGCAGCAGCACAGCTATTCCAGTGCCTAAACAACTCCACCTGGCTCATGAACTTCGCACACAATCAGCTGTCCTTGAAGGTTTCCAGGAACTCCTGTTTGGTCACTTCCTGTCCAATAGCCATGGAGCCCAGGGGTAAAATGAAGCAGCATAAGTACACCAGGAAAACAAAGATGGAGATCCTCTAGAATTCATGTAAATCTCCACAGCCAGAAAAGAGCTCAGCGCCCAAGACATTTAGAGCTGTCATGGAAACCAAGTGCTCTGGCAGCACATATGTGGAACAATGGATGTGAAACGAAGGGAATAAAGGTTCGCTGATGAATGGCAACTGGCCGAAGCAGCAGCACAGGTTTTCCAATGCCAAAACAAATCCACCTGCCTCATGAACTTCACACACCATCAGCTGTCCTGGCAGCTATCTAGGAAACAATGTTTGGTCACTTGCGGTCCAATTCCCGTTGGGGAAGTGTGATGGAATCAAGCAGCTTGAGCACCCAAACAAAACTAACATTCAGCTCCTCAGTCAAGGCGCTCAAAACACCAAATCCAAAGACAAGTACAGTATTGAAGTCATTTCAAACTGCCATGGAAACCAAGCTCTGGAAGCACATAAGTTTACCAGTGGATGTGACACCAAGAGAACATAGTGTGGTGATAATTGGCAAAAGCCCGAAGCAGCAGCACAGCTCTTCCAGTGCCAAAACAACTCCACCTGGCTCATCAACTTCACATACCATCAGCTGTCCTGGCAGATATCTAGGAAACCCTGTTTGGTCACTTGCGCTCCAATGACCATTGAGCGCACAGTGATGGAATCAAGCAGGTTGAGCAACCACACAAAACTAACATGAAGCTCCTCAATCAAGGTGCTCACACATCCACAGCAAAAGACAAGTTCAGCTCCAAAACCATTTCCCGCGGCCATGGAAACCAAGAGCTCTGGCAGCACATATGTCTGAAAGTGGATGTGACACCTAGAGCACACAGTGTGGTGGTGAATGGCAACTGCCCGAAGAAGCAGCACAGCTCTGCCAGTGCCAAAACAACTCCACCTGGCTCACGAACATCACATACCATCAGCTGTCATGACAGCTCTCTTGGGAACCCTGATTGGTCACTTGCGGTCCAATGCCCATTGTTTCCAGTGTGATGGAATCAAGCAGATTGAGGACAAACGCAAAACTAACATGAAGCTGCTCACTGAAGGCGCTCGAAACTCCACAGCCAAAAACAAGTTCAGCGCCAAAGCCATTTGCTGCTGCCATGGAAACCAAGTGCTCTGGCAGCACATATGTAGAACAGTGGAAATGACAATTGGGGAACACAGTGTGGTGGTAAATGGCAACTGTCCAAAGCATCAGCACAGCTCTCCCAGTGCCAAAATAACTCCATCTGGTTCATGAACTTCACATACCATCAGCTGTCCTGTCAGCTACCTAGGATACCCTGTTTGGTCACTTTCCATCCAATGCCCATGGAGCCGAGAGTGGTGGAATCCAGCAGCTTGAGCACCCACACAAAACTAACATGGAGTTCGTCATTCAAGACTCCCAAAACACCACAGCCCAAGAAACGTTCAGTGCCCAAGCCATTTCCCGTTGTTGTGGAAACCAAGTGATCTGGCAGTACGTATGTGGAACAGTGAATGTGAAACCTAGAGAACACAGTTTAGTTCGCTGGTGAATGGCAACTGCCCGAAGAAGCAGCACAGCACTTCCAGTGCAAAAATAACTCCACCTGGCTCATGAACTTGACATACCATCAGCTGTCCTGGCAGCAATCTAGGAAACCCTGTTTGGTCACTTGTGGTCCAATGATTTTCAGACAGTGGGATGGAATCAAGGTGGCTGAACACCCAACACAAAACTAACATGTAGCTCCTCATTCAGGGTGCCCAAAAGTCAACAGCCAGAGACAAGTACAGCGCCCATTCATTTCCAGCTGCCATGGAAATTAAGTGCTCTGGAAGTACATATGTGGAACATTGGATGTGACACCAAGCCTATGTAGGTTCGCTGGTGAATGGCAACTATCCAAAGCAGCAGCACAGGTCTTCCAGTGCTAAAACAACTCCACGTACCTCATGAACTTCAAATACCATCAGCTGTCTAGGCAGCTATCTAGGAAACCCTGTTTGATCACTTGCGATCCAAAGACAATTTTGTCGAGTGTGATGGAAAGAAGCAGCTTGGTCACCCACAGAAAAATAACATAAAGCTCCTCACTCAAGGCACCCAAAACTCCACAGCCAAACACAAGTTCAGCGCCCAAGACATTTCCCATAGCCATGGCAACTGAGTACTCTGGCTGCACATATGTGGAACACTGGATGTGACACCAAGGGAATGTAGATTCGCTGGGGAATTGAAACTGTCTATAGCAGCAGCACAGCTCTTCCAGTGCCAAAACAACTTCACCTCTATCAGGAACTTCAAATACCATCAGTTGTCCTCGTAGCTATCTAGGAAACCCTGTTTGGTCACATCCTGTCAAAATGCCCATGGAGCCCAGTGTGGTTTAATCAAGCAGGTTGATTGCACACACACAACTAACATGGAGCTCCTTACTCAAGGTGCTCAAATCTCCATTGCCAAAGAATAGTTCAGCACCCAAGCCATTTTTTTCTGCCATGGAAACCAAGTGCTCTGACAGCATATATGTGCAACAGTGGATGGGAAACCTAGAGAACTCAGTGTGGTGGTGATTGGCAAGAGCCCTAAGTGGCAGCACAGCTCATCCAGTGCCAAAAAAAATCCACCTGGTTCATGAACTTCACATACCATCAGCTGTCCTGGAGGCTCTAAGGAAACACTGTTTGATCACTTCCGGTCCAATGCCCATGGAGACCAGAGTAATGGAATCCAGCAGATTGAACACCCACACAAATATAACATGGAGCTCCTCACAGAAGGCGAACAAAAATCACAGCCAAACACATGTTCAGTGCGCAAGCAATATCACGCTGCCATGGAAACCAAGTGCAATGGCAGCACATATGTGGAACAGCAGATGTGACACCTAGCAAACTCAATGTGGTGGTGAAGGCAACTGCCAGAAACAGCAGCACAGCTTTTCCAGTGCCAGAACAATTCCACCTGGCTCTTGAACTTCACCTACCATCAGCTGTCCTGGCAGCTATCTAGGAAATCCTGTTTGGTCACTTCCGGTCCAATACCCATTGAGCCCAGTAAGATGGAATAAAGCAGGTTGAGCACCCACACAAAACTAACATTTAGCTCCTCACTCAAGGCGATTAAAACTCCAGAGCCGAACACAAGTTTAGTGCCCAAGTCATTAAATGCTGCCATGGAAACCAAGTGCTCTGGCAGCACATATGTCTCTAAGTGGATGTGACAGTAGGCAAGGTAGTGTGGTGGTGAATGGCCACTGTCAGAAGCAGCAGCACAGCTCTTCCAGTGCCAAAGCAACTCCACCTGGCTCATGAACTTCACATACCATCAGCTTTCCTGTGAGCTATCTAGGAAACCCTGTTTGATCACTTACGGTGCAATGATCTTTGATACCAGAGGGATGGAATCAAGCATCTTGAGCATCCACACACAACTATCATGTAGCTCCCAACTCAAAGCGCTCAAAACTCCACAGGAAAAGACAAGTTCAGTACTCAAGTCATTTCCCATTGCCATGAAACCAAATTCTCTGGCAGCACATATGTCTCTAAGTGGATATGACACGTAGCGAACTCAATGTGGTGGTGTATGAACACTGCCCGAGCAGTAGCACAGCTCTGCCAGTGCCTAAACAACTCCACCTGTCTCATGAACTTCACATGCCATCAGCTGTCCTGGCAGCTATCTAGGAAACCCTGTTTGGTTACTACCGCTCAAATGCCCATAGAGCCCAGGGTGATGGAATTAATCAAGCAGCTTGATCACATACACACAACTAATATGGAGCTCGTCACTCAAGGCGCTCAAAGCACCACAGCCAAAGACGAATTCAGCGCCCAAGACATTTCCCGTTGCTATGGAAACCAAGTGCTCTGTAAGCACATATGTATGAAAATGGTTATGAGACCTAGACAAAACACTGTGGTGGTGAATCGCACCTGTCTGAAGGATCAGCACAGCTCTTCCAGTGCCAAAACAACTCCACCTGGCTCATGACCTTCACATACCATCAGCTGTCCTGCCAGCTATCTAGGAAACCCTGTTGATCACTTGCGATCCAATGACAATTGTGTCCAGTGTGATGGAAACAAGCAGCTTGGGCACCCACAGAAAAATAACATAAAGCTCCTCACTCAAGGATCTCAAAACTCCACAGCCAAACACAAGTTCACGCCCAAGACATTTCACACGGCAATGGTAATCAAGTGCTCTGGCAGCACATATATCTGTAAGTGGATGTGACAGGTAGGCAAGGTAGTGTGGTGGTGAATAGCAACTGTCAGAAGCAGCAGCACAGCTCTTCCTGTGTCAAAACATCTCCACCTGGTTCATGAAATTCACGTACCATCAGCTGTCATGGCAGCTCTATTAGGAACCCTGTTTCTTCACCTGCGGTCAAAGGCCCATTGAGAAAATTGTGATGAAATCAAGCAGGTTGAGCAACAACACAAATCAGCTGTCCTGGCAGCTATCAAGGAAACCCTGTTTGATCACTTCTGATCCAATGACAATTTTGTCCAGTGTGATGGAAACAAGCAGCTTTGGCACCCACAGAAAAATAACATAAAGCACCTCACTCAAGGATCTCAAAATTCCACAGCCAAACACAACTTCAGTGCCAAGCCAT
The DNA here is from genome assembly GCF_030435755.1 of Ochotona princeps. Lineage (NCBI taxonomy): Eukaryota > Metazoa > Chordata > Mammalia > Lagomorpha > Ochotonidae > Ochotona > Ochotona princeps. The sequence goes on along the minus strand of NC_080866.1, from coordinate 29,077,341 downwards.
TTCCCACTGCCATGGTAATCAAGTGCTCTGGAAGCACATATATGGAACAGTGGATATGACACCTAGGGATGGTAGTGTGGTGGTGAATGGCCACTGCACGAAGCAGCAGCACAGCTCTTCCAGTGCCAAAACAACTCCACCTGGCTCATGAACTTCACATACCATCAGCTGTCCTGGCAGCTATCAAGGAAACCCTGTTTGGTCACATGCGGTCCAATGCCCATTGAGCTCAGTATGATAGAATCAAGCATCTTGCGCAGACAAAAAAACTAACATTTAGCTGCTCACTGAAGCCGCTCAAAACTCCACAGATAAAGACAAGTTCAACGCCAAAGTCATATCCCGTTGACATGGAAACCAAGTGCTTTGTAAGCACATATATGTGAAAATGGATATGACACCTATGGAAGGTAGTGTGGTGGTGAATGGCTAATGCCCGAAGCAGCAGCACAGCTCTTCCAGTGCCAAAATAAATCCACCTGGCTCATGAACTTCACATGCCATCAGCTGTCCTGGCAGCAATCTAGGAAACCCTGTTTGGTCACTTCTGGTCCAATGCCCTTCAGCTCACAGTGATGGAGCAAACAAGCAGCTTGAGCACCCAAACACAACTAACATGGAGCTCCTCACTCAAGGCGCTCAAAACTCTACATTCAAAGACAAGTTCAGCGCCCAAGACATTTCCCATTGCCATGGAAACCAAGACCTCTGGCAGCACATATGTGTTTAAGTTGATATGACAACCAAGGTAGGAAGTGTGTTGGTGAATGGCCACTGTTCGAAGCAGCAGCACAGCTCTTCCAGTGCCAAAACAACTCCACCTGGCTCATGAATTTCACATACCATCAGCTGTCCTAGCAGCTATCTAGGAAATCCTGTTTGGTCACTTCTGGACCAATGCCCGTTGAGCCCAGTGTGATGGAAACAAGCAGTTTGAGCACCCAAACACTCTAACATGGAGCTGCTCTCTCAAGGCGCTCAAAACTCCGGAGCCAAAGACAAGTTCAGCGATTAAGCCATTTCCCGTTGCCATGGAAACCAAGAACTCTGTCAGCACATATGTGTGAAAGTGGATGTGACATCTAATGAAGGTAGTGTGGTGGTGAATGTCCACTGCCCGAAGCAGCAGCACAGCTCTTCCAGTGCAAAAACAACTCCGCCGGGCTCATCAACTTCACATACCATCAGCTGTCCCGGTAGCTATCTAGGAAACCCTGTTTGGTCACTTCCTGTCAAATGCTCATGAAGACCAGTGTGATGGAAATGAGCAGCTTGAGCAGCCAAACATAACTAACATGGAGCTGCCAACTCAAGTCGCTCAAAACTCCACAGCCAAAGACAAGTACATCGCCCAAGCCATTTTCCGTTGCCATGGAAACCAAGTGCTTTGGCAGCACATATGTCTAAAACTGGATAAGACACCTAAGGAAGGTAGTGTGGTGGTGAATTTCAACTGTCCAAAGCAGCAGCACAGCTCTTCCACTGCCAAAACAACTCCACCTGGCTCTTCAACTTCAAATACCATCAGCTCTCCTGGCAGCTATCTAGGAAACCCTGTTTGGTCATTTCTGCTCCAATGCCCCTTAAGCCCAGTGTGAAGCAAACAAGCAGCTTGAGCACCCAAACACAACTAACATGGAGCTGCTCATTCAAGGTGCTCAAAACTCCATCACCAAAGAGAAGTTCATCGCCCAAGCCATTTCCCGTTGCCATGGAAACCAAGTGCCTCTGGCAGCACATATGTGTGCAAGTGGATATGACACCTAAGGCAGGAACTCTGGTAGTGAATGGCAACTCTCCAAAGCAGCAGCACAGCTCTTCCAGTGCCAAAACAACTCCACCTGGCTCATGAACTTCACATACCATCAGCTGTCCTGGCAACTACCTAGGAAACTTTGCATGGTCACTTGCTGTCAAATGCTTATGGAGCCCAGTGTGATTTAAACAAGCAGGATGGTCACACACAAAAATAACATGGAGCTCCTCACTCAAGGCGCTCAAAACTCCACAGACAAAGACAAGTTCAGCGATTAAGCCATTTCCCGTTGCCATGGAAACCAAGAGCTCTGGCAGCACATATTTCAGCAAGTGGTTAAGACACCTAAGGAAGGTAGTGTGGTGGTGAATGGCAACTGCCCGAAGCAGCACTACAGCTATTCCAGTGTCAATACAACTCCACCTGGCTCATCAACTTCACATACCATCAGCTGTCCTGGCAACTATCTAGGAAACCCTTTTTGGTCAATTGCAGTCCAAATGCCCATGGAGCCCAGTGTGATTTAAACAAGCAGGATGATCACACACACACAACTAACATGAAGCTCCTAACTCAAGGCACTAAAAACTCCACAGGCAAAGACCAGTTCTGCGCACACGCCATTTCCCACTGCCATGGAAACCAAGTGCTCTGGCCTCACATATGTGTAACAGTGGATGTGACACAAACAGAACACAGTTTGGTGGTAAATGGCCACTGCCCGAAGCAGCAGCACAGCTCTTCCTGTGCCAAAACAACTCCACCTGATTCATCAACTTCACATACCATCAGCTGTCCTGGCAGCTATCCAGGAAACCCTGTTTGGTCACTACCGTTCCAATGCTCGTTGAGCCCAGTGGGATGGAATCAAGCAGGTGGGGCACCCAAACACAACTAACATGGAGCTGCTCACTCAAGGCGCTGAAAACTCCGGAGCCAAAGACAAGTTCAACGCCCAAGCTGTTTCCCGTTGCCATGCAAACCAAGTACTGTGGCAGCACATATTTCTGCAAGAGGATATGACACCTATGGAAGGTAGTGTGGTGGTGAATGGCAACTTCCCAAAGCAGCAGCACAGCTCTTCCAGCGCCAAAACAACTTCAGCTGGCTCATGAACTTCACATACCATCAGCTGTCCTGGCAGCTATCTAGGAAACCCTGTTTGGTCACTTCATGTCTACTGCCAATGGAGACCAGTGTGATGGAAATGAGCAGCTTGAGCACCCAAACAAAACTAACATGGAGCTGCTCATTCAAGTCGCTCAAAACTCCACAGCTAAAGACAAGTACATCGCCCAAGCCATATCCCGTTGACATGGAAACCAAGTGCTTTGGCAGCACATATGTCTAAAACTGGATATGACACGTAAGGAAGTTAGTGTGGTGGTGAATTTCAACTGTCCGAAGCAGCAGCACAGCTCTTCCACTGCCAAAAGAACTCCACCTGGCTCATCAACTTCACATACCATCAGCTGTCCTGGCAGCTATCTAGGAAATCCTGTTTGGTCACTTCCGGTCCAATGCCATTTGGTCCCAGTGTGATAGAATCAGGCAGCTTTAGCACCAACACAAAACTAACATGGAGCTCCTCACTCAAGGCGCTCAAAACTCCACAGTCAAAGACAAGTTCAGCTCCCAAGCCATTTCCCGTTGCCATGGAAACCAAGTGCCTCTGTCAGCACATATGTGGAACAGTGGATATGACACCGAAGGAAGGTAAAGTGTTGGTGAATGGCCACTGTTCGAAGCAGCAGCACAGCTCTTCCAGTGCCAAAACAACTTCACCTGGCTCATGAACTTCACATACCATCACTTGTTATGGAAGCTCTCTAGGAATCTCTGCTTGCTCACTTGCGGTCAAATGCTCATGGAGTCCAGTGTGATTTAAACAAGCAGGAAGATCACACACACACAACTAACATGGAGCTCCTAACTCAAGGCACTCAAAACTCCACAGCCAGAGACAAGTTCAGCGACATAGCCATGTCACACTTCCATGGAAATCAAGTGCTCTGGCAGCACATACGTCTGCAAGTGGTTATGACAAGTAAGGAAGGTAGTGTGGTGGTAAATGGCAACTGCCCGAAGCAGCACTACAGCTCTTCCAGTGCCAAAACAACTCCACCTGGCTCATGAACTTCACATAGCATAAGCTGTCCTGGCAGCTATCTAGGAAACCCTGTTTGGTCAATTGCAGTCCAAATGCCCATGCAGCCCAGTGTGATTTAAATAAGCATGTTGATCACACACACACAACTAACATGGAGCTCTTCATTCAAGCCACTCAAAACTCCACAGCCAAAGACAAGTTCAGGGCTCAAGCCATTTCCCGCTGCCATGGAAACCAAGTGCTCTGCCAGCACATATGTGGAACAGTGGATGTGACAACTGCAGAACACAGTTTGGTTGTAAATGGCCACTGCCCGAAGCAGCAGCAGCACAGACTTCCAGTGCCAAAAAAACTCCACCTGACTCATGAAATTCACATACCATCAGCTGTCCTAGCAGCTAGCTAGGAAACCCTGTTTGGTCACTTCTGGACCAATGCCCGTTGAGCCCAGTGTGATGGAAACAAGCAGTTTGAGCACCCAAACACAACTAACATGGAGCTGTTCACTCAAGGCGCTCAAAACTCCGGAGCCAAAGACAAGTTTGCGCCTAAGCCATATCCCGTTGCCATGGAAACCAAGAACTCTGTCAGCACATATGTGTGAAAGTGGATGTGACATCTAATGAAGGTAGTGTGGTGGTGAATGTCCACTGCCCGAAGCAGCAGCACAGCTCTTCCAGTGCAAAAACAACTCCGCCGGGTTCATCAACTTCACATACCATCAGCTGTCCCGGTAGCTATCTAGGAAACCCTGTTTGGTCACTTCATGTCAAATGCTCATGGAGACCAGTGTGATGGAAATGAGCAGCTTGAGCAGCCAAATATAACTAACATGGAGCTGCCCACTCAAGTCGCTCAAAACTCCACAGCCAAAGACAAGTACATCGCCCAAGCCATTTTCCGTTGCCATGGAAACCAAGTGCTTTGGCAGCACATATGTATAAAACTGGATATGACACCTAAGGAAGGTAGTGTGGTGGTGAATTTCAACTGTCCAAAGCAGCAGCACAGCTCTTCCACTGCCAAAACAACTCCACCTGGCTCTTCAACTTCAAATACTATCAGCTCTCCTGGCAGCTATCTAGGAAACCCTGTTTGGTCATTTCTGCTCCAATGCCCCTTAAGCCCAGTGTGAAGCAAACAAGCAGCTTGAGCACCCAAACACAACTAACATGGAGCTGCTCATTCAAGGTGCCCAAAACTCCATCACCAAAGAGAAGTTCATCGCCCAAGCCATTTCCCGTTGCCATGGAAACCAAGTGCCTCTGGCAGCACATATGTGTGCAAGTGGATATGACACCTAAGGCAGGAACTCTGGTAGTGAATGGCAACTCTCCAAAGCAGCAGCACAGCTCTTCCAGTGCCAAAACAACTCCACCTGGCTCATGAACTTCACATACCATCAGCTGTCCTGGCAACTACCTAGGAAACTTTGCATGGTCACTTGCTGTCAAATGCTTATGGAGCCCAGTGTGATTTAAACAAGCAGGATGGTCACACACACAAAAATAACATGGAGCTCCTCACTCAAGGCGCTCAAAACTCCACAGACAAAGACAAGTTCAGCGATTAAGCCATTTCCCGTTGCCATGGAAACCAAGAGCTCTGGCAGCACATATTTCAGCAAGTGGTTAAGACACCTAAGGAAGGTAGTGTGGTGGTGAATGGCAACTGCCCGAAGCAGCACTACAGCTATTCCAGTGTCAAAACAACTCCACCTGGCTCATCAACTTCACATACCATCAGCTGTCCTGGCAACTATCTAGGAAACCCTTTTTGGTCAATTGCAGTCCAAATGCCCATGGAGCCCAGTGTGATTTAAACAAGCAGGATGATCACACACACACAACTAACATGAAGCTCCTAACTCAAGGCACTAAAAACTCCACAGGCAAAGACCAGTTCTGCGCACACGCCATTTCCCACTGCCATGGAAACCAAGTGCTCTGGCCTCACATATGTGTAACAGTGGATGTGACACAAACAGAACACAGTTTGGTGGTAAATGGCCACTGCCCGAAGCAGCAGCACAGCTCTTCCTGTGCCAAAACAACTCCACCTGATTCATCAACTTCACATACCATCAGCTGTCCTGGCAGCTATCCAGGAAACCCTGTTTGGTCACTTCCGTTCCAATGCTCGTTGAGCCCAGTGGGATGGAATCAAGCAGGTGGGGCACCCAAACACAACTAACATGGAGCTGCTCACTCAAGGCGCTGAAAACTCCGGAGCCAAAGACAAGTTCAACGCCCAAGCTGTTTCCCGTTGTCATGCAAACCAAGTACTGTGGCAGCACATATTTCTGCAAGAGGATATGACACCTATGGAAGGTAGTGTGGTGGTGAATGGCAACTTCCCAAAGCAGCAGCACAGCTCTTCCAGCGCCAAAACAACTTCAGCTGGCTCATGAACTTCACATACCATCAGCTGTCCTGGCAGCTATCTAGGAAACCCTGTTTGGTCACTTCATGTCTAATGCCAATGGAGACCAGTGTGATGGAAATGAGCAGCTTGAGCACCCAAACAAAACTAACATGGAGCTGCTCATTCAAGTCGCTCAAAACTCCACAGCTAAAGACAAGTACATCGCCCAAGCCATATCCCGTTGACATGGAAACCAAGTGCTTTGGCAGCACATATGTCTAAAACTGGATATGACACGTAAGGAAGTTAGTGTGGTGGTGAATTTCAACTGTCCGAAGCAGCAGCACAGCTCTTCCACTGCCAAAAGAACTCCACCTGGCTCATCAACTTCACATACCATCAGCTGTCCTGGCAGCTATCTAGGAAATCCTGTTTGGTCACTTCCGGTCCAATGCCATTTGGTCCCAGTGTGATAGAATCAGGCAGCTTTAGCACCAACACAAAACTAACATGGAGCTCCTCACTCAAGGCGCTCAAAACTCCACAGTCAAAGACAAGTTCAGCTCCCAAGCCATTTCCTGTTGCCATGGAAACCAAGTGCCTCTGTCAGCACATATGTGGAACAGTGGATATGACACCGAAGGAAGGTAATGTGTTGGTGAATGGCCACTGTTCGAAGCAGCAGCACAGCTCTTCCAGTGCCAAAACAACTCCACCTGGCTCATGAACTTCACATACCATCACTTGTTATGGAAGCTCTCTAGGAATCTCTGCTTGCTCACTTGCGGTCAAATGCTCATGGAGTCCAGTGTGATTTAAACAAGCAGGAAGATCACACACACACAACTAACATGGAGCTCCTAACTCAAGGCGCTCAAAACTCCACAGCCAAAGACAAGTTCAGCGACTAAGACATGTCACACTTCCATGGAAATCAAGTGCTCTGGCAGCACATACGTCTGCAAGTGGTTATGACAAGTAAGGAAGGTAGTGTGGTGGTGAATGGCAACTGCCCGAAGCAGCACTACAGCTCTTCCAGTGCCAAAACAACTCCACCAGGCTGATGAACTTCACATAGCATAAGCTGTCCTGGCAGCTATCTAGGAAACCCTGTTTGGTCAATTGCAGTCCAAATGCCCATGCAGCCCAGTGTGATTTAAATAAGCATGTTGATCACACACACACAACTAACATGGAGCTCCTCATTCAAGGCGCTCAAAACTCCACAGCCAAAGACAAGTTCAGGGCTCAAGCCATTTCCCGCTGCCATGGAAACCAAGTGCTCTGCCAGCACATATGTGGAACAGTGGATGTGACAACTGCAGAACACAGTTTGGTTGTAAATGGCCACTGCCCGAAGCAGCAGCAGCACAGACTTCCAGTGCCAAAAAAACTCCACCTGACTCATGAAATTCACATACCATCAGCTGTCCTAGCAGCTAGCTAGGAAACCCTGTTTGGTCACTTCTGGACCAATGCCCGTTGAGCCCAGTGTGATGGAAACAAGCAGTTTGAGCACCCAAACACAACTAACATGGAGCTGCTCACTCAAGGCGCTCAAAACTCCGGAGCCAAAGACAAGTTTGCGCCCAAGCCATTTCCCGTTGCCATGGAAACCAAGAACTCTGTCAGTACATATGTGTGAAAGTGGATGTGACATCTAATGAAGGTAGTGTGGTGGTGAATGTCCACTGCCCGAAGCAGCAGCACAGCTCTTCCAGTGCAAACACAACTCCGCCGGGCTCATCAACTTCACATACCATCAGCTGTCCCGGTAGCTATCTAGGAAACCCTGTTTGGTCACTTCATGTCAAATGCTCATGGAGACCAGTGTGATGGAAATGAGCAGCTTGAGCAGCCAAACATAACTAACATGGAGCTGCCCACTCAAGTCGCTCAAAACTCCACAGCCAAAGACAAGTACATCGCCCAAGCCATTTTCCGTTGCCATGGAAACCAAGTGCTTTGGCAGCACATATGTATAAAACTGGATATGACACCTAAGGAAGGTAGTGTGGTGGTGAATTTCAACTGTCCAAAGCAGCAGCACAGCTCTTCCACTGCCAAAACAACTCCACCTGGCTCTTCAACTTCAAATACTATCAGCTCTCCTGGCAGCTATCTAGGAAACCCTGTTTGGTCATTTCTGCTCCAATGCCCCTTAAGCCCAGTGTGAAGCAAACAAGCAGCTTGAGCACCCAAACACAACTAACATGGAGCTGCTCATTCAAGGTGCTCAAAACTCCATCACCAAAGAGAAGTTCATCGCCCAAGCCATTTCCCGTTGCCATGGAAACCAAGTGCCTCTGGCAGCACATATGTGTGCAAGTGGATATGACACCTAAGGCAGGAACTCTGGTAGTGAATGGCAACTCTCCAAAGCAGCAGCACAGCTCTTCCAGTGCCAAAACAACTCCACCTGGCTCATGAACTTCACATACCATCAGCTGTCCTGGCAACTACCTAGGAAACTTTGCATGGTCACTTGCTGTCAAATGCTTATGGAGCCCAGTGTGATTTAAACAAGCAGGATGGTCACACACACAAAAATAACATGGAGCTCCTCACTCAAGGCGCTCAAAACTCCACAGACAAAGACAAGTTCAGCGATTAAGCCATTTCCCGTTGCCATGGAAACCAAGAGCTCTGGCAGCACATATTTCAGCAAGTGGTTAAGACACCTAAGGAAGGTAGTGTGGTGGTGAATGGCAACTGCCCGAAGCAGCACTACAGCTATTCCAGTGTCAAAACAACTCCACCTGGCTCATCAACTTCACATACCATCAGCTGTCCTGGCAACTATCTAGGAAACCCTTTTTGGTCAATTGCAGTCCAAATGCCCATGGAGCCCAGTGTGATTTAAACAAGCAGGATGATCACACACACACAACTAACATGAAGCTCCTAACTCAAGGCACTAAAAACTCCACAGGCAAAGACCAGTTCTGCGCACACGCCATTTCCCACTGCCATGGAAACCAAGTGCTCTGGCCTCACATATGTGTAACAGTGGATGTGACACAAACAGAACACAGTTTGGTGGTAAATGGCCACTGCCCGAAGCAGCAGCACAGCTCTTCCTGTGCCAAAACAACTCCACCTGATTCATCAACTTCACATACCATCAGCTGTCCTGGCAGCTATCCAGGAAACCCTGTTTGGTCACTTCCGTTCCAATGCTCGTTGAGCCCAGTGGGATGGAATCAAGCAGGTGGGGCACCCAAACACAACTAACATGGAGCTGCTCACTCAAGGCGCTGAAAACTCCGGAGCCAAAGACAAGTTCAACGCCCAAGCTGTTTCCCGTTGCCATGCAAACCAAGTACTGTGGCAGCACATATTTCTGCAAGAGGATATGACACCTATGGAAGGTAGTGTGGTGGTGAATGGCAACTTCCCAAAGCAGCAGCACAGCTCTTCCAGCGCCAAAACAACTTCAGCTGGCTCATGAACTTCACATACCATCAGCTGTCCTGGCAGCTATCTAGGAAACCCTGTTTGGTCACTTCATGTCTAATGCCAATGGAGACCAGTGTGATGGAAATGAGCAGCTTGAGCACCCAAACAAAACTAACATGGAGCTGCTCATTCAAGTCGCTCAAAACTCCACAGCTAAAGACAAGTACATCGCCCAAGCCATATCCCGTTGACATGGAAACCAAGTGCTTTGGCAGCACATATGTCTAAAACTGGATATGACACGTAAGGAAGTTAGTGTGGTGGTGAATTTCAACTGTCCGAAGCAGCAGCACAGCTCTTCCACTGCCAAAAGAACTCCACCTGGCTCATCAACTTCACATACCATCAGCTGTCCTGGCAGCTATCTAGGAAATCCTGTTTGGTCACTTCCGGTCCAATGCCATTTGGTCCCAGTGTGATAGAATCAGGCAGCTTTAGCACCAACACAAAACTAACATGGAGCTCCTCACTCAAGGCGCTCAAAACTCCACAGTCAAAGACAAGTTCAGCTCCCAAGCCATTTCCTGTTGCCATGGAAACCAAGTGCCTCTGTCAGCACATATGTGGAACAGTGGATATGACACCGAAGGAAGGTAATGTGTTGGTGAATGGCCACTGTTCGAAGCAGCAGCACAGCTCTTCCAGTGCCAAAACAACTCCACCTGGCTCATGAACTTCACATACCATCACTTGTTATGGAAGCTCTCTAGGAATCTCTGCTTGCTCACTTGCGGTCAAATGCTCATGGAGTCCAGTGTGATTTAAACAAGCAGGAAGATCACACACACACAACTAACATGGAGCTCCTAACTCAAGGCGCTCAAAACTCCACAGCCAAAGACAAGTTCAGCGACTAAGACATGTCACACTTCCATGGAAATCAAGTGCTCTGGCAGCACATACGTCTGCAAGTGGTTATGACAAGTAAGGAAGGTAGTGTGGTGGTGAATGGCAACTGCCCGAAGCAGCACTACAGCTCTTCCAGTGCCAAAACAACTCCACCAGGCTGATGAACTTCACATAGCATAAGCTGTCCTGGCAGCTATCTAGGAAACCCTGTTTGGTCAATTGCAGTCCAAATGCCCATGCAGCCCAGTGTGATTTAAATAAGCATGTTGATCACACACACACAACTAACATGGAGCTCCTCATTCAAGGCGCTCAAAACTCCACAGCCAAAGACAAGTTCAGGGCTCAAGCCATTTCCCGCTGCCATGGAAACCAAGTGCTCTGCCAGCACATATGTGGAACAGTGGATGTGACAACTGCAGAAAACAGTTTGGTTGTAAATGGCCACTGCCCGAAGCAGCAGCAGCACAGACTTCCAGTGCCAAAAAAACTCCACCTGACTCATGAAATTCACATACCATCAGCTGTCCTAGCAGCTAGCTAGGAAACCCTGTTTGGTCACTTCTGGACCAATGCCCGTTGAGCCCAGTGTGATGGAAACAAGCAGTTTGAGCACCCAAACACAACTAACATGGAGCTGCTCACTCAAGGCGCTCAAAACTCCGGAGCCAAAGACAAGTTTGCGCCCAAGCCATTTCCCGTTGCCATGGAAACCAAGAACTCTGTCAGTACATATGTGTGAAAGTGGATGTGACATCTAATGAAGGTAGTGTGGTGGTGAATGTCCACTGCCCGAAGCAGCAGCACAGCTCTTCCAGTGCAAACACAACTCCGCCGGGCTCATCAACTTCACATACCATCAGCTGTCCCGGTAGCTATCTAGGAAACCCTGTTTGGTCACTTCATGTCAAATGCTCATGGAGACCAGTGTGATGGAAATGAGCAGCTTGAGCAGCCAAACATAACTAACATGGAGCTGCCCACTCAAGTCGCTCAAAACTCCACAGCCAAAGACAAGTACATCGTCCAAGCCATTTTCCGTTGCCATGGAAACCAAGTGCTTTGGCAGCACATATGTATAAAACTGGATATGACACCTAAGGAAGGTAGTGTGGTGGTGAATTTCAACTGTCCAAAGCAGCAGCACAGCTCTTCCACTGCCAAAACAACTCCACCTGACTCTTCAACTTCAAATACCATCAGCTCTCCTGGCAGCTATCTAGGAAACCCTGTTTGGTCATTTTTGCTCCAATGCCCCTTAAGCCCAGTGTGAAGCAAACAAGCAGCTTGAGCACCCAAACACAACTAACATGGAGCTGCTCATTCAAGGTGCTCAAAACTCCATCACCAAAGAGAAGTTCATCGCCCAAGCCATTTCCCGTTGCCATGGAAACCAAGTGAATCTGGCAGCACATATGTGTTTAAGTGGATATGACATCTAAGGAAGGTTGTGTGGTGGTGAAATCCAACTGTCCGAAGCAATGACAATTGTGTCTCGTGTGATGTAAACAAGCAGCTTGGGCACCCACAGAAAAATAACATATAGCTTCTCACTCAAGCATCTCAAAACTCCACAGCCAAACACAAGATCAGCGCCCAAGACATTTCACACGGCAATGGTAATCAAGTACTCTGGCAGCACATATGTGGAACAGTGGTTGTGACACTTAGGGAAGGTAGTGTGGTGGTGAATGGCCACTGAGCGAAGCATCAGGACAGCTCTTCCAGTGCCAAAACAACTCCACCTGGCACATGAACTTCACATAGCATAAGCTGTCCTGGGAGCTCTCTATTAAATCCTGTTGGTCACATCCTGTCAAAGCCCATTGAGACCAGTGTGATGGAATCAATCCACTTGAGCAGCCAAACAAAAATAACATGGCACTCCTCAATCAAGTCGCTCAAAACTCCACAGCAAAAGACAAATTCAGCGCCCAAGCCATTTCTCGTTGCCATAAAAACCAAGTGCTCTGGCAGCACATATGTCTGTAAGTGGATGTGACAGGTAGGCAAGGTAGTGTGGTGGTGAATAGCAACTGCCTGAAGCAGCAGCACAGCTCTTCCTGTGTGAAAACATCTCCACCTGGCTCATGAACTTCACATACCATCAGCTGTCCTGGCAGCTATGAAGGAACCCTGTTTGGTCACATGCGGTCCAATGCCCATTGAGCTCAGTATGATAGAATCCAGCATCTTGCGCAGACAAAAAGACTAACATTTAGCTGCTCACTCAAGCCGCTCAAAACTCCACAGATAAAGACAAGTTCAGCGCCAAAGTCATATCCCGTTGCCATGGAAACCAAGTGCTCTGTAAGCACAAATGTATGAAAGTGGATATGACACTTAGGGAAGGTAGTGTGGTGATGAATGGCAAATGCCCGAAGCAGCAGCACACCTCTTCCAGTGCCAAAAAACTCCACCTGGCTCATGAACTTCACATGCCATCAGCTGTCCTGGCAGCTATCTAGGAAACACTGTTTGGTCACTTCTTGTCCAATGCCCATGGAGCCCAGTGTGATTTAATCAAGCAGCTTGATAACATACACACAACTAACATGGAGCTCCTCAATGAAGGCGCTCAAATCTCCATAGCCAAAGAAAAGATCAGTGCCCAAGCCATCTCCCACTGCCTTGGTATTCAAGTGCTCTGGCAGCACATATGTGGAACAGTGGATATGACACCTGGAGAACACAGTGTGGTGGTGAGTCTCAACTGCCTGAAGCAACAGCAAAGCTCTTCCAGGCCCAAAACAACTCCACCTGGCTCATGAACTTCACATACCATCAGCTGTCCTGGCAGCTAACTAGGACCCTGTTTGGTCACTTGCGGTCCATTGACCATTGTTCCTAGTTTGATGGAATCAAGCAGGTTGAGCAGCCACACAAAACTAACATGAAGCTCCTCAATCAAGGCGCTCAAAACTCCACAGCCAAAGATAAGTTCAGTGCCAAAGCCATTTCCCGTTGCCATGGAAACCAAGTGCTCTGGCAGACATATGTAGAACAGTGGTTGTGACACATACAGAATACAGTTTGGCGGTGAACGGCTACTGCCCAAAGTAGCAGCACAGCTCTTCCAGTGCCAAAACAACTCCACCAGGCTCATCAAATTCACATACCATTAGCTGTCCTGGCAGCTATCTAGGAAACCCTTTTTGGTCATTTCCGGTCCAATGCCCATTGGGCCAAGTGTGATTTAAACAAGCAGGATGATCACACACGCACAACTAACATGGAGCTGCTCACTAAAGCCGCTCAAAACTCCACAGCAAAGACAAGCTCAGCGCCCAAGCCATTTCCCGTTGCCATGGAAACCAAGTGCTCTGGCAGCACATATGTGTTTAAGTGGATATGACATCTAAGGAAGGTTGTGTGGTGGTGAAATCCAACTGTCCGAAGCAGCAGCACAGACGTCCAGAGCCAAAACAACTCCACCTGGCTCATGAACTTCACATATCATCAGCTGTCCTGGCAGCTATCTAGGAAACCCTATTTGGTCACTTCCGGTCAAATTCCCTTTGGGCCCAATGGAATGGAATCAAGCAGCTTGAGCACTCACAAAATCTAACATGGAGCTCCTCAGTAAGGTTACGCAAAATTTCACAGCCAAAGACAAGTTCAGTGCCTAAAGCCATTTCCCCTTGCTGTGGAAACCAAGTGCTCTGGCAGCACCTATGTGGAACACTGAATGGGACACCAAGGGAATGTAGGTTCTCTGATGAATGACAACTGTCCAAAGCAGCAGCACAGCTCTTCCAGTGCAAAAACAACTCCACCTGGCTCATTAAATTCACATACCATCAGCTGTACTGGCACCTACCTCGGAAACCCTGTTTGGTCACTTCTGGTTCAAGGCCCATGGAGACCAGTGTGATTGAATCAAGCATATTTAGCACTCAAACAAAACAAACATGTAGCTCTTCACTCCAGGAGCTCAAAACTCCACAGGGAAAGACAAGTTCAGCAAACAGGTCATTTCCTGTTGCCATGCAAAACCAAGTGCTCTGGCAGCATATGTGTGTAAGTGGATATGACACCTAAGGAAGGTAGTGTGGTGGTGAATTTCAAGTGTCCAAAGCAGCAGCACAGCTCTTCCGGAGCCAAAACAACTCCACCTGGCTCATGAAATTCACAAACCATCAGCTCTCCTGGCAGCTATCTAAGAAACCCTGTTTGGTCACCTCCGGTCAAATGCCCCTTGATCCCATTGTGATGGAAACAAGCAGCTTGAGCACCCAACAAATCTAACAAGAAGCTGCCCACTCAAGGTGCTCAACACTTTATTGCCAAAGACAAGTTCAGCGCCCAAGCAATTTGCCGTTGTCATGGAAACCAAGTGCTCTGGCAGACATATGTGTGTAAGTGGATATGACACCAATGGAAGATAGTGTGGTGGTGAATGGCAACTGCATGAAGCAGCAACACAGCTCTTTCTGTGCCAAAACAACTCCACCTGGTTCATGAACTTCACATACCATTAGCTGTTGACAGATACCTAGGAAACCCTGTTTGGTCACTTCCGCTCCAGTGCTCATAGCCCAGTGTGATGGAATCAAGCAGCTTGAGCACCCAAACAAAACAAAAATGTACCTGTTCACTCAAAACTCCACAGCCAAAGACAAGATCTGCGCACAATCCTTTTCCCGTTGTCATGGACCAAGTGCTCTGGCAGCACATAAGTCTGCAAGTGGATATGACACAAAGGGAATGTACTGTGTTGGTGAATGGCCACTGCCTGGAGAAGCACCACAGCTCTTCTAGTGCCAAAACAACTCCACAGTTCTGCCAGTGCCATCAGCTGTCCTGGCAGCTATCTAGGAAACCCTGTTTGGTCACTTCTGATTCAATGCCCATTGTGCACCAGTGGGAAGGAATCAAGCATGTTGAGCACCCAAACACAACTATCATGGAGCAAAAGACAAGTTCAGCACCCAAGCCATTTCCCGCTGTCATGGAAACCAAATGCTCTGACACCACATATGTGGAACAGTGAATGTGACACATAGAGAACACAGTGTGGTGGTGAATGGCAACTGCCCGAAGCAGCAGCACAGCTATTTCAGTGCCAAAACAAATCCATCTTGCTCATCATCTTCACATACCATCAGCTGTCCTGGCAGCTATCTAGGAAATCCTGTTTGGTCACTTCCGCTCCAAATGCCCTTTGGGCACCTTGTGATGGAATCAAGCAGCTTGAGCACCCAAACAAAAGTAACATGGAGCTGCCCACTCAAGGCGCTCAAAACTCCATTGCCAAAGACAAGTTAAACGCACAAGCCATTTTCCGTTGCCATGGAAACCAAGTGCTCTGGCAGCACATATGTGTGTACGTGGATATTACACATAGGGAAGGTAGTGTGGTGGTGAATGGCAACTGCCTGAAGAAGCACCACAGCTATTCTAGTGCCAAAACAACTCCACCTGGCTCATCAACTTCACTAACCATCAGCTGTCCTGGCAGCTATCTAGGAAAACCTATTTGATCATTTACGGTCAAATTCCCATTGAGCCCAGTTGATGGAATCAAGCAGCATGAGCACCCAGAAAATCTAACATGGAGCTCTTCAGTAAGGGCACGCAAAACTCCACAGCCAAACGCAAGTTCAGTGCCTAAAGCCATTTCCCGTTGCCATGGAAACCAAGTGCTCTGGCAGCACCTATGTGGAACACTGAATGTGACACAGAAGGAATGCAGGTTCTCTGATGAATGACAACTGTCCGAAGCAAAAGCACAGCTCTTCCAGCGCAAAAACAACTGCACCTGGATCATGAATTTCACATACCATGATCTGTCCTGGCAGCTATCTAGGAAACCCTGTTTGGTCACTCTGGTCCAATGCCCATTGAGCCCAGTAAGATGGAATAAAACAGGTTGAGCACCCACACAAAACTGACATGGTGCTCTCACTCAAGGCGCTTAAAACTCCAGAGCCTAACACAAGTTTAGTGCCCAAGCCATTAAAAGCTGCCATGGAAACCAAGTGCTCTGGCAGCACATATCTCTAAGTGGATGTGACAGTAGGCAAGGTAGTGTGGTGGTGAATGGCCACTGTCAGAAGCAGCAGCACAGCTCTTCCAGTGCCAAAGCAACTCCACCTGGCTCATGAACTTCACATACCATCAGCTGTGCTGGCAGCTATCTAGGTATCTCTGCTTGGTCACTTGCGGTCAAATGCTCACGGAGCCCAGTGTGATTTAAACAAGCAGGAAGATCACACAGAAATAACTAACACGGCGCTCCTAACTCAAGGCGCTAAAACTCCACAGGAAAAGACAAGTTCAGTACTCAAGTCATTTCCCATTGCCATGAAACCAAGTGCTCTGGCAGCACATATGTCTCTAAGTGGATATGACATGTAGCAAACTCAATGTGGTGGTGAATGAACACTGCCCGAGCAGTAGCACAGCTCTGCAAGTGCCTAAACAACTCCACCTGATTCATGAACTTCACATGCCATCAGCTGTCCTGGCAGCTATCTAGGAAACCCTGTTTTGTCACTTCCGCTCAAATGCCCATAGAGGCCAGGGTGATGGAATTAATCAAGCAGCTTGATCACATACACACAACTAACATGGAGCTCCTCACTCAAGGCGCTCAAAACACCACAGCCAAAGGAAAATTCAGCGCCCAAGACATTTCCCGTTGCTATGGAAACCAAGTGCTCTGTAAGCACATATGTATGAAAGTGGATATGACACCTAGACAAAACACTGTGGTGGTGAATGGCATCTGTCTGAAGGATCAGCACAGCTCTTCCAGTGCCAAAACAACTCCACCTGGATCATGACCTTCACATATCATCACCTGTCCTGCCAGCTATCTACGAAACCCTGTTTGATCACTTGCGATCCAATGACAATTGTGTTTAGTGTGATGGAAACAAGCAGCTTGGGCACCCACAGAAAAATAACATAAAGCTCCTCACTCAAGCATCTCAAAACTCCACAGCCAAACACAAGTACAGTGCCCAAGACATTTCACACGGCAATGGTAATCAAGTGCTCTGGCAGCACATATGTGGAACAGTGGTTGTGACACATAGGGAAGGTAGTGTGGTGGTGAATGGCCACTGAGCGAAGCATCAGGACAGCTCTTCCAGTGCCAAAACAACTCCACCTGGCACATGAACTTCACATAGCATAAGCTGTCCTGGGAGCTCTCTATTAAACCCTGTTTGGTCACATCCTGTCAAAGCCCATTGAGACCAGTGTGATGGAATCAATCCACTTGAGCAGCCAAACAAAAATAACATGGCGCTCCTCAATCAAGTCGCTCAAAACTCCACAGCAAAAGACAAATTCAGCGCCCAAGCCATTTCTCATTGCCATAAAAACCAAGTGCTCTGGCAGCACATATGTCTGTAAGTGGATGTGACAGGTAGGCAAGGTAGTGTGGTGGTGAATAGCAACTGCCTGAAGCAGCAGCACAGCTCTTCCTGTGTCAAAACATCTCCACCTGGCTCATGAACTTCACATACCATCAGCTGTCATGGCAGCTCTATTAGAACCCTGTTTCTTCACTTGCAGTCAAAGGCCCATTGAGCCCATTGTGATGAAATCAAGCAGGTTGAGCAACCACACAAAAAAGCTGTCCTGGCAGCTATCAAGGAAACCCTGTTTGATCAGTTCTGATCCAATGACAATTTTGTCCAGTGTGATGGAAACAAGCAGCTTTGGCACCCACAGAAAAATAACATAAAGCTACTCACTCAAGGATCTCAAAACTCCACAGCCAAACACAAGTTCAGTGCCCAAGGCATTTCCCACTGCCATGGTAATCAAGTTCTCTGGCAGCACATATGTGGAACAGTGAATGTGACACCAATGGAATGTAGGTTCTCTGATTAATGACCACTGTTCGAAGCAGCAGCACAGCTCTTCCAGAGCCAATACAACTTCAGCTGGCTGATCAACTTCACATACCATCAGCTGTCCTGGCAGCTATCTAGGAAACCCTGTTTGATCACTTCCGCTCCAAATGGCATGTAGACCAGTGTGATGGAATCAAACAACTTGAGCAACCACACAAAACTAACATGGAGCTCCTCACTCAAGGCGCTCAAAACTGCACAACCAAAGACAAGTTCAGCGCCCAAGCCATTTCCCATTGCAATGGAAACCAAGTGCTCTAGTAGCACATATTTCTGAAAGTGGGTATGACACCTATGGAAGGTAGTGTGGTGGTGAATTTCAACTGCCCGAAGCAGCAGCACAGATCTTCCAGTGACAAAACAACTCCAACTGGCTCATGAAATTTACATACCATCAGCTGTCCTGGCAGCTATCGAGGAAACCCTGTTTGGTCACTTCTGGTCCAATGCCCATGGAGACCAGTGGGATTTAATGAGGCATTTTGAGCACCCAAACAAAACAAACATGTAGCTCTTCATTCTACGCACTCAAAACTCCACAGCCAAAGACAAGTTCATCACAGAAGCCATTTACCGTTGCCATGCAAACCAAGTGCTCTCGCAGCACATATGTGGAACACTGAATGTCACACCAAGGGAATGTAGGTTCTCTGAAGAATGATAACTGCCGGAAGCAGCAGCACAGCTCTTCCAGTGCCAAAACAACTCCACTGGGTCATCAACTTCACATACCATCAGCTGTCCTGGAGGCTATCTAAGAAACCCTGTTTGGTCACTTCTGCTCTAATACCCATTGAGCCCAACGGGATGGAATCAAGCACGTTGAGCACCCACACCCAAACAAAACTAACCTAGAGTTCCTCACTCTAGGCACTCAAAATTCCACAGCCAAGGACAGGTTCAGAGCACAATCCATTTCCCGTTGCCATGGAAAACAAGTGCTCTGGCAGCACATATGTGGAACAGTGGATGTGACACATAGAGAACACAGTGTGGTGGTGAATGGCAACTACCCAAAGCAGCAGCACAGCTCTTCCAGTGACAAAACAACTCCACCAGGCTCATGAACTTCACATACCATCAGCTGTCCTGGCAGATATCTAGGAAACCCTGTTTCGTCACTTGCGGTCCAAATGCCCATTGAGCCTAGTGTGATTTAAACAACCAGGATGATCAACCACACACAACTAACATGGAGCTCCTCACTCAAGGCTCTCAAAACTCCACAGCCAAAGACAAGTTCAGCACTCAAGCCATTTCCTGTTGCCTTGGAAACCAAGTGCTCTGACAGCACATATTTTTGAAAGTGGATATGACAGCTAAGGCAGGCCTTGTGGTGGTGAATTTCAACTGTCCGAAGCAGCAGCACAGATCTTTCAGTGTAAAAACAATTCCACCTGGCTCATGAAACTCACATATCATCAGCTGTCCTGGCAGCTATCTAGGAAACCCTATTTAATAACATACGGTCAAATTCACATTGAGCCCAGTGGGATGAAATCAAGCAGCATGAGCACCCAGAAAATCTAACATGGAGCTCTTCAGTAAGGGCACACAAAACTCCACAGCCAAACACAAGTTCAGTGCCTAAAGCCATTTCCCGTTGCCATGGAAACCAAGTGCTCTGGCAGCACCTATGTGGAACACTGAATGGGACACCAAGGGAATGTAGGTTCTCTGATGAATGACAACTGTCCGAAGCAGCAGCACAGCTCTTCCAGTGCCAAAACAACTCCACCAGGATCATGAACTTCATATACCATCAGCTGTCCTGGCAGATATCTAGGAAACCCTGTTTCGTCACTTGCGGTCCAATGCCCATGGAGACCAGTGGGATTTAATCAAGCATTTTGAGCACCGAAACAAAACAAACATGTAGCTCTTCATTCCACGCACTCAAAACTCCACAGCCAAAGACAACTTCATCACTCAAGCCATTTCCCATTGCCATGGAAACCAAGTGCTCTGGCAGCACATATGTGGAACACTGAATGTCACACCAAGGGAATGTAGGTTCTCTGAAGAATGACAACTGCCCGAAGCAGCAGCACAGCTCTTCCAGTGCCAAAACAACTCCACCTGGCTCATCAAATTCACATACCACCAGCTGTCCTGGAGCTATCTAGGAAACCCTGTATGGTCACTTCTGCTCCAATACCCCTTAAGCCCAGCGGGATAAAATCAAGCAGGTTAAGCACCGAAGCAAAACTGACATGGAGTTCTTCACTCAAGGCGCTCAAACTCCGCAGCCAAAGACAAGTTCAGCGCCCAGGCCATTTCCCACTGACATGGAAACCAAGTGCTCTGGCAGCACATATGCGGAACACTGAATGTCACACCAAGGGAATATAGGTTCTCTGAAGAGTGATAACTGCTGGAAGCAGCAGCACAGCTCTCCCAGTGCCAAAACAACTCCACTGTGTCATCAACTTCACATACCATCAACTGTCCTGGCAGCTATCTAGGAAACCCTGTTTGGTCACTTCTGCTCCAATACCCATTGAGCCACCCCAATACCCATTGGGATGGAATCAAGCAGGTTGAGCACCCACACCCAAACACAACTAACCTGGAGTTCCTCACTCAAGGCACTCAAAATTCCACAGCCAAACACAAGTTCAGCACACAATCCATTTCCCGTTGCCATGGGAAGCAAGTGCTCAAGCAGCACATATGTGGAACAGTGGATGTGACACATAGAGAACACAGTGTGGTGGTGAATGGAAACTGCCCGAAGCAACAGCACAGCTCTTCCAGTGTCAAAACAATTCCACCAGGCTCATGAAGTTCACATACCATCAGCTGTCCTGGCAGCTATCTAGGAAACCCTGTTTGGTCACTTCCGCTCCAATGCCCCTTGAGCCCAGTGGAATGGAATCAAGCAGCTTGAGCACCCAAACACAACTATCCTGTAGCTCCTCACTCAAGGTGCTCAAAACTCCACAGCCAAACACAAGTTCAGTGGCTAAGCCATTTCCTGTTGCCATGCAAACCAAGTTCTCTGGCAGCACATATGTGGAACACTGAATGTCACACCAAGGGAATGTAGGTTCTCTGAAGAATGACAACTGCCCGAAGCAGCAGCAAATCCTGAAATCCTGTATCAAATCCGGAAACAAAACAACTGCCAACCAAGAATAATATACCCAGCAAAGCTCTCATTTGTATTTGAGAATGAAATCATATACTTCAACAGTAAAGAGAAAGTCGAAGAATACATCAACACGAAACCAGCTCTGGAAAATCTCCTCAGGAAAGTGCTAAACCCAGAAAGAAAAAATGAAAACCAAAATCAAAAATGGCAGATGGAAAGACCTCCCCACTGAAACCCACACAAGGAAAGTCAACCAGTCAGAAACTCTAATAGTCGCAAATACACACTTGCACACTTACACACACTCATGGCAGCCCAAAATCAATTTCTCTCAATATTATCTCTAAACACAAATGGCCTAAACTCACCAATCAAAAGGCATACATTAACGGAATGGATCATCAAACAGCACCCAATAATCTGTTGCCTACAAGAGACACATCTAACCAGAAAAGCCTGTAAGAAATTTAAAGTGAAGGGATGGAAAAAGACATTTCATGCCAATGGACGAGAAAAGAAGGCTGTATGGAGTAGCTGTTCTAATCTCACATGACCTAGACTTCAAGCTGACAGACATCAAAAAGGACAGAGAAGGACATTATATATTGGTGAAGGGTCTGATCCATCAGGAAGTAATTACAAGCGTGAACATATATGCACCTAATTCCAATGCACCTAGCTACATGAAGCAATTACTTACAGACTTAAGGGGAGACATAGATACACACACAATAATAGTGGGCAATCTTAACACTCCGCTAACAACTATAGACAGATCAACAAAACAAAAACTCAACAAAGAAACAACAGAGCTCATACAAACATTAGAACAATTGGACTTAGTAGACATCTATAGAACTTTTTATCCTAAGACCACAGATTATACATTTTTTTCAGCAGTGCATTGCACCTTCTCCAGGATCGACCACATGATAGGACACAAAGCAAATGTAAATAACTTCAAAAAGATAGGAATCATATCATGTACCCTCTCAGACCACCACGGAATGAAACTGGAAATCAGCAATTCAAAAAGCCCAAGGAAATACGGAAACTTTTGGAGGTTGAACAATATGCTATTGAATGAACAATGGGTCAGGGAAGAAATTAAAGATGAGATCAAAAAATTTATGGAAACCAATGAAAACCCTGACACAACATTCCAAAACTTGTGGGACACTGCCAAAGCAGTGCTACGGGGTAAATTCATCGCAATTGGAGCTCATGTCAAGGCCCAAGAGAGGCGCCAAATACAGGAACTAACCACAAACCTCCAGGAATTGGAACAGCAGCAGCAGATGAGCCCCACACACAACAGGAAACAAGAAATCATCAAAACAAGGGAGAAAATCAACCAGATAGAAACAAACAAACAAAAAAAAACATACACAGAATCAATGAATCCAAGAGCTGGTTTTTTGAAAAGATAAACAAAATAGACACCCCGCTGGTCCGACTGACAAAGAAAAAACAAGAGAACGCAAGAATTAACAGCATCAAAGATGAAAAAGGCAACATAACAACAGACATTACAACCATTAAGAACATAATTAGAAATTACTACAAAGCACTGTACTCCAACAAATCAGAAGACCACCAAGAAATGGAAAAGTTCTTAGACTCACACAACCTGCCAAAACTTAGCCCAGAGGCAACAAACGACCTGAACAAACCCATAACTGAAGCAGAGATTGAATCAGTGATTAAAGATCTCCCAACAAAGAAAAGCCCAGGCCCAGACGGCTTCACTACAGAATTCTACAAAACATTCCGAACGGAACTAACCCCAATCCTCTACAAACTCTTCAAAACAATAGAAAAGGAAGCAACCCTTCCAAACTCATTTTATGAAGCCAACATTACCTTAATCCCAAAACTGGACAGAGATCCTACAAAGAAAGAAAACTACAGACCTATCTCTCTGATGAACATTGATGCTAAGATGCTCAACAAAATCCTAGCCAACAGAATTCAAAAAATCATCCGACACATCATTCATCCGGATCAAGTAGGATTCATCCCTGGAATGCAGGGGTGGTTCAACATTCGGAAATCCATCAATGTGATACACCACATCCAAAAACTGAAAAACAAGTACCACATGATATTATTAATAGACGCAGAAAACGCTTTCGACAAAATCCAGCACAACTTCCTGCTAAAGACCCTAACCAAGGTAGGCATAGATGGAAAAAATCACAATATAATCAAAGCAATATATGAAAAACCCAACGCCAGCATCCTACTGAATGGAGAAAAACTAGAACCCTTCCCACTGAAATCTGGAACAAGACAGGGATGTCCGTTTTTCCACTGCTATTCAACATAGTTCTAGAGGTATTCGCTGAGGCCATAAGACAAGAAAAAGAAATCAAAGGAATCCAAATGGGAAATGAAGGAGTCAAGCTCTCACTATATGCAGATGACATGATTCTTTATATGGAAGAGCCAAAAGGCTCAACACAGAGACTACTAAAACTTATACGAGAGTTCTGTGGAGTGGCAGGGTACAAAATTAATGAACAAAAATCAATAGCCATAGTGTATGCTAATAGCCCCAAGTTAGAAAAAGATCTAACCAGCAAGATACCATTCAAAATAAGAGGGAAAAGCATGACGTATCTGGGAATAAAGCTAACCAAAAATGTAGGAGACCTATTTGAGCAAAATTAGAAACTACTGAAAAAAGAAATTGAACAAGACCTAGAAAGACGGAGTAACATCCCATGCTCCTGGATAGGTAAAATCAATATCATTAAAATGTCTATATTGCCAAAAGCAATATATACATTCAACGCAATTCCAATCAAATTGCCAAAAACATTCTTCATGGAACTGGAAACAATGATCCAAAGGTTCATCTGGAAACACAAAAAACCACGAATAGCTAGAACCATCCTGAAGAAAAGGAAGTTAGCAGGGGGAATCACAGTTCCGGGCCTCTGGACATACTACAGGGCAGTGGTTATCAAAACAGCCTGGTACTGGCACAAAGATAGAGAGGAAGATCAATGGAGCAGAATAGAAACACCAGAAGGGAACCCACACAGATACAGTCAAATAAGCTTTGATAAAAGGACAAACGATAACCCAGGCAAATGGGAAGGTCTGTTCAATAAATGCTGTTGGGACAACTGGTTGATAGCCTGTAGAAACAAAAAGAGAGACCCACATCTCTCACCATATACTAAGATCAAATCTAAATGGATAAAAGATCTAAACCTGCATATAGAAACCTTCAAACTTTTGGAAGAAAATGTTGGAAACACACTAAAAACACTTAGGGGTAGGCCCTCACTTCCTAAAAAAAGACCCCAAAAGCAGTAGAAATCGAGACCAAAATAAACAAATGGGACCTCATCAAACTAAGAAGCTTCTGCACAGCAAAGGAAACAATCAAGAAAGTAAAAAAGCAACCCACAGAATGGGAGAAGATCTTCACGTACGACATAGGTGATAGAGGACTAATCTCCAGAGTATACAAAGAATTACAAAACAGCCAAAACACCAAAATAAAGAAGCCACTCAAGAAATGGGCATGGGAAATGGGCAGACATTTCACAAAGGAACAATCCCAAATGGCAAACAAACATATGAAAAAATGCTCAAGCTCCCTGGCAATAAGGGAAATTCAAATTAAATCATCAATGAGATACCACCTGATGCCAGTAAGTGTGGCCCACATGAAAAACACCAACAACACTTGTTGGCGAGGTTGCGGGGAAAAAGGAACCCTACTCCACTGCTGGTGGGGCTGCAGATTGGTAAAGCCTCTATGGCAATCAGTATGGAGAATATTCAAAGAACTCAAATTCAACATACCGTATGATCCAGCAATAGCACTCCTAGGAATATATACAGAACACTTGTTTTATGAGAAACCAACATGCACTCCTATGTTCATAGCAGCACAATCAGTAATTGCAAAAACATGGAAACAGCCAAAATGCCCATCAGCAGAGGATTGGATAAGAAAGCTATGGTTCATCCACTCCATGGAATACTACTCAGCTTTAAAAAAAAACAAAATGCAGTTCTTTGTAACCAAATGGGCCAAACTGGAAACAATAATGCTAAGGGAAATGAACCAATCCCAAAAGGTTAGATACCACATGTTTTCCTTAATTTAATATGATATGATGTTAAGCATATCATGTTATGTATGGATATTATGTCATTTGTAGTATATAAATTAAAATTGAACTGTGAATGGGGGGTCACAGAAAGTGGTTAAGAAATCGCATTTATTTTTAACATGTTGACTGCTCAATATCATGTCAATTAAATCCATAATGATGTTAATTGTTGCAGATGGTATATTAGTGCTTTTATTTGACCGGGAAGACACTCTGCTGACTCTGCCCTCAGACCAGAGAGGGTCTTCCAAATAAGTGGTAGGACTTGTCTGGACTATGGGATGTTGGACTCTATGCTTGGCAAATTCTTGCAGGGAGGCAATTTCAATCAAACTTGAACTATGGTTATGCAGCAGGGCGGAGGAACCCACCATATTAGGAGGGTGGGGGGGAGAATCCCAGATTCTATGTAATTACAACACAATGTAATTAATGAATAAATTTAATAAAAAATAAAAATAAAAGCAAAAGATTTATGGCTACTAGAGCTTGAAATTATGACTAGGGTCAACGTGGGGTTTAGGATTAGGCCTGTAGCCTGTCTGCTGATTACATCTATCAAAAGTCAAGCGACTCAGTCAGCCTTACAGGCAGGGTTAGTCTCAACTCTTCCTGTAGAAGTAGCCCTAATTCTAATCTTACACCTAGCGCTAGTCTCATCGACCTCTGCTTTGACTTAACCCTGTCCCAAATACTAACCTTCTGACTTGTCTATCTCTGCTCTTCGCCTTAACCTTAGTCCTACGCCAATCGTAATCCCAACATTTTTACAACAATCTAACTGAAATAGGAGCATTCAAGCTCAACAGAAAGCCAACCAGAGTCATAGCCTCAAGTGTCAAAAACAACACTAAAGATTCCCTTCATCCTGAACCAGCCGGCTTCCTGAAACAAATCTTCCCTGAGGCCAGCCCTTTCTGTAACTCTAAGCCTAGCCCTAGACTTTACCTGATCATACCCCTAGACCAAATCATGACCCGATTTATACTACTAGTCCTAAGTGCATCCCTAGCTCAAACACAAATCAAACTCCTAAAGCTAACCTTAATTCCTTTTGGTTTTGTTGAATTCTATTGTTGACAATCTTTACATAGTTGATTTGGGTCAAAAGGTTCAAGGGCTACAGGACAGTGAGTAAGGCTATTATTTCCACATCCTCTTCTTTGACTATATCTGGGGGTAAATGGGGAGGGAGATTAAGGAAGAAGCCCCACCCAGTCTCCTCCCGACCCCAGGTCCCTGATGTGGGGCATGCTGTGAGGGTCCTGCTCAATTGCGTTTCTTGTTTGTTTCTTTGTTTCTCAAGTGGTTTGATAGTCATGAATTGCTTCCAATCATGCAACTGCAAGCACGATGAGGTCTCTGCAGCATACACTGATTGACACAGTCCATCTTAGAGTCTGCGTTTGCCCAGGTTTTCTCTGCCAATACGTGGCTGAGGTGGGTGATTGACATGTTCTGTCCTCTGTCGTCTCATGGTTAGCGTTCTGAGTGCAGCAGTTTCAATGGGGAGATCCCCAAAGATCTCCTCTGTGTCTGAGGTATTCCCAGTCCAGATTCTGTCTATACTAGCAAGTCCAGGGCCCGGCTCAGCCCATCAGCCCGATCAGCTGCTTGTTGCAGTTGCTGGGTTGGTTGTGTTTGCAGGCTTGTCTTCCACTGGAACCAATGCGTCTTGCAGTCCAGCCTGATTCTGCCCAGCACACGCTCGGGCATCACTCTTGTTTCACTCATGTCACTGCCTGTGGCTGTCCTGATGACAGGGAGCATTCTGATTGGCTGCATCTCTAAGACCTCACAGGGCTGTGTGGCCCTACAAGCTGTCCAATCAGCAGCTGCCTGGTCATAGCAGCCCGGAATCCTGTAGCCGCAGCATTCTAGAAAAGCCATGGTGACAGGCAGCCTCCTCTGTGGAGTAGAGAAAGATGGTGAGTGCTTCAAGCTCTGCTTTCTTTGTTCCTTCTCGCCACAGGCCCTAGCAGAGAAGACATGCAGACTCCATGGAAGCCAGCAGACTGCAAGTGTGTGGGGTTCGGTTTCCCTTGAATGTGAGTTTGCAAATCCGCTGACAATGTGTTGAAGCCTAGAACCTTTTCAACACCAGTACTATGAAAGCATTTCCATTTTCCGTCGATGAGAATCCTTGTGTCTCTTCAAGGAGCCAATCTAATCCTAGTTCTCCATTAGAGGTAGTGTGTGGAATAACCTATGTAATGTGGAAGAGCCAAGCCAAGCCAAGCTGATTTCCATAGGCAGACCTTCATCCCATTTCCAGTCATGGCTCTCAGGGAAGTTTCCCTAGTGCAGTCCAGTGTCATGTAAGTGAGTCACCATAGTGTAAAAGAGATGACTTCCGGGAGATGGTTGGGATCAATACCATGGTAGGATACAGGGTTGGAATCAGGGTTAGAATGCTATCTAGGCTTATGGTTGCAGTGATGTCAAAGCCTAGATTTCAGGTTAGGGCAAGGTGGAGTGTTAAGGTTCAATTGAGGTTTCTGATTTGGGTTACTAGTAGGAATAGAGCTAGGATTATGTTTAGGTGGAATTAAGGTGAGAGCTAGGTCTAATGCTAAAGGTCAAGTCTAGTAGTGAGGTTACTGTTCGGTTTTGAGATTTGAGTTATGGTTATCCCAATGGTTAGGGTTAGGGTTAGGGTTAGGGTTAGGGTGAGTGTTCAACTGACAAATAAGATTAGGTCCAGACTTAGGTTTTGTATGTGGCATGAAGTGGGATTTGTGTGAGGATTAGTATGAGGTAAAGAATAGTGTTTGGATTAATGCTGGATAGAGAGTTTGGGTTCCATTTCTGGTTCAGGCTTGGTTTGAGTTAGTGCTTTGATTGAGGGTTATTGTTAGGACTGTGGAAAGGACTGTGTGGAATCAGAATACGGTTAGGTTGCTCTTGAGGTTAGGATGAAGCTGTGGCTCCATTGAGGATGAAGAGGTTGTTTTGTGTGAATTTGAGTATCGTGGTGAGGTTCTAGTCTATGTCCGAATGATTTTGCTTAGAGCTAGAGTTCATGTTAGGGGTGTGGGCTAACGGTAGTGTGAAAGTTGTTGTAGGATTAAGGTTAGGTCCAAATCTAGTGTTAGGTGCAAATCTTGTGGTGAAGGTTTATCCTAGAGTTGGATTTAGGCTTAGTGTTCTAATGGGGGTGATGATTCACATTAGCATTGCGGTTTAGGTTTAGAAATGTCGCTGGCATTGGGTTCAGTGATAGGGCTAGGCTTAGTATGACAGTGATGTTTCCATCTGTGTCAGGGTTGGAGTTGTTGTTTGGACTAGGGGTTTGTTTGGGTTTAGGGCTAGGATCACTTTTAGGATTGGGGCTAGAGCTAGAGCTAGAGCTAGTATCAGCATGCGGGTTAGGATGATGGCCAGGGTTGGAGATCAATCTGGCTGGCTTTGGGTGTGCTCTACGTTGTAACTAGCATTCGTGGTAGTCTTTGGAATCAGGTTTGGGTAAGTGCTGTGTATCTTACTTTCCAATAAAACATCGTAATTATTAAAAGCAAAAGAGTTATGGCTACTCTAGTTTGAAATTATGACTAGGGTCAACGTGAGGTTTAGGATTAGGCCTATAGCCTGTCTGCTGATTACATCTATCAAAAGTCAAGCGACTCAGTCAGCCTTACAGGCAGGGTTAGTCTCAACTCTTCCTGTAGAAGTAGCCCTAATTCTAATCTTACACCTAGCGCTAGTCTCATCGACCTCTGCTTTGACTTAACCCTGTCCCAAATACTAACCTTAATCCTTGTCTATCTCTGCTTTTCGCCTTAACCTTAGTCCTATGCCAATCATAATTCCAACATTTTTACAACAATCTAACTGAAATAGGAGCATTCAAGCTCAACAGAATGCCAACCAGAGTCATAGCCTCAAGTGTCAAAAACAACACTAAAGATTCCCTTCATCCTGAACCAGCCGGCTTCCTGAAACAAATCTTTCCTGAGGCCAGCCCTTTCTGTAACTCTAAGCCAAGCCCTAGACTTTACCTGATCATACCCCTAGACCAAATCATGACCCGATTTATACTACTAGTCCTAAGTGCATCCCTAGCTCAAACACAAATCAAACTCCGAAAGCTAACCCTAACTCCTTTTGTTTTTGTTGAATTCTATTGTTGACAATCTTTACACAGTTGATTTGGGTCAAAAGGTTCAAGGGCTACAGGACAGTGAGTAAGGCTATTATTTCCACATCCTCTGAGGGTAAATGGGGAGTGAGATAAAGGAAGAAGCCCCACCCAGTCTCCTCCCGACCCCAGGTCCCTGATGTGGGGCATGCTGTGAGGGTCCTGTTCAATTGCGTTTCTTGTTTGTTTCTTTGTTTCTCAAGTGGTTTGTTAGTCATGAATTGCTTCCAATCATGCAACTGCAAGCACGATGAGGTCTCTGCAGCATACACTGATTGACACAGTCCATCTTAGAGTCTGCGTTTGCCCAGGTTTTCTCTGCCAATACGTGGCTGAGGTGGGTGATTGACTTGTTCTGTCCTCTGTCTTCTCATGGTTAGCGTTCTGAGTGCAGCAGTTTCAATGGGGAGATCCCCAAAGATCTCCTCTGTGTCTGAGGTATTCCCAGTCCAGATTCTGTCTATACTAGCAAGTCCAGGGTCCGGCACAGCCCATCAGCCCGATCAGCTGCTTGTTGCAGTTGCTGGGTTGGTTGTGTTTGCAGGCCTGTCTTCCACTGGGACCAATGCGTCTTGCAGTTCAGCCTGATTCTGCCCAGCACCGCTCGGGCATCACTTTTGCTTCACTCATGTCACTGCCTGTGGCTGTCCTGATGACAGGGAGCATTCTGATTGGCTGCATCTCTAAGACCTCACAGGGCTGTGTGGCCCTACAAGCTGTCCAATCAGCAGCTGCCTGGTCATAGCAGCCCGGAATCCTGTAGCCGCAGCATTCTAGAAAAGCCATGGTGACAGGCAGCCTCTTCTGTGGAGTGGAAAAAGATGGTGAGTGGTTCAAGCTCTGCTTTCTTTGTTCCTTCTCGCCACAGGCCCTAGCAGAGAAGACGTGTAAGGAAGACTGTGGAAAGGACTTGTGGAATTAGAATACAGTTAGGGTTACTCTTGAGGTTAGGATGAAAGCTGTGGCTCCATTGAGGACGAAGAGGTTGTTTTGTGTGAATTTGAGTATCGTGGTGAGGTTCTAGTCTATGTCCGAATGATTATGCTTAGAGCTAGATTTCCAGTTTCATTCCATGTTGGTCTGTGAGGGATCATGTTATGATTCCTATATTTTTTTCCTACATTTCTGCTGTCATGGAAACCAAGAACTCTGGCAGCACATATATCTAGCAGTGTTATTGCACCTAGTAAACTCAGTGTGGTGGTGAGTTCCAACTGCACGAAGCGGCAGCACAGCTCGTCTAGTGCCAAAACAACTCCATCTGGCAGATTCACTCAAGTAGCATAGGTAGTCTTAGCAAATCTCCCAGAAATCTTGTTTGTTCACTGCATGTGGAATGCCCATTGAGCCCTGGGAGGTGGAATTTGTAGGTTCAGCACACACACACAAAACACAGATGGAGATCTTCACTAATGGCGCTTATAGTCCACAATCAGAGAGAAGTTCAGTGCCCAAACCATTTCCAGCTGCCATGGAAACCAAGAACTCTGGCAGCACATATGTCTGAAAGTGGACGTGACACTTGGGGAACTCTGTATGTTGATCAATGCCAACTGCCTGAAGCAGCAGCACAGCTCTTTCAATGCCAAAACAACTACATCTGAGTCACTCACTTCATATAACATCAACAATGTTTGCAGGTCTCCCTGAAACCCTATCTGGTCACTTCCGGCCCCATGTCCATTGAGGCCAGTGAGATGGAATCAATCAGGATGATTTCTTCCCACTGCTCTCAATTGACATTGCACAGGCAGTGAGCAGACATGCTTTTCAGGAGACCTTCTAAGACGTTTATGTAAAATTCTGTTTGGTCACTTCTTTTCCAATGCCCATTGAGCCCTGTGGGATGGAATCAAGCAGGTTGAGCACACACAAAAAACAAAGATGGAAATCCTCACTCAAGGCGTGACAAACTACACAGCCAGAAAGAAATTTAGCGCCATGACATTTCAGCTGCCATGGAAACCAAGAACTCTGGCAGCACATATATGTAGCAGTGTTATTGCACCTAGGAAACTCAGTGTGGTGGTGACTTCCAACTGCTCGAAGCAGCAACACAGCTCGTCTAGTGCCAAAACAACTCCATCTGCACATTCACTCAAATAGCATCAGTTGTCCTAGCAAATCTCCCAGAAATCTTGTTTGTTCACTGCATGTCCAGTGCCCATTGAGCCCTGGGAGGTGGAATTTGTAGGTTGAGCACACACACACAAAACAAAGATGGAGATCTTCACTAATGGCGCTTATAATCCACAATCAGAGAGAAGTTCAGCTCCCAAACCATTTCCAATTGCATTGGAAACCAAGAACTCTGGCAGCACATATGTCTGAAAGTGGACGTGACACTTGGGGAACTCAGTATGTTGATCAATGGCAACTGCCTGAAGCAGCAGCACAGCTCTTCCAGTGCCAAATCAGCTCCACCTGGTTCATGAACTTCACATAACATCAACAATCTTTGCAGGTCTCCCGGAAACCCTGTTTGGTTCCTTCCTGTCAAATGCCCAAGGAGCCCAGGGGGATGGAATCAAGCTAGATGAACACACAAATAACATAGATGGAGATCCAAACCAAAGGCACTCAAAACTTCAGAGCCAGAGAGAAGTTAAGCGCCCAAGCCAATTCCAGCTGCCATAGAAACAAAGAGTTCTGGCAGCACATAAGTCTGAAAGTGGGCGTGACACATGCTTAACTCTGTCTGTTGGTGAATGGCTACTGCCCTAATCAGCAGCATAGCTCTTCCAGTGCCAAAACGATTCCACATGGGTTATTCACTTCACATATCATCAGTTGTCCAAACAGGTCTCCAGGAAATCTTGTTTGGTCACTTTCTGTCCAAAGCCCATTGAGCCCCAGCTAATGGAATCTGTATGTTCAACAACCGCACAAAACAAAGATGGAGATCCTCACTCAAGGCGTGACAAACTTGATAGCCAGAGAGAATTTCAGTGCCCAAGCCATTTCCAGCTGCCTTGGAAACTAAGTGCTCTGGCAGCACATTTGTCCAAAAGTGGATGTGACACCTAGGGAACACAGTGTGCTGGTAAATGGCAAATGCCAGAAGCAACAGCTCATCTTCCATTGGTAAAACAACTCCACCTGGCTCATTCACTTCACATACCGTCAGCTCTCTTTGCAATTCTCCTGGAACCGTAGTTGGTCACATCCTGTCCAATGCCCAATGAACACAGGGGGATAGAATCAAGCAGGTTGAGCACCCACAAAAAACAAATATGGAGATCCTCACTCAAAGCATTCAAAACTTCACAGCGAGAGAGAAGTTCAGCGCCCTAGCCATTTCCAGCTGCCATGGAAACCAAGTGCTCTGGCAGCCCATATGTCTGAAAGTGGCTGGGTCACGACACTTGAAAAACTCAGTTTGTTGGTGAATGGCAACTGTACTAAGCTGCAGCACAGCTCATCAGGGAAAAAAACAAATCCACCTGAGTCATTCACTTCAAATACCATCAGCTGTCCTTGCAGGTCTCCCGGAGCCCTGTCTGGTCACTTCCTATCCAACGCTGTTTATTCCGAGGGGATGTATTCAAGCAGGATGAGTACACACAGAAATATAAAATGGAGATACTCCCTCAAGGCGCTCAAAACTCCACAGTCCAGGAGATGTTTATCGCCCAAGCTATTTCCAGCTACCATGGAAACCAAGTGCTCTGGCAGCACATATTTCTGACAGTGGCTGGGAGGTGACACTTAGGGAACTCTGTGTGTTGGTGAATGGCAACTGCCCGAAGCAGCAGCACAGCTCATCCAGGGAAAGA
Source organism: Ochotona princeps (assembly GCF_030435755.1). Taxonomy (NCBI): domain Eukaryota; kingdom Metazoa; phylum Chordata; class Mammalia; order Lagomorpha; family Ochotonidae; genus Ochotona; species Ochotona princeps. The sequence continues at coordinate 29,043,788 of NC_080866.1, read as the reverse complement.
ACAACTCCAGCCTGGCTCATTCGCTTCACATACCAACAGCTGTCCTTGCAGGTCTCCTGAAACCCAGTTTGATCCCTTCCAGGCCAATGTCCATTGAACCCAGTGTGATGTTATCAAACAGGTTGAGCACCCACAAAAAACAAAGGTGGAGATCCTCACTCCAGGCACTCAGAACTCCAAAGCCAGAGAGAATTTCAGCGCCCAAGTCATTTCCAGCTGCCGTGGAAACTAAGAACTCTGGCAGCACATATTTCTGAAAGTGGCTGGGAGGTGAACTTGGGGAACTGCTTGTGGTGGTGAATGGCATCTTCCCGAAGCAGCAGCACAGCTCTTCTAGTGCCAAAACAAATGCACCTGAGTCATTCACTTTACATACCATAGCTGTCCTGGCAGCTATCTAGGAAACCCTGTTTGGTCACTTCCGTTGCAATGCCCATTGAGCCCAGTGGGAGAGAATCAAGCAGGCTGAGCACATGTAAATCCGACAGCCAGAGACGAGTTCAGCTCCCAAGACTTTTCAGGCTGCTATGGAAACCGTGTGCTCTGGCAGCACATCTGTCTGAAAGTGGACGTGGCACTTGAGGAACTCAGTGTGTTGATGAATGGCAACTGCCCAAAGCAGCAGGACAGCTCCTCCAGTAACAGAACATCTCCACCTGGCTCATTCACTTCACATACCATCAGCTGTCCTGGCAGGTCTCCTGGAAATTTTGTTTGGTCATTTCCTGTCCAATGCCCATTGAGCCCAGTATAATATAATTTATAGGTTCAGCAACCGCACAAAACAAAGATGGAGATCCTCATAGAATTCATGCAAAAGTCAACAGCCAGGGAGAATTTCAATGCCCAAGCCATGTCCAGCTACCATCGAAACCAAGTGCTGAGGAACCAAGATGACAGCATAGAGTACAGCACGTTTGATAAGGTGGAGAATCTTTAGGCAGGGAGTAGTACAATAAGTAGTTTACAGGGGATAAGCAGTACTCAGGAAGTAAGCAGTGTTACCAGGAACCCCCCTGGACACAGGGAAGCTGTGAAAATGAGACAGCAGTGTTGTAGTTGATCAAAGTTCCCACCAGCAGTCGGCAAGCAGCAACTCAAATCCCAGTGATCCGGTCTTCAACGATCCAGGCTCCGGTGATCCAGGCTCCAGCAATCTGTTTCCAGCGCCAGCCAAATATCCAGCAGTGGCCTCCACACAGACGTTGTGACCGCCAGGTGAGAGCCTGTGTCCACGTGGTGAGCTAGGAAAGTGAGTGTGGTCTGGGAGCGGACAGACAAGCTGAGTGACTGGGACTAGCTGCAGGCAGAGAAAGTCGGGGACTGAGGGTGCCATCTTGTGTGGAGAGACAGAACACAGAGTTGACAGAGCAACACACAGGTTCCTTTCTGGCTGTTGATACAGAACTGATCAAAGGGTGGAGGGGAGCACCAGCTTTGCTCCCTGCAGGGTCTGTGTGGTCCGTGGAACTGAAAGACAGCAGCTGCAGTTCTCCACCTGGAGCCATATCGGGTGTCAGGGCAGCAGGTGTGAACCCTAAGTGGAGATCCAGAGTGGGCGTGTTGCTGGTTAATTGCACGGAGCTGAGCCCATGGCAACAGCCTTGCAGCCTGTGGGGTCTGTGTGGTCCCTGGAGTTGATGGCGACAGTCCCCTGATCTTTACTGTTGCCTCATACGGGCGTATATTGGACACTGACGCATGTGCTCCAAACACTGATAAATTGCAAGAGGAAGAGTGGCAAACTGCGCATGCACTAATTCAGCAACTCTCAGATAACAGTGTCACGGGAGCAGACGCTGTTACACTGAAGGGAGGTCAGCTGAATCACCCAAGGGCTGACCTGGGGACAAAAATACCTCCGTCTTAGAGCACTGCATAGGCTCCACAGGAAAAAACAGCCCCGAAAAGGCATGCCTCCAACTCCACCCAAAATAACCCCAGGAGGTACTTATACGTATTGGCCAGCAGGGGCGACAATCCCAGTGCTGCTTACAAAATCAGTGCCACAGATGAAGCAATTATTCCTGGCAGCTGTGTTTCTCAATCCAGGGCACTGATTGAACATAACAATCAACTTATAGACCTGTAGGTAATACACCATAGAGATGATTTCATCAACCAGATAGGCAACTACAAAAGGTGAAAGAATCCAAGAATTAAAAGATATAATTAAAAGGTCTAACATAAGAGTTATGGGAGTTCCAGAAGGTGCAGAAAGAGAAGCTGGGATTAGAGGTCTATTCAGTGAAATAATACAGGAAAACTTCCCTAATCTGACCAAAGAATTAGAAAGTAATATATAGGAGTGCTACAGAACTCCCAACAGAGTTGACCAAAAACAAACTTTCTCACGACACATGATAATCAAGCTCTCTTCACTTGAACAAAAAGAAAAAACCTTAAATGTGCACGAGAAAAAATTCAGGTGTCATATAGGGGAACCCCAATCAAACTCACAGCTGACCTTTCAGAGGAAACACTACAGGCCAGAAGAGACTGGAGTGACATATTCCAGATTCTAAAAGAGAAAAATTTTCAACCCAGAATAACTTGCCTGCAAAGTTCTCCTTTGACTTTGAAAATGAAATAAAATTCTTCCACAATAAAGAAATACTTCAAGATTTTGTCTCCTCTAAACCTGCCCTACAAATGATACTCAAGGATGTTCCCATGAAAGAAAAAAGAAATAGCAACCACCAGAAACACAGCCAAATGTGGACAACATCCCACTAAAAGGCTAAAGAAGACCCAATCATAGAACAACACATCGCCAAAATGACAGGACCAAACTGCCCCTTATCCATAATAATGCTGAATGTAAATGGCTTAAACTCATCAGTCAAATGCCATATATTGGAGGATTGGATCAAAAAACAAAACCCAACTATCTGCTGCTTACAGGAGACGCATCTCACCAACAAAGATCAGAAAAAATTGAAAGTGAAAGGATGGAAAAAGATATTTTAAGCTAATGGTAAAGAAAGATGGGCAGGTGTAGCCATTCTTACATCAGATGACATAGACTTTGATGTGAAAAACCTCAAAAGAGACAAAGAAGGATACCACATAATGATCAAAGGAAGCCTCCAGCAGGAAGAGATCAGCATAATAAATGTTTACGCTCCAAATGCCAAAGCATCTAGTTACGTGAAACAAATATTAACGGGCTTAAAGGGAGAAATAGACTCCAATATGATAATAGTGGGAGACCTTAATACCGCATTAATGCAAATGGACAGAGCAAAAAAAACAGAAACTCAGCAAAGAAATGATAGAACTAACCCAAACTCTAGAGCAAATGGACTTAGTTGACATCTATCGAACTTTTCATCCACAGACAGAAAATACACGTTTTTTTCATCAGTACATGGAACTTTCTCCAGAATTGATCATATTATAAGCCATAAAACAAGCCTCAACAAATTTAAAAACGTGGAAATCATACCATGCATCTTCTCAGACCACCAAGGAGTGAAGCTTGAGACCAAGAATTCAAAACACCAAGGAAGACTTACAAACATATGGAGGCTGAATAATATGTTACTAAATGAGCAATGGGTTAGAGAGGAAATCAAAGGGAAATTTAAAAATTGCTGGAAATAAATGAAGGCATCAACACAACTTATCAAAACTTATGGGACACAATCAAGGCGGTGCTGAGAGGAAAGTTTCTCAATCAGTGCTTATGTCAAGAAACAAGAAAAGCACCAAGTAAATCAGCTAACCTTACAGTTGAAGGAACTAGAAACACAACAACAAAGCAATCCCAAGATGAGTAGGAAAAAAGAAATCATCAAAATAAGGGAGGAAATAAACCAAATAGAGACCAAGAGGACTATACACAAGATCAATCAATCAAAGAGCTGGTTCTTTGAGAAAATCAACAAAATAGACTCCCCACTAGCTCGACTAATTAAAAAAAGGAGGGAGAAAATACACATCAATAGCATCCGAGATGAGAAAGGAGATATAACAACAGATACCTCGGAAATACAAAGAATCATCAGGAACTATTACAAGCAAATATATGCGAACAAATAAAAAAAAATAGAGTCAAGAAGCAATTAACAATCTAAACAGCACAATAACATATATTGAGATTGAATCAGTAATTAAAGCCCTCGCAACCAAGAAGAGTCCAGGACCAGATGGCTTCACTGCTGAATTCTAACAAACATTCCAAGAGGAACTTACCCCAATCTTACACAAGCTTTTTCAAACAATAGAAAAAGAGGCAATCCTTCCAAGCTCTTTCTATGAAGCTAATATCACCTTAATACCAAAGCCAGAAACAACAGAAAAAGAGAACTACAGACCGATATCCTTGATGAACATAGATGCAAAGATCTTCAATAAAATACTAGCCAACAGGCTCCAACAACACATCAGGCAGATCATTCACCCGGACCAGGTGGGATTCATCCCAGGCATGCAGGGATGGTTCAACATTCGCAAAACAATAAATGTGATACATCACATCAACAAATTGACAAATAAAAACCATATGATCCTCTCAATAGATGCAGAGAAGGCATTTGATAAAACCCAACACCACTTCATGTTAAAAACCCTAAACAAGATAGGCATAGAAGACACATTTTATAACACAATCAAAGCAATTTACGATAAACCCAATGCCAGTATCATACTAAATGGGGAAAGATTGGAAGCCATCCCGCTAAAATGTGGAACTAGACAGGGATGTCCACTCCCACCGCTACTCTTCAATGTAGTTTTGGAAGTCCTCGCCAGAGCTATTAGGCAAGAAAAAGCAATTAAAGGAATGCAAATTGCAAATGAGGAATTGAAATTATCACTATTCGCAGATGACATGATTCTCTACATAGGAGAACCAAAAGACTCAGTCAAGAGACTATTGAAACTCATAAGAGACTTTGGCAAAGTAGCAGGATACAAAATTAATTAACACAAATCGATGGCACTAGTGTACACAAATAATTCCACTGCTGAGAAAGAAATTGTAAGTACAGTTCCCTTTAAAATAGAGGAAAGGAATCTTAAATACCTAGGAATTAAGCTAACTAAAGAGGTGAAAGACCTCTATCATGAAAACTATAAATCATTTAAAAACAAATAGAAGAAGACCACGAAAAATGGAGAACCTTACCATGTTCTTGGATTGGCAGGATCAACATTATCAAAATGGCCGTATTACCAAAAGCAATATATAGATTCAACGCAATTCCAATCAAAATCCCAGCAACATTCCTCTCAGAAATAGAAAAGATGATACAGAAGTTCATCTGGAATCACAAAAGACCACGAATAGCTAAAGCTGTCCTGAAAAATAGAAATCAAACTGGAGGAATCACAATAGAAGACCTCAAGACATATTACACAGCAGTGGTAATCAAAACAGTCTGATACTGATACAGAAACAGAGAAGAACATCAGCGGAACAGAATAGAAACACCAGAAGGGAATCCACACATGTATAGTCAACTCATCTTTGACAAGAAAACGGAAAACAATCCAGGTAAAAAAAAACCTGGTCTATTCAACAAATGCTGTTGGGACAACTGGATAGCAGCTTGTAAAATAAAGAAGCAAGACCCGCACCTGTCGCACTATACAAAAATCAGATCTAACTGGCTCAAGGACCTAAATCTACACCCAGAAACCATCAAACTATTAAAGGAATACATAGGAAACACATTCCAAGATATAGGAACAGGAAAAGACTTCTTAGAAAAGATGCCTAAAGCAAAGGCAATCAAATCCAAAATGAACAAATGGGACTACATCAAACTAAAAAGCTTCTGTACAGCAAAAGAAACAATTAACAAAGTGAAGAAGCAACCAACAGAATGGGAGAAAATGTTTGCATTCTACATGAGTGATAGGGGACTAACAACCAGAATCTACAAAGAGCTTCAGAAACACAGGGATAGTAAAATAAACCAACCCTGTAGCAAAATGAGCAAAAGAAATGAACAGATATTTCTCAAAAGAACAGGTTCAAATGGCTAACAGACATATGAAAAGATGCTCAGGCTCTCTAGCCATCAGAGAGATACAAATGAAAACCACCTTGAGGTACCACCTAACTCCAGTGAGACTGGCCTACATTCAGAACTTGAAAAACAACACCTGCTGGCATGGATGTGGGGACAAAGGCACCCTCCTGATGGGGTCCATGCAGTAGGTGTGAATAACACGAAGGTGTGAAGAGAACAGCTCCCTGACTGGCAGGGCCCGGGGAGCTACCAGCTGCTTAGCAGGGCTAAGTGGATTCATTTCTGACCACCTTGACGCGGTTTTCACCCCCCTTCGCATGGGCACTCAACCACCCCACTAAGAATTTTGTAATCTATTGAGGCATTGTCTGCCCCTGTGAGATGGCTTTTACAACCAACATGAGGTTAAAAGTTAATGTGACTGAGGATGTCATGGTGAGTGGGCCTTTAACTACACACAGGAGTATAATTAAGTCTGTGCTGTTTACCCATTGCCAGAAAATCTGGCCAGATATTTATCATGCTTTCTAGGAAATGGCTTGATAAGAGGGACCCTAAGAGTTATCCTGTTACTGTGACCCTAAAGGTCATTCTGCTATGACAAAAATATAGTTACTGTGACCCTAAAGGCCATCCTGCTATGACAAAGAATTTAGTTGCTATGACCCTAAAGGCCATCCTGCTGTGACAAAGAATATAGTTACTGTGACCCTAAAGGCCATCCTGCTATGACGAAGAATATAGCTACTGTAACTCTGAAGGCTTTCCTGCTAAGGCAAAAAATATAGTCACTGTGGTCTTAAAAGGTTAGCCTGTCCTTGCAATTCTTTAGAATTATAGAAAATGCATTTGCTTTAGTTGTTTTCACAAATTTTTAGCTAGAGGAAATACAGGGTGATTTCACTAACATCATAAAGATGTATTTTTGATTATTGTTTGATCACTTATGAAGTTGTAGAGCCTGCGGTTGTAGAGGAATGTAATGTTTAAAACTTTTTGTCTTAGATCTCCATGTTTTTTCTCTCTTGATGCAGTTCTCCCATTTCGTGATAGCTAAGTTGTAGAATAAGAATTGTAGTAGGAGTGTATTACTGCATAAGATGTGTTGTCTACTGAGAAACTCTTGGCTGCAACGTTGGAATGGATAATGCCTTGTCTAATACTGAAATAATTTGTAGAATTGTCTTTGGAAACACTCACTCATCCATTGTAGAGTTGAAACTTCAATAGAGTAACTTAGCTCATTGCTAACTGCAATTCTTTCTGCCATTATAATCCTTGTTTTACTTGTTTGGTCAGCAAACTGTGTGAGCTTACAGACCTAATGGCCAACTAATGTCAATAACCCCAATCCCCATAGACCAAGGCCCCAGACCTTTTAACTCATACAAGATAGGGGTCTGGTTGACGCAGGCAGCGCCTAGGTTATAGTCCAGACCTGAGGAGAGCAGATGAAGACTGGCAAGCCAAGATAAGCAAGGAATATGGAATCCTTCCTCAATCATTTCTCAAGAAGTTGTAAATTGTGCCCCCCTGAAGCTATGTCAATATGCCCTAAGAAAAAAACTTTGTACTGCTTCTGTATAAATAAAGTGGACAGCTTTCTCACTTTATCCACTATGTTCAAGGAATCCTGGTGGTCCGTCTCCTTTCTTTCTCTCTTCACGCCTCATCCACGCACCCTTCCCGAGCTCCAAACTCAGCCAGAGCTGGACTCTGGCACCCTCCTTCACTGCTGGTGGGAGTGTAGGCTAGTACAAGCACTGTGGAAATCAGTATGGAGAGTGCTTTTAAAATTGCAAATAAACCTGCCATATGACCCAGCAATCCCACTCTTAGGAATATACCCAAAAGGAGTGAAATCTGCATATGAGAAGGGGATCTTTAATCCTATATTTACAGCAGCACAATCTACAATAGCAAAGTCATGGAAACAAAACAGATGTGCGTCCCAGGAAGAGTGGTTAAAGAAACTGTGGTACATCTACTCTATGGAATATTATTCAGCTATTAAGAAGAATGATATTATTCTATTTAAATCCAGGTGGTCCCAACTAGAAGTCATTATGCTCAGTGAAATGAGTCATTCACAAGAGAACAAATACCATATATTCTCTTTCACATAAGGAGGCCAACATGGAAAGTGTAACTCCAACAGTCCAATCTATACTTTTTTTTTCGGTGATTATCTGTTTGCTCTTTTGGCTGTATCACATATGTTTTGATGTTTTTATGCCAGTTTGTTTGCTTCCAAATAATCTCTATTATCTAGTAGAATTCATCAAGTGCTCATGAAGTATACAAGGGCATCACATTTCCCAAAAGACTTCTGTGTTTCCTTTTAGTTAAGCATGTGTTGCATACTCAGTGGCACATGATTATTTTCGCAGGGTGCTACAATTTGTTGTTGATGTTGTGTTGTTATTGTGTTCGATGTGGCTGTTTTGAGATGATGTCAATCCAAAACCAGTAATATTATCTCAACCCCAAACAGCCTGTATCTCATGCAATAAGATTTTGTGAAACAACCAATGATATGAGGCAGATTGCTTATGATCTACATCAAAGAATTGTAAAACCTATTGTACTTGTAAGAACCCATGATACTTGGAAATGCGAAGGAAGAGCAGAGAAATCTTGCATCACCCAGAAGGTGTGAGGAAGACGGGAAATATAACCTATCAGGATCATAACTGGTAACTCATAGACAACAGACTCGAATTAGCATTAGACAATAGCAAAAATACAAAGGCAAATGGGGGAATCAAGAGTAATCCTAACAACCTCTTAACAGCAGGTCATGCGCATAGGGCAGGGAGGGGTCCCCAGAGTGGAGCAGGTGGAGAGAAGGAGGCTTTTATCCCAAACCTGAAGACTCCTAGATCCTCACCAAGGACTATCAGTATGAGCACCGAGGACTACATCCCTACTGCCAAGGAGACCACGGGGAAATGGAGTGCCTTTGGAGACCAAGAACTCTGAGGTCACCCACCCCCATTTGGATCTACCACATAGGATGGAAGAAGCCCAAATCCTGCCTTGCAGGATCCAAGGTCATTGGAACAACAAACAGGATCCCTGAGCGGTCCACAGAAACAGAAGAACAGTAAACTTCCTTTCGGGACTAGGGAGAGGAGCTTTCTCTGGTCCTTTTCTGCTTCCACTTTTGGGTCCCCACCCCTTCTTGTAATAACCATCAGGAGCATTCCAGAAACCCCTCAAAACAAACAAACAAAACTGGAATAGATAGATAGATAGCTTAGAAACAGACAGGAAATGGTCAGCGGGGATGCACTTATAACTCACTGGGTGGGAAACAAAGATTAGTTACTCCTCACTGGGGTATGGATGATTTCTCTGCACACCCCTCCTAAACATGCTCACCTAAACAGTTGCCTTATAGAATCATAGAGTTAGACCACCTGAAAAACAGCCAGGTTCGGCGAAAACATGCTTCAATGCTATAAACTGCTAATGACTAAAATTAAAATACACATGAGACAGCTGAATAGCAATCTATACCCATTTAATGTGTATAGAGCATGGTTGAATATAAAGCAAAATTGAAATGTCTAAGAAGAAGTCACAGGCTGTGGTTGATAACCTGCATTTTCCTAGTAATATATTAGTTAATCAATACCATGTCAATTATTGGCACAATGTTGTAAATGGTTGGAAATATTATGTTGGGGCTTTTAATGGATTGGGATGATACTCTGCTGGCTCTACCATCAGACCAGAGATGGTCTCACAAACAAACCATGGAACTTACCAGGACAATAAGATGCTGGACTTTATGCTTGGTAAATACCTCCAATGAAAGAATGTCAACTGAATTTGAATTATGGAAATGCAACAAGGGGGAGCAATCTGTCGTAGGGAGGGTGTGGGTAGGGGCGGGGGGAATCCAAGTACTTAAAAAATGTATCACATAATGAAATGTAATTAATTAATAAAATGAAAGGCAATAAAAATATGTTAAAAAAAAAAGGAACCAAGTGTTCTCACAGCACATGTGTATGAAAGTGGATGTGAAACTTGGCCAACTCAGTGTGGTGGTGAATGACAATTGCCCGAAACAACAAGACAGCTCTCCCTGTGCCAAAAAACTCAACCTGTTTCATTCACTTCACATACCATCAGCTGTCCACACAGGTCTCGAGGAAATCTTGCTGGGACACTTCCTGTCCAATGAGCATTGAGCCCAGTCTGATGGAATGTGTAGGCTCAGCAACACACAAAACAAAGATGGAGATCCTGACTCAAGGTGTGACAAACTCGACACCCAGAAACAATTTCAGTGCAAAAGCCAATTCCACCTGCCATGGCAACCAAGTGCTCTGGCAGCATATATCTAAAAGTCGGCATGACACCTGGGAAACTCAGTGTGTTGGTGAATGACAATTGCCCGAATCAACAGGACAGCTCTCCCAGTGCCAAAACAACTCCACCTGGCTCATTCACATCACATACCATCATCTGTCCTGGCAGGGCTCCCGAAAACCAAGTTTGGTTACTTCCTATCCAATGTCAACTGAGCTCAGGTGGATGGAATCAATAGGGCTAAATATCCACACAAAACAAAGATGGAGATCCTCATTCAAGGCGTGAAAACCTGGACGGCCAGAGAGAATTTCAGTGCCCATGACATTTCCAGCTGCCATGGAAACCAAGTGCAGTGGCAGCAGATATGTGTGATAGTGGACGGGACACTTGGAGAACTCAGTGTGGTGGTGTATTGCAACTGCCCGAAGTGGCAGAAAAGGTATTCCACTGCCAAAACAACTCCATCTGGCTCTTTCACTTCACATACCATCACCTGTCCAGAAGGTATCCGGGAAATCTTGTTTGGTCACTTGCTGTCCAAAGCTGATTGAGCCCAGTTGGATGCAATCAAGCAATTTGAGCAAACACTCAAACCAAAGATGGAGATCCTCACTCAAATCGCTCAAAACTGCACAGCCAGAGAGAAATTCAGTGACCAAGCCATTTCCAGCTGCCATGGAAACCAAGTGCTTTGGCAGCACACATTTCTGAATGCGGCTGGCACGTGACACTTAGAGAAGGCTGTGTGTTGTTGAATGGCAACTGCCCGAAGCAGCAGCACAGCCCTTCCAATGCCAAAACAACTCAACCTGGGTCATTCACTTCACATACTATAATCTGTCCTTGCAGGTGTCAGGGAAAACTTGTTTGGTCACTTTATTTCCAATGCCTATAGAGTCCAGTATGATGTAATTTATAAGTTCAGTAACCACACAAAACAAAGATGGAGATCCTCACTCAAGGCGTGACAAACTAGAAGCCAAAGAGTATTGCAGCGCCCAAGACATTTCAAGCTGCCATGGAAAGTAAGTGCTCTGGCAGCACATATGTCTGAAAGTTGCTGGAAGTTGAAACTTGGAGAACTCTGTGTGTTTGTGAATGACAACTGCCCGAAGCAGCACAGGTCTTCCAGTGTCAAAACAACTCCACCTGGTTCTTTCACTTCACATACCATCAGCTGTACAGTCAGGTCTCCGGGAAATCTTCTTTGGTCACTTCCTGTAAAATGCCCATTGAGCCCAGGGAGATGTAAATTAAATGTTCAGCAACCGCACAAAAAACAGATGGAGATCGTCAAAAAATCCATGCAAAAGGACATAGCCAAAGAGAAATTCAGTGCCCAAGTCATATCCAGCTCCCATGGTAAACAAGTGCTCTGTCAGCATTAGTGTCTGTAATTGGATGTGAAACGAAGGGAACTCAGTGTGGTGGTGAATGGCAACTGCCTGAAGCAGCAGCACAGCTCTTCCAGTGCCTAAACAACTCCACCTGGCTCATGAACTTTGCATACCATCAGATGTCCTTGAAGGTTTCCAGGAACTCCTGTTTGGTCACTTCCTGCCCAATAGCCATGGAGCCTAGGGGTAAAATGAAGCAGCATAAGTACACCAGGAAAACAAAGATGGAGATCCTCTAAAATTCATGTAAATCTCCACAGCCTGAAAAGAGCTCAGCGCCCAAGACATTTAGAGCTGTCATGGAAACCAAGTGCTCTGGCAGCACATATGTGGAACAATGGATGTGAAACCAAGGGAATATAGGTTCGCTGATGAATGGCAACTGGCCGATGCAGCAGCACAGGTCTTCCAGTGCCAAAACAAATCCACCTGCTTCATGAACTTCACATACCATCAGCTGTCCTGGCAGCTATCTTGGAAACCCTGTTTGGTCACTTGCGGTCCAATACCCATTGGGGTAGTGTGATGGAATCAAGCAGCTTGAGCACCCAAACAAAACTAACATTCAGCTCCTCAATCAAGGCACTCAAAACACCAAATCCAAAGACAAGTACAGTCTTGAATTCGTTTCAAACTGCCATGGAAAACAAGTGCTCTGGAAGCACATAAGTTTACCAGTGGATGTGACACCAAAGGAACATAGTGTGGTGATAATTGGCAAAAGCCCGAAGCAGCAGCACAGCTCTTCCAGTGCCAAAACAACTCCACCTGGCTCATGAACTTCACATACCATCAGCTGTCTTGGCAGCTATCTAGGAAACCCTGTTTGGTCACTTGCGCTCCAATGACCATTGAGCGCACTGTGATAGAATCAAGCAGGTTGAGCAACCACACAAAACTAACATGAAGCTACTCATCAAGGCGCTCAAGCTTATACAGCAAAAGACAAGTTCAGCGCCCAAGTTCTTTTCTGCTGCCACAGAAACCAAGTATTCTGCAAGCACATGAGTCTGAAAGTGGATATGACACCTAGAGCACACAATGTGGTGGTGAATGGTCACTGCCCGAAGCAGCAGCACAGCTCTGCTAGTGCCAAAACAACTCCACCTGCCTCATGAACTTCACATACCATCAGCTGTCATGGCAGCTCTCTTGGGAACCCTGATTGGTCACTTGCGGTAAAATGCCCATTGTTCCCAGTGTGATGGAATCAAGCAGATTGAGCACAAACGCAAAACTAACATGAAGCTCCTCACTCAAGGCGCTCAAAACTCCATTGCCAAAAACAAGTTCAGCACCCAAGCCATTTGCTGCTGCCATGGAAACCAAGTGCTCTGGCAGCACATATGTGGAACAGTGGAAGTGACAATTGGGGAACACAGTGTGGTGGTAAATAGCAACTGTCCAAAGCATCAGCACAGCTCTCCCAGTGCCTAAACAACTCCACCTGGCTGATGAACTTCACATACCATCAGCTGTCCTGGCAGCTACCAAGGAAACCGTGTTTGGTCACTTTCCGTCCAATGCCCATGGAGCCCAGTGTGATGGAATCAAGCAGCTTGAGCACCCACACAAAACTAACATGGTGTTCCTCATTCAAGACTCCCAAAACACCACAGCCCAAGAAACGTTCAGTGCCCAAGCCATTTCCCTTTGCCATTGAAACCAAGTGATCTGGCAGCACATATGTGGAACAGTAAATGTGAAACCTAGAGAACTCAGTTTGGTTCGCTGGTGAATGGCAACTGCCCGAAGCAGCAGCACAGCTCTTCCAGTGCCAAAACAACTCCACCTGGCTCATGAACTTCACATACCATCAGCTGTCCTAGCACCTATAGGAAAGCCTGTTTGGTCACATGTGGTCCAATGCTCATTGAGCCCAGTAAGATGGAATAAAGCAGGTTGAGCATCCACACAAAACTAACATGGAGCTCCTCACTCAAGGCGCTTAAATCTCAATAGCCTAACACAAGTTTAGTGCCCAAGCCATTAAATGCTGCCAGGGAAACCAAGTGCTCTGGAAGCACATATGTCCCTAAGTGGATGTGACAGTAGGCAAGGTAGTGTGGTGGTGATTGGCCACTGTCAGAAGCAGCAGCACAGCTCCTCCAGTGCCAAAGCAACTCCACCTGGCTCATGAACTTCACATACCATCACCTGTCCTGTGAGCTATCTAGGAAACCCTGTTTGATCACTTGCGGTCCAATGATCTTTGATACCAGAGGGATGGAATCAAGCATCTTGAGCATCCACACACAACTATCATGTAGCTCCCAACTCAAGGTGCTCGAAACTCCACAGGAAAAGACAAGTTCAGTACGAAAGTCATTTTCCATTGCCTTTAAACCAAGTGCTCTGGCAGCACATATGTGTCCAAGTAGATATGACACGTAGCGAACTCAATGTGGTGGTGAATGAACACTGCCCGAGCAGTAGCACAGCTCTGCCAGTGCCTAAAAAACTCCACCTGCCTCATAAACTTCACATGCCATCAGCTGTTCTAGCAGCTATCTAGGAAACCCTGTTTGGTCACTACAGCTCAAATGCCCATAGAGCCCAGGGTGATGGAATTAATCAAGCAGCTTGATCACATACACAAAACTAACATGGAGCTCCTCACACAAGGCGCTCAAAACACCACAGCCAAAGACAAATTCAGCGCCCAAGACATTTCCCCTTGCCATGGAAACCAAGTGCTTGGCAGCACATATGTATGAAAGTGGATATGACACCTAGACAAGACACAGTGGTGGTGAATGGTACCTGTCTGAAGGATCAGAAGCTCTTCCAGTGCCAAAACAACTCCACCTGGCTCATCAACTTCACATACCATCAGCTGTCCTTAGAGCTCTCTAGGAAACCCTGTTTGGTCACATCCTGTCACGGCCAATTGAGACCACTGTGATGGAATTAATCCACTTGAGCACCCAAAAAAATTATCATGGAGCTAATCACTCAAGGCACTCAAAACTCCACAGCAAAAGACAAATTCAGCGCCCAAGCCATTTCTCGTTGCCATAAAAACCAAGTGCTCTGGCAGCACATATGTCTGTAAGTGGATGTGACATGTAGGCAAGGTAGTGTGGTGGTGAATAGCAACTGCCTGAAGCAGCAGCACAGCTCTTCCTGTGTCAAAACATCTAAACCTGGCTCAAGAACTTCACATACCATCAGCTGTCATGGCAGCTCTATTAGGAACCCTGTCTCTTCACTTGCGGTCAAAGGCCCATTGAGCCCATTGTGATGAAATCAAGGAGGTTGAGCAACCACACAAATCAGCTGTCCTTGCAGCTATCAAGGAAACCCTGTTTGATCACTTGTGATCCAATGACAATTTTGTCCAGTGTGATGGAAACAAGCAGCTTTGTAACCCACAGAAAAATAACATAAAGCTCCTCACTCAAGGATCTCAAAACTCCACAGCCAAATACAAGTTCAGTGCCCAAGCCATTTCCCACTGACATGGTAATCAAGGGCTCTGGCAGCACATATGTGGAACAGTGGATATGACACCTAGGGATGGTAGTGTGGTGGTGAATGGCCACTGCCCGAAGCAGCAGCA
Organism: Ochotona princeps; assembly: GCF_030435755.1. Lineage (NCBI taxonomy): Eukaryota > Metazoa > Chordata > Mammalia > Lagomorpha > Ochotonidae > Ochotona > Ochotona princeps. The sequence goes on along the minus strand of NC_080866.1, from coordinate 29,028,522 downwards.
CAGCTCTTCCAGTGCCAAAACAACTCCACCTGGCTCATGAACTTCACATACCATCAGCTGTCCTGGCAGCTATCAAGGAAACCCTGTTTGGTCACATGCGGTCCAAAGCCCTTTGAGCTCAGTAGGATGGAATCAAGCATCTTGCGCAGCCAAAAAATCTAACATTTAGCTGCTCACTCAAGCCGCTGAAAACTCCACAGATAAAGACAAGTTCAGCGCCAAAGTCATTTCCCGTTACCATGGAAACCAAGTGCTATGGCAGCACATATGTCTGAAAGTGGATATGACACATAGGGAAGGTAGTGTGGAGGTGAATGGCAAATGCCCTAAGCACCAGCACAGCTCTTCCAGTGCCAAAACAACTCCACCTGGCGCATGAACTTCACATACCATCAGCTGTCCTGGCAGCTATCTAGGAAACCCAGTTTTTTCACTTCCTGTCAAATGCCCATTGAGCCCAGTGTGATGGAATCAATCCACTTGTGCACCCACAGAAAACTAACATGAGCTCCTCAATCAAGGCACCCAAAATTCCAGAGCCAAATCCATTTCCCGCTGCCATGCAAACCAAATGCTCTGACAGCACGTATGTGGAACAGTGGATGTGAGACCTAGAGAACTCAGTGTGGTTAGCTCGTGAATGGCAAGTCCCAGAAGCATCAGCACAGCTCTTCCAGTGGCAAAACAAATCCACCTGGCTCATGAACTTCACATACCATCAGCTGTCCTGGCAGCTATCTAGCAAAAACTGTTTGGTCACTTCCGGTCCAATGCCAATTGACCTCAGTGTGATGGAATAAAGCAGCTTGAGCACACAAACAAAACTAACATGGAGCTCAACACTAAAGGCACTCAAAACTCCACAGCAAAAGACAAGTTCATTGCCCAAACCATTTCCCGCTGCCATGGAAACCAAGTGTTCCAGAAGCACATATGTGGAACAGTGAATGTGACACGTAGGGAACTCAGTGTCGTGGTAAATGGCAACTCCCCGAAGCAGCAGCACGGCTCTTGCAGTGCCAAAATAATTCCACCTGACTCAGGAACTTCACATAAAATCAGCTGTCATGGCAGCTATCTAGGAAACACTGTTTGATCACTTGCTGTCCAATACCCATTGATCTCAGTGTGATGGAATCAAGCAGGTTGAGCACACAAGCACATATAACATGTAGGGCATCTCCTAAGGCGCTCAAAGCTTCACATCTCAAAACAAGTTCAGCACCCAAGCCATTTCTCGTTTCCATGGAAACCCAGTGCTCTGGCAGCACATATGTGGAACAGTGGATATGACACCTAGGGAAGTCAATGTGGGGCTGAATGACAAATGTCCTAAGCAGCACAGCTCTTAAAGTGCCAAAACAACTCCACCTTGCTCATGACTTCACATACCATCAGCTGTCCTGGCAGGTATCTAGGAAACCCTGTTTTTTCACTTGCGGATAAATGACAATTGAGCTCAGTGTGATGGAATCAACCAGTGTGAGTACTCACACACAATTTATATGGAGCTCCTCACTCAAGGCACTGAAAACACCACAGCCCAAGACAAGTTCATCGCCCAGGCCATTTTCTGCTGCCGTGGAAACCAAGTGCTCTGGCACCACATATATCTGAAAGTGGATATGATACCTAGTGAAGATAGTGTGGTGGCGAATGGCACCTGTCTGAAGCAGAAGCACAGCTCTTCCACTGTCAAAACAACTCCACCTGGCTCATGAACTTCACATACCATCAGCTGTCCTGGCAGCTATCTAGGAAACCCTTTTTGTCACTTCCTGTCAAATGCCCATTGAGTCCAGTGTGATGGAATCAATCCACTTGTGCACCCACAGAAAACTAACATGGAGCTCTTCAATCAAGGCACCCAAAATTCCAGAGCCAAATCCATTTCCCAGTGCCATGCAAACCAAATGCTCTGACAGCACATATGTGGAACAGTGGATATGAGACCAAGAGAACTCAGTGTGCTTCGCTCATGAATGGCAACTCCCAGAAGCATCAGCACAGCTCTTCCAGTGGCAAAACAACTCCACCTGGCTCATGAACTTCACATACCATCAGCTGTCCTGGCAGCTATCTAGCAAAAACTGTTTGGTCACTTTGGGTCCAATGCCGATTATGCCCAGTGTGATGGAAACAAGCAGGTTGAGCACCCAAACACAACTAACATGGAGCTCCTCAAACAAGGCGCTCAAGACTCCACAGCAAAACACAAGTTCAGTGCCCAAGCCATTTCCCGTTGCCATGGAAACCAAGTGCTCTGGCAGCACATATTGGAACAGTGGATATGACACCAAATGGAAGGTTGTGTGTTGGTGAATGTCCACTGCCCGAAGTACCAGCAGCACAGCACTTCCAGTGCCTAAACAACTCCACCTGGCTCATGACTTCACATACCATCAGCTGTCCTGACAGGTATCTAGGAGACCCTGTTTTTTCACTTGTGGATAAATGACAATTGAGCTCAGTGTGATGGAATCAACCAGTGTGAGTACTCACACACAATTTATATGGAGCTCCTCAATCAAGGCACCCAAAATTCCAGAGCCAAATCCATTTCCCGCTGCCATGCAAACCAAATGCTCTGACAGCACATATGTGGAACAGTGGATGTGAGACCTAGAGAACTCAGTGTGGTTAGCTCGTGAATGGCAAATCCCAGAAGCATCAGCACAGCTCTTCCAGTGGCAAAACAACTCCACCTGACTCATGAACTTCACATACCATCAGCTGTCCTGGCAGCTATCTAGGAAACCCTGTTTGGTCTCTTCCGGTCCAATGCCAACTGACCTCAGTGTGATGGAATAAAGCAGCTTGAGCACACAAACAAAACTAACATGGAGCTCCTCACTCAAGGCACTCAAAACTCCACAGCAAAAGACAAGTTCATCGCCCAAGCCATTTCCCGCTGCCATGGAAACCAAGTGTTCCAGAAGCACATATGTGGAACAGTGAATGTGACACGTAGGGAACTCAGTGTCGTGGTAAATGGCAACAGCCCGAAGCAGCAGCACGGCTCTTCAAGTGGCTAAACAACTTCACCTGGCTCAGGAACTTCACATACCATCAGCTGTCTTGGCAGCTATCTAGGAAACCCTGTTTGGCAGTTCTGGTCCAAAGCCCATTAAGCCCAGTGTGATGGAATTTAAACCTTGAGCACCCACACAAAACTAACATGTAGCTCCTCACTCAAGGCGCTACTATTTCCATAGCCAAAGACAAGATCAGCGCCAAAGTAATTTTTCGTTGCCATGGAAACCAAGTGCTCTGGCAATACATGTGGAATAGTGCATGTAATGCCTAGAGAACATAGTGTGTCGGTGAATGGCAACAACCCTAAGCAGCACACCTGTTCCAGTGCCAAAACAACTCCACCTGGCTCATTAACTTCACATACCATCAGCTGTCCTGGCAGGTATCTAGTAACCTTATTTCCTCTCTTGCGATCCAAAGCTAATTGAGCCCAGTGTGATGGAATCAAGCCGGTTGAACACCCAAACAAAACTAACATGGAGCTACTCACTCAAGGAGCTCAAAACTTGACAGTCAAAGTCAAGTTCATCGCCTAGGCCATTACCTGTTGTCATGGAAACCATGTGCTCTGACAGCACATATGTCTGAAAGTGGATAAGGTTCCTAAGTGAGGTATGTGGTTTGAACTTCAAATGTCCGAAGCAGCAGCACAGCTCTTCCAGTGCCAAAACAACTCCACCTGATGAACTTCACATTGCATCAAATGTCATGGCAGGTATCTAGAAAACCCTGTTTGGTGACTTGCGATTCAATGCTCATTGATCCCAGTGTGATGGAATCAAGCAGCTTGAGCACCCACACAAATCTAATATGGAGCTCCTCAAGGAAGGCGCTCAAAACTCCATAGCCAAAGAGAAGTTCAGCGCCCAAGCCATTTCCCGCTGCCATGGAAACCAAGTACTCTGGCAAGACATATTTCTTAAAGTGGATATGAATCCAATGGTATGTACGATCGCTGGGGAATGGCAACTGCCCGAAGCAGCAGCAGAGCTCTTTCAGTGTCAAAACAACTGCACCTGGCTCATGAACTTCGCATACGATCAGCTTTCCTGGCAGCTATCTAGGAAACCCTGTTTGGTCACTTGCTGTCAAAATACCAATGGAGCTCAGTGTGATTTAATCAAGCAGCTTGATCACACACACAACGAACATGGAGCTCCTCACTCAATTCGCTCAAATCTCCATAGCCAAAGACAAGTTCAGCGCCTAAGCCAATTTCCATTGGCATGGAAGCCAAGTGCTCTGGCAGAATATATGTGGAATAGTGGATGTGACACCTAGAGAACTCAGTGTTGTGGTGAATGGCAACAGCCCTAAGAGGCAGCACACCTCTTACAGTGCCAAAACAACTCCACCTGACTTATGTACTTCACTTGCCATCAGCAATCTTGGAGGCTTCTGGGAAACCCTGTTTGGTCACTTCTGGTTAAATGCCCATTGAGCCCAGTGTGATGGAATGAAGCATATTGAGCACCCACACACAACTAACATGTATCTCCTCACTAAAGGAGCTTAAAATTCCATAGCTAAACACAAGTTCAGTGCCCAAACCATTTCCTGCTGCCATTGGAACCCAAGTGCTGTGGAAACACATATGTGGAACAGTGGAAGTGACACCTGGGAAACACTGAGAGGTCGGAAATGGCAATAGCCCCAAGCAACAGCACAGCTCTTCCAGTGCCTAAACAACTCCAGCTGGCTCATGAACTTCACATATCATCAGCTGTCCTGGCAGCTATCTAGGAAACCCTGTTTGGTCAATTCCGGTCAAAGGCCCTTTGAGCCCAGTGGGATGGTAATCAAGCAGCGTGTTCACATACACACAACTAACATGGAGCTCTTCACACAAGGCGCTCAAAACTCCATAAACAAAGACAAGTTCAGCGCCCAAGGCATTTCCCGCTGCCATGGAAACCAAGTGCTCTGGCAGCATATATGTGGAGCAGTGAATGTGATACCTAGGGAACTCAATGTGGTGGTGAATGACCATTGCCCGAAGCAGCAGCACAGCTTTTCCAGTGACTAAACAACTCCACCTGACTCATGAACTTCACATACCATCAGCTGTCCTAGCAGCTATCTTGGAAAACCTGTTTGGTCACTTGTGGTCAAATGCCCATGGAACCAGCATGATGGAAATAAGCAGCTTGATCACGAACACAAAACTAACATGGCGCTCCTCACTCAAAGCGCTCAAAACTCCACAACCCAATATAAGTTCAGTGCCCAATCCATTTTCCGTTGTAAGGGAAACCAAGTGCTCTGGAAGCACATATGTCTGAAATTGGTTGTGACACGAAGGGAACACAGTGTTTCAAATGGCAACTGCCTGAAGAAGCAGCACAGCTCTTCCACTGCTGAAACAACTCCACCTGGCTCATGAACTTCACATACCATCAGCTGTCCTGGCAGCTATCTAGGAAACCCTGTTTGTTCACTTGCAGTCCAAGGCCATTGAGCCCAGTGTGATGGAATCAAGCATGTTGAGCACCCACACACAACTAACATGTATCGCCTCACTGAAGGCGCTCAAAACACCACAGTCAAAGACACGTTCAGCGCCCAAGTCATTTCCCGTTGCCATGGAAACCAAGTGCTCTGGCAGCACCTATATCTGTAAGTGGATATGACAAGTAGGGAAGGTAGTGTGGTGGTGAATGGCCACTGCCCGAAGCAGCAGCACACCTCTTCCAGTGCTGAAAAAACTCCACCTGGCTCATGATATTCACATACCATCAGCTGTCCTGGCAGGTATCTAGGAAACCCTGTTTTTTCACTTGCGGATAAATGACAATTGAGCTCAGTGTGATGGAATCAACCAGCGTAGTACTCACACACAATTTATATGGAGCTCCTCACTCAAGGCACTCAAAACACCACAGCCCAAGACAAGTTCATCGCCCAGGCCATTTCCTGCTGCCGTGGAAACCAAGTGCTCTGGCACCACATATATCTGAAAGTGGATATGATACCTAGTGAAGATAGTGTGGTGGCGAATGGCACCTGTCTGAAGCAGAAGCACAGCTCTTCCACTGTCAAAACAACTCCACCTGGCTCATGAACTTCACATACCATCAGCTGTCCTGGCAGCTATCTAGGAAACCCTTTTTGTCACTTCCTGTCAAATGCCCATTGAGTCCAGTGTGATGGAATCAATCCACTTGTGCACCCACAGAAAACTAACATGGAGCTCCTCAATCAAGGCACCCAAAACTCCAGAGCAAAATCCATTTCCCGCTGCCATGCAAACCAAATGCTCTAACAGCACATATGTGGAACAGTGGATGTGAGACCTAGAGAACTCAGTGTGGTTAGCTCGTGAATGGCAAATCCCAGAAGCATCAGCACAGCTCTTCCAGTGGCAAAACAACTCCACCTGGCTCATGAACTTCACATACCATCAGCTGTCCTGGCAGCTATCTAGCAAAAACTGTTTGGTCACTTCCGGTCCAATGCCAATTGACCTCAGTGTGATGGAATAAAGCAGCTTGAGCACACAAACAAAACTAACATGGAGCTCAACACTAAAGGCACTCAAAACTCCACAGCAAAAGACAAGTTCATTGCCCAAACCATTTCCCGCTGCCATGGAAACCAAGTGTTCCTGAAGCACATATGTGGAACAGTGAATGTGACACGTAGGGAACTCAGTGTCGTGGTAAATGGCAACTCCCCGAAGCAGCAGCACGGCTCTTGCAGTGCCAAAATAATTCCACCTGACTCAGGAACTTCACATAAAATCAACTGTCATGGCAGCTATCGAGGAAACCCTGTTTGATCACTTGCTGTCCAATACCCATTGATCTCAGTGTGATGGAATCAAGTAGGTTGAGCACACAAGCACATATAACATGTAGGGCATCTCCTAAGGCGCTCAAAGCTTCACATCTCAAAACAAGTTCAGCACCCAAGCCATTTCTCGTTTCCATGGAAACCCAGTGCTCTGGCAGCACATAGGTGGAACAGTGGATATGACACCTAGGGAAGTCAATGTGGGGCTGAATGACAAATGTCCTAAGCAGCACAGCTCTTCCAGTGCCAAAACAACTCCACCTTGCTCATGACTTCACATACCATCAGCTGTCCTGGCAGGTATCTAGGAAACCCTGTTTTTTCACTTGCGGATAAATGACAATTGAGCTCAGTGTGATGGAATCAACCAGTGTGAGTACTCACACACAATTTATATGGAGCTCCTCACTCAAGGCACTCAAAACACCACAGCCCAAGACAAGTTCATCGCCCAGGCCATTTTCTGCTGCCGTGGAAACCAAGTGCTCTGGCACCACATATATCTGAAAGTGGATATGATACCTAGTGAAGATAGTGTGGTGGCGAATGGCACCTGTCTGAAGCAGAAGCACAGCTCTTCCACTGTCAAAACAACTCCACCTGGCTCATGAACTTCACATACCATCAGCTGTCCTGGCAGCTATCTAGGAAACCCTTTTTGTCACTTCCTGTCAAATGCCCATTGAGCCCAGTGTGATGGAATTAATCCACTTGTGCACCCACAGAAAACTAACATGGAGCTCCTCAATCAAGGCACCCAAAATTCCAGAGCCAAATCCATTTCCCGCTGCCATGCAAACCAAATGCTCTGACAGCACATATGTGGAACAGTGGATGTGAGACCTAGAGAACTCAGTGTGCTTCGTTCATGAATGGCAACTCCCAGAAGCATTAGCACAGCTCTTCCAGTGGCAAAACAACTCCACCTGGCTCATGAACTTAACATATCTTCAGCTGTCCTGGCAGCTATCTAGCAAAAACTGTTTGGTCACTTTGGGTCCAATGCCGATTATGCCCAGTGTGATGTAATCAAGCAATTTGAGAACACAAACACAACTAACATGGAGCTCCTCAAACAAGGCGCTCAAGACTCCACAGCAAAACACAAGTTCAGTGCCCAAGCCATTTCCGTTGCCATGGAAACCAAGTGCTCTGGCAGCACATATTGGAACAGTGGATATGACACCTAATGGAAGGTAGTGCGGTGGTGAATATCCACTGCCCGAAGTACCAGCAGCAAAGCTCTTCCAGTGCCTAAACAACTCCACCTGGCTCATGAATTTCACATACCATCAGCTGTCCTGGCAGCAATCCAGGAAACCCTGTTTGGTCACACCTTGTCCAATGCCCATTGATCCCAGTGGGATGGAATAAAGCATGTTGAGCATCCACACACAACTAACATGTAGCTCCTCACTCAAGGCGTTAAACACTCCACAGCCCAAGACAAGTTCAGCGCCAAAGCCATTTCCTGTTGCCATGGAAACCAAGTGCTCTGGAAGCACATATGTATGAAAGTGGTTGTGACACCTGGGGAACTCAGTGTGGTGAATGACAACTGCCTGAAGCAGAAGCACAGCTCTTCCACTGTCAAAACAACTCCACCTGGCTCATGAACTTCAAATACCATCAGCTGTCCTGTCAGCTATCTAGGAAACCCATTTTTGTCACTTCCTGTCAAATGCCCATTGAGCCCAGTGTGATGGAATCAATCCACTTGTGCACCCACAGAAAACTAACATGGAGCTCCTCAATCAAGGCGCTCAAAACTCCAGAGCCAAATCCATTTCCCGCTGCCATGCAAACCAAATGCTCTGACAGCACATATGTGGAACAGTGGATGTGAGACCTAGAGAACTCAGTGTGGTTAGCTCGTGAATGGCAAATCCCAGAAGCATCAGCACAGCTCTTCCAGTGGCAAAACAACTCCACCTGGCTCATGAACTTCACATACCATCAGCTGTCCTGGCAGCTATCTAGCAAACCCTGTTTGGTCACTTCCGGTCCAATGCCAATTGACCTCAGTGTGATGGAATAAAGCAGCTTGAGCACACAAACAAAACTAACATGGAGCTCCTCACTCAAGGCACTCAAAACTCCACAGCAAAAGACAAGTTCATTGCCCAAGCCATTTCCCGCTGCCATGGAAACCAAGTGTTCCAGAAGCACATATGTGGAACAGTGAATGTGACACGTAGGGAACTCAGTGTCGTGGTATATGGCAACTCCCCGAAGTAGCAGCACGGCCTTTGCAGTGCCAAAATAATTCCACCTGACTCAGGAACTTCACATAAAATCAACTGTCATGGCAGCTATCTAGGAAACACTGTTTGATCACTTGCTGTCCAATACCCATTGATCTCAGTGTGATGGAATCAACTAGGTTGAGCACACAAGCACATATAACATGTAGGTCATCTCCTAAGGCGCTCAAAGCTTCACATCTCAAAACAAGTTCAGCACCCAAGCCATTTCTCGTTTCCATGGAAACCCAGTGCTCTGGCAGCATATATGTGGAACAGTGGATATGACACCTAGGGAAGTCAATGTGGGGCTGAATGACAAATGTCCTAAGCAGCACAGCTCTTCCAGTGCCAAAACAACTCCACCTTGCTCATGACTTCACATACCATCAGCTGTCCTGGCAGGTACCTAGGAAACCCTGTTTTTTCACTTGCGGATAAATGACAATTGAGCTCAGTGTGATGGAATCAACCAGTGTGAGTACTCACACACAATTTATATGGAGCTCCTCACTCAAGGCACTGAAAACACCACAGCCCAAGACAAGTTCATTGCCCAGGCCATTTTCTGCTGCCGTGGAAACCAAGTGCTCTGGCACCACATATATCTGAAAGTGGATATGATACCTAGTGAAGATAGTGTGGTGGCGATTGGCACCTTTCTGAAGCAGAAGCACAGCTCTTCCACTGTCAAAACAACTCCACCTGGCTCATGAACTTCACATACCATCAGCTGTCCTGGCAGCTATCTAGGAAACCCTTTTTGTCACTTCCTGTCAAATGCCCATTGAGTCCAGTGTGATGGAATCAATCCACTTGTGCACCCACAGAAAACTAACATGGAGCTCTTCAATCAAGGCACCCAAAATTCCAGAGCCAAATCCATTTCCCAGTGCCATGCAAACCAAATGCTCTGACAGCACATATGTGGAACAGTGGATATGAGACCAAGAGAACTCAGTGTGCTTCGCTCATGAATGGCAACTCCCAGAAGCATCAGCACAGCTCTTCCAGTGGCAAAACAACTCCACCTGGCTCATGAACTTCACATACCATCAGCTGTCCTGGCAGCTATCTAGCAAAAACTGTTTGGTCACTTTGGGTCCAATGCCAATTATGCCCAGTGTGATGGAAACAAGCAGGTTGAGCACCCAAACACAACTAACATGGAGCTCCTCAAACAAGGTGCTCAAGACTCCACAGCAAAACACAAGTTCAGTGCCCAAGCCATTTCCCGTTGCCATGGAAACCAAGTGCTCTGGCAGCACATATTGGAACAGTGGATATGACACCTAATGGAAGGTAGTGTGTTGGTGAATGTCCACTGCCAGAAGTACCAGCAGCAAAGCTCTTCCAGTGCCTAAACAACTCCACCTGGCTCATGACTTCACATACCATCAGCTGTCCCTCAGGTATCTAGGAAACCCTGTTTTTTCACTTGCGGATAAATGACAATTGAGCTCAGTGTGATGGAATCAACCAGTGTGAGTACTCACACACAAAATTATATGGAGCTCCTCACTCAAGGCACTCAAAACACCACAGCCCAAGACAAGTTCATCGCCCAGGCCATTTTCTGCTGCCGTGGAAACCAAGTGCTCTGGCACCACATATATCTGAAAGTGGATATGATACCTAGTGAAGATAGTGTGGTGGCGAATGGCACCTGTCTGAAGCAGAAGCACAGCTCTTCCACTGTCAAAACAACTCCACCTGGCTCATGAACTTCACATACCATCAGCTGTCCTGGCAGCTATCTAGGAAACCCTTTTTGTCACTTCCTGTCAAATGCCCATTGAGTCCAGTGTGATGGAATCAATCCACTTGTGCACCCACAGAAAACTAACATGGAGCTCCTCAATCAAGGCACCCAAAATTCCAGAGCCAAATCCATTTCCCAGTGCCATGCAAATCAAATGCTCTGACAGCACATATGTGGAACAGTGGATATGAGACCTAGAGAACTCAGTGTGCTTCGCTCATGAATGGAAACTCGCAGAAACATCAGCTCTTCCAGTGGCAAAACAACTCCACCTGGCTCATCAACTTCACATACCATCAGCTGTCCTGACAGCTATCTAGCAAAAACTGTTTGGTCACTTTGGGTCCAATGCCGATTATGCCCAGTGTGATGGAAACAAACAGGTTGAGCACCCAAACACAACTAACATGGAGCTCCTCAAACAAAGCGCTCAAGACTCCACAGCAAAACACAAGTTCAGTGCCCAAGCCATTTCCCGTTGCCATGGAAACCAACTGCTCTGGCAGCACATATTGGAACAGTGGATATGACACCTAATGTAAGGTACTGTGTTGGTGAATGTCCACTGCCAGAAGTACCAGCAGCAAAGCTCTTCCAGTGCCTAAACAACTCCACCTGGCTCATGACTTCACATACCATCGGCTGTCCTGGCAGGTATCTAGGAAACCCTGTTTTTTCACTTGCGGATAAATGACAATTGAGCTCAGTGTGACGGAATCAACCAGTGTGAGTACTCACACACAATTTATATGGAGCTCCTCACTCAAGGCACTGAAAACACCACAGCCCAAGACAAGTTCATCGCCCAGGCCATTTCCTGCTGCCGTGGAAACCAAGTGCTTTGACACCACATATATCTGAAAGTGGATATGATACCTAGTGAAGATAGTGTGGTGGCGATTGGCACCTTTCTGAAGCAGAAGCACAGCTCTTCCACTGTCAAAACAACTCCACCTGGCTCATGAACTTCACATACCATCAGCTGTCCTGGCAGCTATCTAGGAAACCCTTTTTGTCACTTCCTGTCAAATGCCCATTGAGCCCAGTGTGATGGAATCAATCCACTTGTGCACCCACAGAAAACTAACATGGAGCTCCTCAATCAAGGCGCTCAAAACTCCAGAGCCAAATCCATTTCCCGCTGCCATGCAAACCAAATGCTCTGACAGCACATATGTGGAACAGTGGATGTGAGACCTAGAGAACTCAGTGTGGTTAGCTCGTGAATGGCAAATCCCAGAAGCATCAGCACAGCTCTTCCAGTGGCAAAACAACTCCACCTGGCTCATGAACTTCACATACCATCAGCTGTCCTGGCAGCTATCTAGCAAAAACTGTTTGGTCACTTTGGGTCCAATGCCAATTATGCCCAGTGTGATGGAAACAAGCAGGTTGAGCACCCAAACACAACTAACATGGAGCTCCTCAAACAAGGTGCTCAAGACTCCACAGCAAAACACAAGTTCAGTGCCCAAGCCATTTCCCGTTGCCATGGAAACCAAGTGCTCTGGCAGCACATATTGGAACAGTGGATATGACACCTAATGGAAGGTAGTGTGTTGGTGAATGTCCACTGCCAGAAGTACCAGCAGCAAAGCTCTTCCAGTGCCTAAACAACTCCACCTGGCTCATGACTTCACATACCATCAGCTGTCCCTCAGGTATCTAGGAAACCCTGTTTTTTCACTTGCGGATAAATGACAATTGAGCTCAGTGTGATGGAATCAACCAGTGTGAGTACTCACACACAAAATTATATGGAGCTCCTCACTCAAGGCACTCAAAACACCACAGCCCAAGACAAGTTCATCGCCCAGGCCATTTTCTGCTGCCGTGGAAACCAAGTGCTCTGGCACCACATATATCTGAAAGTGGATATGATACCTAGTGAAGATAGTGTGGTGGCGAATGGCACCTGTCTGAAGCAGAAGCACAGCTCTTCCACTGTCAAAACAACTCAACCTGGCTCATGAACTTCACATACCATCAGCTGTCCTGGCAGCTATCTAGGAAACCCTTTTTGTCACTTCCTGTCAAATGCCCATTGAGTCCAGTGTGATGGAATCAATCCACTTGTGCACCCACAGAAAACTAACATGGAGCTCCTCAATCAAGGCACCCAAAATTCCAGAGCCAAATCCATTTCCCAGTGCCATGCAAATCAAATGCTCTGACAGCACATATGTGGAACAGTGGATATGAGACCTAGAGAACTCAGTGTGCTTCGCTCATGAATGGAAACTCGCAGAAACATCAGCTCTTCCAGTGGCAAAACAACTCCACCTGGCTCATGAACTTCACATACCATCAGCTGTCCTGACAGCTATCTAGCAAAAACTGTTTGGTCACTTTGGGTCCAATGCCGATTATGCCCAGTGTGATGGAAACAAACAGGTTGAGCACCCAAACACAACTAACATGGAGCTCCTCAAACAAAGCGCTCAAGACTCCACAGCAAAACACAAGTTCAGTGCCCAAGCCATTTCCCGTTGCCATGGAAACCAACTGCTCTGGCAGCACATATTGGAACAGTGGATATGACACCTAATGTAAGGTACTGTGTTGGTGAATGTCCACTGCCAGAAGTACCAGTAGCAAAGCTCTTCCAGTGCCTAAACAACTCCACCTGGCTCATGACTTCACATACCATCGGCTGTCCTGGCAGGTATCTAGGAAACCCTGTTTTTTCACTTGCGGATAAATGACAATTGAGCTCAGTGTGACGGAATCAACCAGTGTGAGTACTCACACACAATTTATATGGAGCTCCTCACTCAAGGCACTCAAAACACCACAGCCCAAGACAAGTTCATCGCCCAGGCCATTTCCTGCTGCCGTGGAAACCAAGTGCTTTGACACCACATATATCTGAAAGTGGATATGATACCTAGTGAAGATAGTGTGGTGGCGATTGGCACCTTTCTGAAGCAGAAGCACAGCTCTTCCACTGTCAAAACAACTCCACCTGGCTCATGAACTTCACATACCATCAGCTGTCCTGTCAGCTATCTAGGAAACCCTTTTTGTCACTTCCTGTCAAATGCCCATTGAGCCCAGTGTGATGGAATCAATCCACTTGTGCACCCACAGAAAACTAACATGGAGCTCCTCAATCAAGGCGCTCAAAACTCCAGAGCCAAATCCATTTCCCGCTGCCATGCAAACCAAATGCTCTGACAGCACATATGTGGAACAGTGGATGTGAGACCTAGAGAAATCAGTGTGCTAACTCATGAATGGCAACTCCCAGAAGCATCAGCACAGCTCTTCCAGTGGCAAAACAACTCCACCTGGCTCATGAACTTCACATACCATCAGCTGTCCTGGCAGCTATCTAGCAAACCCTGTTTGGTCACTTCCGGTCCAATGCCAATTGACCTCAGTGTGATGGAATAAAGCAGCTTGAGCACACAAACAAAACTAACATGGAGCTCCTCACTCAAGGCACTCAAAACTCCACAGCAAAAGACAAGTTCATTGCCCAAGCCATTTCCCGCTGCCATGGAAACCAAGTGTTCCAGAAGCACATATGTGGAACAGTGAATGTGACACGTAGGGAACTCAGTGTCGTGGTATATGGCAACTCCCCGAAGCAGCAGCACGGCTCTTGCAGTGCCAAAATAATTCCACCTGACTCAGGAACTTCACATAAAATCAACTGTCATGGCAGCTATCTAGGAAACACTGTTTGATCACTTGCTGTCCAATACCCATTGATCTCAGTGTGATGGAATCAACTAGGTTGAGCACACAAGCACATATAACATGTAGGTCATCTCCTAAGGCGCTCAAAGCTTCACATCTCAAAACAAGTTCAGCACCCAAGCCATTTCTCGTTTCCATGGAAACCCAGTGCTCTGGCAGCATATATGTGGAACAGTGGATATGACACCTAGGGAAGTCAATGTGGGGCTGAATGACAAATGTCCTAAGCAGCACAGCTCTTCCAGTGCCAAAACAACTCCACCTTGCTCATGACTTCACATACCATCAGCTGTCCTGGCAGGTACCTAGGAAACCCTGTTTTTTCACTTGCGGATAAATGAAAATTGAGCTCAGTGTGATGGAATCAACCAGTGTGAGTACTCACACACAATTTATATGGAGCTCCTCACTCAAGGCACTGAAAACACCACAGCCCAAGACAAGTTCATTGCCCAGGCCATTTTCTGCTGCCGTGGAAACCAAGTGCTCTGGCACCACATATATCTGAAAGTGGATATGATACCTAGTGAAGATAGTGTGGTGGCGAATGGCACCTGTCTGAAGCAGAAGCACAGCTCTTCCACTGTCAAAACAACTCCACCTGGCTCATGAACTTCACATACCATCAGCTGTCCTGGCAGCTATCTAGGAAACCCTTTTTGTCACTTCCTGTCAAATGCCCATTGAGCCCAGTGTGATGGAATCAATCCACTTGTGCACCCACAGAAAACTAACATGGAGCTCTTCAATCAAGGCACCCAAAATTCCAGAGCCAAATCCATTTCCCAGTGCCATGCAAACCAAATGCTCTGACAGCACATATGTGGAACAGTGGATATGAGACCAAGAGAACTCAGTGTGCTTCGCTCATGAATGGCAACTCCCAGAAGCATCAGCACAGCTCTTCCAGTGGCAAAACAACTCCACCTGGCTCATGAACTTCACATACCATCAGCTGTCCTGGCAGCTATCTAGCAAAAACTGTTTGGTCACTTTGGGTCCAATGCCAATTATGCCCAGTGTGATGGAAACAAGCAGGTTGAGCACCCAAACACAACTAACATGGAGCTCCTCAAACAAGGTGCTCAAGACTCCACAGCAAAACACAAGTTCAGTGCCCAAGCCATTTCCCGTTGCCATGGAAACCAAGTGCTCTGGCAGCACATATTGGAACAGTGGATATGACACCTAATGGAAGGTAGTGTGTTGGTGAATGTCAACTGCCAGAAGTACCAGCAGCAAAGCTCTTCCAGTGCCTAAACAACTCCACCTGGCTCATGACTTCACATACCATCAGCTGTCCCTCAGGTATCTAGGAAACCCTGTTTTTTCACTTGCGGATAAATGACAATTGAGCTCAGTGTGATGGAATCAACCAGTGTGAGTACTCACACACAAAATTATATGGAGCTCCTCACTCAAGGCACTCAAAACACCACAGCCCAAGACAAGTTCATCGCCCAGGCCATTTTCTGCTGCCGTGGAAACCAAGTGCTCTGGCACCACATATATCTGAAAGTGGATATGATACCTAGTGAAGATAGTGTGGTGGCGAATGGCACCTGTCTGAAGCAGAAGCACAGCTCTTCCACTGTCAAAACAACTCAACCTGGCTCATGAACTTCACATACCATCAGCTGTCCTGGCAGCTATCTAGGAAACCCTTTTTGTCACTTCCTGTCAAATGCCCATTGAGTCCAGTGTGATGGAATCAATCCACTTGTGCACCCACAGAAAACTAACATGGAGCTCCTCAATCAAGGCACCCAAAATTCCAGAGCCAAATCCATTTCCCAGTGCCATGCAAATCAAATGCTCTGACAGCACATATGTGGAACAGTGGATATGAGACCTAGAGAACTCAGTGTGCTTCGCTCATGAATGGAAACTCGCAGAAGCATCAGCTCTTCCAGTGGCAAAACAACTCCACCTGGCTCATCAACTTCACATACCATCAGCTGTCCTGACAGCTATCTAGCAAAAACTGTTTGGTCACTTTGGGTCCAATGCCAATTATGCCCAGTGTGATGGAAACAAGCAGGTTGAGCACCCAAACACAACTAACATGGAGCTCCTCAAACAAGGCGCTCAAGACTCCACAGCAAAACACAAGTTCAGTGCCCAAGCCATTTCCCGTTGCCATGGAAACCAACTGCTCTGGCAGCACATATTGGAACAGTGGATATGACACCTAATGTAAGGTACTGTGTTGGTGAATGTCCACTGCCAGAAGTACCAGCAGCAAAGCTCTTCCAGTGCCTAAACAACTCCACCTGGCTCATGACTTCACATACCATCGGCTGTCCTGGCAGGTATCTAGGAAACCCTGTTTTTTCACTTGCGGATAAGTGACAATTGAGCTCAGTGTGACGGAATCAACCAGTGTGAGTACTCACACACAATTTATATGGAGCTCCTCACTCAAGGCACTGAAAACACCACAGCCCAAGACAAGTTCATCGCCCAGGCCATTTCCTGCTGCCGTGGAAACCAAGTGCTTTGACACCACATATATCTGAAAGTGGATATGATACCTAGTGAAGATAGTGTGGTGGCGATTGGCACCTTTCTGAAGCAGAAGCACAGCTCTTCCACTGTCAAAACAACTCCACCTGGCTCATGAACTTCACATACCATCAGCTGTCCTGTCAGCTATCTAGGAAACCCTTTTTGTCACTTCCTGTCAAATGCCCATTGAGCCCAGTGTGATGGAATCAATCCACTTGTGCACCCACAGAAAACTAACATGGAGCTCCTCAATCAAGGCGCTCAAAACTCCAGAGCCAAATCCATTTCCCGCTGCCATGCAAACTAAATGCTCTGACAGCACATATGTGGAACAGTGGATGTGAGACCTAGAGAACTCAGTGTGGTTAGCTCGTGAATGGCAAATCCCAGAAGCATCAGCACAGCTCTTCCAGTGGCAAAACAACTCCACCTGGCTCATGAACTTCACATACCATCAGCTGTCCTGGCAGCTATCTAGCAAACCCTGTTTGGTCTCTTCCGCTCCAATGCCAATTGACCTCAGTGTGATGGAATAAAGCAGCTTGAGCACACAAACAAAACTAACATGGAGCTCCTCACTCAAGGCACTCAAAACTCCACAGCAAAAGACAAGTTCATTGCCCAAGCCATTTCCCGCTGCCATGGAAACCAAGTGTTCCAGAAGCACATATGTGGAACAGTGAATGTGACACGTAGGGAACTCAGTGTCGTGGTATATGGCAACTCCCCGAAGCAGCAGCACGGCTCTTGCAGTGCCAAAATAATTCCACCTGACTCAGGAACTTCACATAAAATCAACTGTCATGGCAGCTATCTAGGAAACACTGTTTGATCACTTGCTGTCCAATACCCATTGATCTCAGTGTGATGGAATCAACTAGGTTGAGCACACAAGCACATATAACATGTAGGTCATCTCCTAAGGCGCTCAAAGCTTCACATCTCAAAACAAGTTCAGCACCCAAGCCATTTCTCGTTTCCATGGAAACCCAGTGCTCTGGCAGCATATATGTGGAACAGTGGATATGACACCTAGGGAAGTCAATGTGGGGCTGAATGACAAATGTCCTAAGCAGCACAGCTCTTCCAGTGCCAAAACAACTCCACCTTGCTCATGACTTCACATACCATCAGCTGTCCTGGCAGGTACCTAGGAAACCCTGTTTTTTCACTTGCGGATAAATGAAAATTGAGCTCAGTGTGATGGAATCAACCAGTGTGAGTACTCACACACAATTTATATGGAGCTCCTCACTCAAGGCACTGAAAACACCACAGCCCAAGACAAGTTCATTGCCCAGGCCATTTTCTGCTGCCGTGGAAACCAAGTGCTCTGGCACCACATATATCTGAAAGTGGATATGATACCTAGTGAAGATAGTGTGGTGGCGAATGGCACCTGTCTGAAGCAGAAGCACAGCTCTTCCACTGTCAAAACAACTCCACCTGGCTCATGAACTTCACATACCATCAGCTGTCCTGGCAGCTATCTAGGAAACCCTTTTTGTCACTTCCTGTCAAATGCCCATTGAGCCCAGTGTGATGGAATCAATCCACTTGTGCACCCACAGAAAACTAACATGGAGCTCTTCAATCAAGGCACCCAAAATTCCAGAGCCAAATCCATTTCCCAGTGCCATGCAAATCAAATGCTCTGACAGCACATATGTGGAACAGTGGATATGAGACCTAGAGAACTCAGTGTGCTTCGCTCATAAATGGAAACTCGCAGAAGCATCAGCTCTTCCAGTGGCAAAACAACTCCACCTGGCTCATCAACTTCACATACCATCAGTTGTCCTGACAGCTATCTAGCAAAAACTGTTTGGTCACTTTGGGTCCAATGCCGATTATGCCCAGTGTGATGGAAACAAACAGGTTGAGCACCCAAACACAACTAACATGGAGCTCCTCAAACAAGGCGCTCAAGACTCCACAGCAAAACACAAGTTCAGTGCCCAAGCCATTTCCCGTTGCCATGGAAACCAACTGCTCTGGCAGCACATATTGGAACAGTGGATATGACACCTAATGTAAGGTACTGTGTTGGTGAATGTCCACTGCCAGAAGTACCAGCAGCAAAGCTCTTCCAGTGCCTAAACAACTCCACCTGGCTCATGACTTCACATTCCATCGGCTGTCCTGGCAGGTATCTAGGAAACCCTGTTTTTTCACTTGCGGATAAGTGACAATTGAGCTCAGTGTGACGGAATCAACCAGTGTGAGTACTCACACACAATTTATATGGAGCTCCTCACTCAAGGCACTGAAAACACCACAGCCCAAGACAAGTTCATTGCCCAGGCCATTTCCTGCTGCCGTGGAAACCAAGTGCTTTGACACCACATATATCTGAAAGTGGATATGATACCTAGTGAAGATAGTGTGGTGGCGATTGGCACCTTTCTGAAGCAGAAGCACAGCTCTTCCACTGTCAAAACAACTCCACCTGGCTCATGAACTTCACATACCATCAGCTGTCCTGTCAGCTATCTAGGAAACCCTTTTTGTCACTTCCTGTCAAATGCCCATTGAGCCCAGTGTGATGGAATCAATCCACTTGTGCACCCACAGAAAACTAACATGGAGCTCCTCAATCAAGGCGCTCAAAACTCCAGAGCCAAATCCATTTCCCGCTGCCATGCAAACTAAATGCTCTGACAGCACATATGTGGAACAGTGGATGTGAGACCTAGAGAACTCAGTGTGGTTAGCTCGTGAATGGCAAATCCCAGAAGCATCAGCACAGCTCTTCCAGTGGCAAAACAACTCCACCTGGCTCATGAACTTCACATACCATCAGCTGTCCTGGCAGCTATCTAGCAAACCCTGTTTGGTCTCTTCCGCTCCAATGCCAATTGACCTCAGTGTGATGGAATAAAGCAGCTTGAGCACACAAACAAAACTAACATGGAGCTCCTCACTCAAGGCACTCAAAACTCCACAGCAAAAGACAAGTTCATTGCCCAAGCCATTTCCCGCTGCCATGGAAACCAAGTGTTCCAGAAGCACATATGTGGAACAGTGAATGTGACACGTAGGGAACTCAGTGTCGTGGTATATGGCAACTCCCCGAAGCAGCAGCACGGCTCTTGCAGTGCCAAAATAATTCCACCTGACTCAGGAACTTCACATAAAATCAACTGTCATGGCAGCTATCTAGGAAACACTGTTTGATCACTTGCTGTCCAATACCCATTGATCTCAGTGTGATGGAATCAACTAGGTTGAGCACACAAGCACATATAACATGTAGGTCATCTCCTAAGGCGCTCAAAGCTTCACATCTCAAAACAAGTTCAGCACCCAAGCCATTTCTCGTTTCCATGGAAACCCAGTGCTCTGGCAGCATATATGTGGAACAGTGGATATGACACCTAGGGAAGTCAATGTGGGGCTGAATGACAAATGTCCTAAGCAGCACAGCTCTTCCAGTGCCAAAACAACTCCACCTTGCTCATGACTTCACATACCATCAGCTGTCCTGGCAGGTACCTAGGAAACCCTGTTTTTTCACTTGCGGATAAATGAAAATTGAGCTCAGTGTGATGGAATCAACCAGTGTGAGTACTCACACACAATTTATATGGAGCTCCTCACTCAAGGCACTGAAAACACCACAGCCCAAGACAAGTTCATTGCCCAGGCCATTTTCTGCTGCCGTGGAAACCAAGTGCTCTGGCACCACATATATCTGAAAGTGGATATGATACCTAGTGAAGATAGTGTGGTGGCGAATGGCACCTGTCTGAAGCAGAAGCACAGCTCTTCCACTGTCAAAACAACTCCACCTGGCTCATGAACTTCACATACCATCAGCTGTCCTGGCAGCTATCTAGGAAACCCTTTTTGTCACTTCCTGTCAAATGCCCATTGAGCCCAGTGTGATGGAATCAATCCACTTGTGCACCCACAGAAAACTAACATGGAGCTCTTCAATCAAGGCACCCAAAATTCCAGAGCCAAATCCATTTCCCAGTGCCATGCAAACCAAATGCTCTGACAGCACATATGTGGAACAGTGGATATGAGACCAAGAGAACTCAGTGTGCTTCGCTCATGAATGGCAACTCCCAGAAGCATCAGCACAGCTCTTCCAGTGGCAAAACAACTCCACCTGGCTCATGAACTTCACATACCATCAGCTGTCCTGGCAGCTATCTAGCAAAAACTGTTTGGTCACTTTGGGTCCAATGCCAATTATGCCCAGTGTGATGGAAACAAGCAGGTTGAGCACCCAAACACAACTAACATGGAGCTCCTCAAACAAGGCGCTCAAGACTCCACAGCAAAACACAAGTTCAGTGCCCAAGCCATTTCCCGTTGCCATGGAAACCAACTGCTCTGGCAGCACATATTGGAACAGTGGATATGACACCTAATGTAAGGTACTGTGTTGGTGAATGTCCACTGCCAGAAGTACCAGCAGCAAAGCTCTTCCAGTGCCTAAACAACTCCACCTGGCTCATGACTTCACATACCATCGGCTGTCCTGGCAGGTATCTAGGAAACCCTGTTTTTTCACTTGCGGATAAGTGACAATTGAGCTCAGTGTGACGGAATCAACCAGTGTGAGTACTCACACACAATTTATATGGAGCTCCTCACTCAAGGCACTGAAAACACCACAGCCCAAGACAAGTTCATTGCCCAGGCCATTTCCTGCTGCCGTGGAAACCAAGTGCTTTGACACCACATATATCTGAAAGTGGATATGATACCTAGTGAAGATAGTGTGGTGGCGAATGGCACCTTTCTGAAGCAGAAGCACAGCTCTTCCACTGTCAAAACAACTCCACCTGGCTCATGAACTTCACATACCATCAGCTGTCCTGTCAGCTATCTAGGAAACCCTTTTTGTCACTTCCTGTCAAATGCCCATTGAGCCCAGTGTGATGGAATCAATCCACTTGTGCACCCACAGAAAACTAACATGGAGCTCCTCAATCAAGGCGCTCAAAACTCCAGAGCCAAATCCATTTCCCGCTGCCATGCAAACTAAATGCTCTGACAGCACATATGTGGAACAGTGGATGTGAGACCTAGAGAACTCAGTGTGGTTAGCTCGTGAATGGCAAATCCCAGAAGCATCAGCACAGCTCTTCCAGTGGCAAAACAACTCCACCTGGCTCATGAACTTCACATACCATCAGCTGTCCTGGCAGCTATCTAGCAAACCCTGTTTGGTCTCTTCCGCTCCAATGCCAATTGACCTCAGTGTGATGGAATAAAGCAGCTTGAGCACACAAACAAAACTAACATGGAGCTCCTCACTCAAGGCACTCAAAACTCCACAGCAAAAGACAAGTTCATTGCCCAAGCCATTTCCCGCTGCCATGGAAACCAAGTGTTCCAGAAGCACATATGTGGAACAGTGAATGTGACACGTAGGGAACTCAGTGTCGTGGTATATGGCAACTCCCCGAAGCAGCAGCACGGCTCTTGCAGTGCCAAAATAATTCCACCTGACTCAGGAACTTCACATAAAATCAACTGTCATGGCAGCTATCTAGGAAACACTGTTTGATCACTTGCTGTCCAATACCCATTGATCTCAGTGTGATGGAATCAACTAGGTTGAGCACACAAGCACATATAACATGTAGGTCATCTCCTAAGGCGCTCAAAGCTTCACATCTCAAAACAAGTTCAGCACCCAAGCCATTTCTCGTTTCCATGGAAACCCAGTGCTCTGGCAGCATATATGTGGAACAGTGGATATGACACCTAGGGAAGTCAATGTGGGGCTGAATGACAAATGTCCTAAGCAGCACAGCTCTTCCAGTGCCAAAACAACTCCACCTTGCTCATGACTTCACATACCATCAGCTGTCCTGGCAGGTACCTAGGAAACCCTGTTTTTTCACTTGCGGATAAATGAAAATTGAGCTCAGTGTGATGGAATCAACCAGTGTGAGTACTCACACACAATTTATATGGAGCTCCTAACTCAAGGCACTGAAAACACCACAGCCCAAGACAAGTTCATTGCCCAGGCCATTTTCTGCTGCCGTGGAAACCAAGTGCTCTGGCACCACATATATCTGAAAGTGGATATGATACCTAGTGAAGATAGTGTGGTGGCGAATGGCACCTGTCTGAAGCAGAAGCACAGCTCTTCCACTGTCAAAACAACTCCACCTGGCTCATGAACTTCACATACCATCAGCTGTCCTGGCAGCTATCTAGGAAACCCTTTTTGTCACTTCCTGTCAAATGCCCATTGAGCCCAGTGTGATGGAATCAATCCACTTGTGCACCCACAGAAAACTAACATGGAGCTCTTCAATCAAGGCACCCAAAATTCCAGAGCCAAATCCATTTCCCAGTGCCATGCAAACCAAATGCTCTGACAGCACATATGTGGAACAGTGGATATGAGACCAAGAGAACTCAGTGTGCTTCGCTCATGAATGGCAACTCCCAGAAGCATCAGCACAGCTCTTCCAGTGGCAAAACAACTCCACCTGGCTCATGAACTTCACATACCATCAGCTGTCCTGGCAGCTATCTAGCAAAAACTGTTTGGTCACTTTGGGTCCAATGCCAATTATGCCCAGTGTGATGGAAACAAGCAGGTTGAGCACCCAAACACAACTAACATGGAGCTCCTCAAACAAGGTGCTCAAGACTCCACAGCAAAACACAAGTTCAGTGCCCAAGCCATTTCCCGTTGCCATGGAAACCAAGTGCTCTGGCAGCACATATTGGAACAGTGGATATGACACCTAATGGAAGGTAGTGTGTTGGTGAATGTCAACTGCCAGAAGTACCAGCAGCAAAGCTCTTCCAGTGCCTAAACAACTCCACCTGGCTCATGACTTCACATACCATCAGCTGTCCTGGCAGGTATCTAGGAAACCCTGTTTTTTCACTTGCGGATAAATGACAATTGAGCTCAGTGTGATGGAATCAACCAGTGTGAGTACTCACACACAAAATTATATGGAGCTCCTCACTCAAGGCACTCAAAACACCACAGCCCAAGACAAGTTCATCGCCCAGGCCATTTTCTGCTGCCGTGGAAACCAAGTGCTCTGGCACCACATATATCTGAAAGTGGATATGATACCTAGTGAAGATAGTGTGGTGGCGAATGGCACCTGTCTGAAGCAGAAGCACAGCTCTTCCACTGTCAAAACAACTCAACCTGGCTCATGAACTTCACATACCATCAGCTGTCCTGGCAGCTATCTAGGAAACCCTTTTTGTCACTTCCTGTCAAATGCCCATTGAGTCCAGTGTGATGGAATCAATCCACTTGTGCACCCACAGAAAACTAACATGGAGCTCCTCAATCAAGGCACCCAAAAGTCCAGAGCCAAATCCATTTCCCAGTGCCATGCAAATCAAATGCTCTGACAGCACATATGTGGAACAGTGGATATGAGACCTAGAGAACTCAGTGTGCTTCGCTCATGAATGGCAACTCCCAGAAGCATCAGCACAGCTCTTCCAGTGGCAAAACAACTCCACCTGGCTCATCAACTTCACATACCATCAGCTGTCCTGGCAGCTATCTAGCAAAAACTGTTTGGTCACTTTGGGTCCAATGCCAATTATGCCCAGTGTGATGGAAACAAGCAGGTTGAGCACCCAAACACAACTAACATGGAGCTCCTCAAACAAGGTGCTCAAGACTCCACAGCAAAACACAAGTTCAGTGCCCAAGAAATTTCCCGTTGCCATGGAAACCAACTGCTCTGGCAGCACATATTGGAACAGTGGATATGACACCTAATGGAAGGTAGTGTGTTGGTGAATGTCAACTGCCAGAAGTACCAGCAGCAAAGCTCTTCCAGTGCCTAAACAACTCCACCTGGCTCATGACTTCACATACCATCAGCTGTCCCTCAGGTATCTAGGAAACCCTGTTTTTTCACTTGCGGATAAATGACAATTGAGCTCAGTGTGATGGAATCAACCAGTGTGAGTACTCACACACAAAATTATATGGAGCTCCTCACTCAAGGCACTCAAAACACCACAGCCCAAGACAAGTTCATTGCCCAGGCCATTTTCTGCTGCCGTGGAAACCAAGTGCTCTGGCACCACATATATCTGAAAGTGGATATGATACCTAGTGAAGATAGTGTGGTGGCGAATGGCACCTGTCTGAAGCAGAAGCACAGCTCTTCCACTGTCAAAACAACTCAACCTGGCTCATGAACTTCACATACCATCAGCTGTCCTGGCAGCTATCTAGGAAACCCTTTTTGTCACTTCCTGTCAAATGCCCATTGAGCCCAGTGTGATGGAATCAATCCACTTGTGCACCCACAGAAAACTAACATGGAGCTCCTCAATCAAGGCACCCAAAATTCCAGAGCCAAATCCATTTCCCAGTACCATGCAAATCAAATGCTCTGACAGCACATATGTGGAACAGTGGATATGAGACCTAGAGAACTCAGTGTGCTTCGCTCATGAATGGAAACTCGCAGAAGCATCAGCTCTTCCAGTGGCAAAACAACTCCACCTGGCTCATCAACTTCACATACCATCAGCTGTCCTGACAGCTATCTAGCAAAAACTGTTTGGTCACTTTGGGTCCAATGCCGATTATGCCCAGTGTGATGGAAACAAACAGGTTGAGCACCCAAACACAACTAACATGGAGCTCCTCAAACAAGGCGCTCAAGACTCCACAGCAAAACACAAGTTCAGTGCCCAAGCCATTTCCCGTTGCCATGGAAACCAACTGCTCTGGCAGCACATATTGGAACAGTGGATATGACACCTAATGTAAGGTACTGTGTTGGTGAATGTCCACTGCCAGAAGTACCAGCAGCAAAGCTCTTCCAGTGCCTAAACAACTCCACCTGGCTCATGACTTCACATACCATCGGCTGTCCTGGCAGGTATCTAGGAAACCCTGTTTTTTCACTTGCGGATAAATGACAATTGAGCTCAGTGTGACGGAATCAACCAGTGTGAGTACTCACACACAATTTATATGGAGCTCCTCACTCAAGGCACTGAAAACACCACAGCCCAAGACAAGTTCATCGCCCAGGCCATTTCGTGCTGCCGTGGAAACCAAGTGCTTTGACACCACATATATCTGAAAGTGGATATGATACCTAGTGAAGATAGTGTGGTGGCGATTGGCACCTTTCTGAAGCAGAAGCACAGCTCTTCCACTGTCAAAACAACTCCACCTGGCTCATGAACTTCACATACCATCAGCTGGCCTGGCAGCCTTCTAGGAAACCCTGTTTGGTCTCTTCCGGTCCAATGCCAATTGACCTCAGTGTGATGGAATAAAGCAGCTTGAGCACACAAACAAAACTAACATGGAGCTCCTCACTCAAAGCACTCAAACTCCACAGCAAAAGACAAGTTCATTGCCCAAGCCATTTCCCGCTGCCATGGAAACCAAGTGTTCCAGAAGCACATATGTGGAACAGTGAATGTGACACGTAGGGAACTCAGTGTCGTGGTAAATGGCAACAGCCCAAAGCAGCAACAGAGCTCTTCCAGTGCCTAAACAACTTCACCTGGCTCAGGGACTTCACATACCATCAGCTGTCCTGGCAGCTATCTAGGAACCACTGTTTGGCATTTCTGGTCCAAAGCCCATTAAGCCCAGTGTGATGGAATTTAAACCTTGAGCCCCCACACAAAACTAACATGTAGCTCCTCACTCAAGGTGCTCAAAATTAACAGCCCAATACAAGTTCAGCGCCCAAAGCATTACCTGCTCTCATGGAAACCAAGTGCTCTGGCAGCACATATGTGGACCAGTGGATGTGACACTGGAATGTAGGTTCGCTGGTGAATGACAACTCCCTTAAGCAGCAGCACAGCTTTTCCTGTGCCAAAAGAACTCCACCTGGCTCTTGAACTTCACATACCATCAGCTGTCCTGTTTGCTATCTGGGAAAATATATTTAGTCACTTCCGCTAAAATACCCATTGAGCACAGTGTAATGGAAATCAGCAGCTTGATCACACACACACAACTGACATGGAGCTCCTCACTCAAGGCAACCAAAACTCAATTGACAAAGACAAGCTCAGCACCGTAGCCATTTCCCGCTGCCATGGAATCCAAGTGCTCTGCCAGCACACATGTCTGAAAGTTGACATGACACATAGAGAACTCAGTGTGCTGGTGAGTGGCAACTGCCCGAAGCAGCAGCACAGCTCTTCCAGTGACAAAAAAACTCCACCTGGCTCATGAACTTCACATAGCATCAGCTGCACTGGTAGCTATCTAGGAAACCCTGTTTGGTCACTTGCGCTCCAATGACTTTTGAGCGCACTGTGATGGAATCAAGCATATTGTGCACCCAAACAAAACTAACATGTAGCTCTTCACTCAAGGCGCTGAAAACTCCACAGTCAAAGACAAGTTCAGCGCCCTAGCCATTTCCCGTTGCCATGGAAACCAAGTGCTCTGCCAGCACATATGTGGACCAGTGGATATGGCATCAAGAGAATGTCGGTTCTCTGGTGAATGGCAATTGTACAAAGCAGCAGTGCAGCTCTTCCAGTGCCAAAACAACTCCACCTGGCTCATGAAATTCACATACCCTTAACTTTGCTAGCAGCTCCCTAGGAAACCCTGTCTGGTCTCTTCATTTACAATGCCCATTGAGCCAAGTATGATGGTATTAAGCAGGTTGAGCACCAACACAAAATTAACATGAAGCTCCTCACTCATGGCGCTCAAAACTCCACAGCCAGACAGAAGATAATCGCCTCAGCCATTTCCCGCTGTCATGGAAACCAGGTGCTCTGACAGTACGTAAGTCTGAAAGTGCATATGACACCTAGAGAAGGCACTGTCGTGTTGAATGACATATGTCTGAAGCAGTAGCATAGGTCTTTCCCTGCCAAAACAACTGCACCTGCCTTATGAACCTCAAATGCCATCAGCTGTCCTGTCAAATATGTAAGAAACCTCGTTTGGTCTCTTGCGGTTCAATGCACATTGAGCCCATTGTGATGGAATCAAGCAGGTTGAGCACCCAAACACAACTAACATGGAGCTCCTCACTCAATGCACCCAAAACTCCACAGCCAAAGACAAGAGTAGTGCCCAAGCCCTTTCACGCTGCCATGGATACCAAGTTCTCCGGAAGCACATATGTGGAACATTGAATGTGACAACAAGCAAATATAGGTCCTCTATTGAATGACAACTGCCCAGAGCAGCAGCACAGCTCTTCCAGTGCCAAAGCATCTCCATGTGGCTCATGAACTTCACATACCATCATCTGTCCTGGCAGCTATGTAGGAAACCCTGTTTGCGAAACTTCAGGTCAAATACCCATTGAGCCCAGTGTGATGGAGAAAGCAGCTTGAGCACCCACAAAAAACTAACATGGAGCTCCTAACTCAAGGCGCTCAAAATTCCAAAACCGGAGAAATGTTCACTGCTCAAGCCAAAGACAAGTTCTGCGCCCAAGACTTTTCTCACTGACATGGAAATCAAGTGCTCTGGCAGCACATATGTGGAACATTGGATGTGACACCTAGGAAATATAGGTTCGCTGGTGAATGGCAACAGCCTGAAGCAGAAGCACAGCTCTTCCAGTGCCAAAACAACTTCACCTCGCTCTAGAACTTAACATACCATCAGCTGTTCACAGGTAGGCTCCCCTGTGGAGTGGAGAATGATGGTGACTGGTTCAAGCTCTGCTTTTTTTGTTCCTTCTCGCCACAGGCCCTAGCAGAAAAGACGTGTAGACTTCATGAAAGCCAGCTGAGTGTGAATGTGTGGTGTTGCTTTCCCTTGAATGTGAGTTTGCAAATTCACTGACAATGTGTTGAAGCCTAGGACCTTTTCAACACCGGTACTATGAAAGCATTTCCATTTTCCGTCGATGAGAATCCTTGTGTCTCTTCAAGGAGCCAATCTAATCCTAGTTCTCCATTAGAGGTAGTGTGTGGAAAAACCTATGTAATGTGGAAGCTCCAAGCCAAGCTGATTTCCATAGGCAGACCTTACATCCCATTTCCTGTCACGGCTCTCAGTGAAGTTTCCCTAGTGCAGTCCAGTGTCATGTAAGTGGGTCACCATAGTGTAAAAGAGATGACTTCTGGGAGATGGTTGGGATCAATATCATGGTTGGATACAGGGTTGGAATCAGGGTTAGAATGCTATCTAGGCTTATGGTTGCAGTGATGTCAAAGCCTAGATTTCAGGTTAGGGCAAGGTGGAGTGTTAAGGTTCAATTGAGGTTTCTGATTTGGGTTACTAGTAGGAATAGAGCTAGGATTATGCTTAGATGGAATTAAGGTGAGAGCTAGGTCTAATGCTAAAGGTCAAGTTTAGTAGTGAGGTTACTGTGAGGTTTTGAGATTTGAGTTCTGGTTATCCCAATGGTTAGGGTTGGGGTGAGGGTTAGGGTGAGGGTTCAACTGACAAATAAGATTAGGTCCAGACTTAGGTTTTGTATGTGGCATGAAGTAGGATTTGTGTGAGGATTAGTATTAGGTAAAGAATAGTGTTCGGATTAATGCTGGATAGAGAGTTTGGGTTCCATTTCTTGTTCAGGCTTGGTTTGAGTTAGTGCTTTGATTGAGGGTTATTGTTAGGACTGTGGAAAGGACTGTGTGGATTAAGAATACAGTCAGGGTTACGCTTGAGGTTAGGATGAAGCTGTGGCTCCATTGAGGATGAAGAGGTTGTTTTGTGTGAATTTGAGCATCGTGGTGAGGTTCTAGTCTATGTCCGAATGATTATGGTTAGAACTAGAGTTCATGTTAGGGTGTGGGCTAATGGTAGTGTGAAAGTTGTTGTAGGATTAAGGTTAGGTCCAAATCTAGTGTTAGGTGCAAATCTTGTGGTGATATTTTAGGCTACAGTTGGATTTAGGCTTAGTGTTCTAATGAGGGTCATGATTCACATTAGCATTTGGGGTTTAGGTTTAGAAATGTCGCTGGCATTGGGTTCAGTGTTAGGGCTAGGCTTAGTATGACAGTGATGTTTCCATCTGTGTCAGGGTTGGAGTTGTTGTTTGGACTAGGGATTTGTTTTCGTTGAGGACTAGGTTCACTTTTAGGACTGGGGCTAGAGCTAGAGCTAGAGCTAGTATCAGCATGCGTGTTAGGATGATGGCCAGGATTGGAGATCAACCTGTCTGGCCTTGGGTGTGCTCTACGTTGTAACTAGCATTCGTGCTAGGCTTTGAAATCGGAATTGGGTAAGTGCTGTCTATCTTACTTTCCAATAAAACATCGTAATTAGTAAAAACAAAAGAGTTATGGCTACTCTAGTTTGAAATTATGACTAGGGTCAACGTGAGGTTTAGGATTAGGCCTATAGCCTGTCTGCTGATTACATCTATCAAAAGTCAAGTGACTCAGTCAGCCTTACAGGCAGGGTTAGTCTCAACTCTTCCTGTAGAAGTAGCCCTAATTCTAATCTTATACCTAGCGCTACTCTCATCGACCTCTGCTTTGACTTAACCCTGTCCCAAATACTAACCTTAATATTTGTCCATCTCTACTCGTCGCCCTAACCTTAGTCCTACACCAATCGTAATCCCAACATTTTTACAACAATCTAACTGAAATAGGAGCATTCAAGCTCAACAGAAAGCCAAGCAGAGTCATAGCCCCAAGTGTCAAAAACAACACTGAAGATTCCCTTCATTCTGAACCAGCCGGGTTCCTGAAACAAATCTTCGCTGAGGCCAGCCCTTTCTGTAACTCTAAGCCAAGACCTAGACTTTACCTTATCATACCCATAGACCAAATCATGACCCGATTTCTACTACTACTACTATTTTTTAATTAAATTTATTCATTAATTACATTGTGTTGTAATTACATAGAATCTGGGATTCTACTCCCCCACCCTCCTAATATGGTGAGTTCCTCCACCCCACTGCATAACCATAGTTCAAGTTTGATTGAAATTCCCTCCCTGCAAGTATTTGCCAAACATGGAGTCCAACATCCCATAGTCCACACAAGTCCAACTACTTATTTGGAAGACCCTCTCTGGTCTTAGGGCAGAGTCAGCAGAGTATCTTCCCGGTCAAATAAAAGCACTAATATACCATCTGCAACAATTAACATCGCTATGGAATTAATTGACATGATAATGAGCAGTCAACATGTTAAAAATAAATGCGATTTCTTAACCAGTTTCTCTGACGCACCATTCACAGTTCAATTTTAGCGTATATACTACAAATGACATAATATCCATAACATAACATGATATGCTTAACATCATATCATATCAAAATATGGCAAAAATGTGGTATCTAACCTTATGTGGTTGGTTCATTTCCCTTAGCATTATGGTTTCCAGTTTGGCCCATTTGGCCACAAAGAACTGCATTTTGTTTTTTTTAGTAGCTGAGTAGTATTCCGTGGAGTAGGTGAACCATAGCTTTCTTATCCAATCCTCTGCTGATGGGCATTTTGGCTGTTTCCATGTTTTTGCAATTACTGATTGTGCTGCTATGAACATAGGAGTGCATGTTGGTTTCTCATAAAACAGTGTTCTGGATATATTCCTAGGAGAGCTATAGTTGGCTTATATGGTATGTCGATTTTGAGTTGTTTGAATATTCTCCATACTGATTGCCATAGAGGCTTTACCAATCTGCAGCCCCACCAGCAGTGCAGTAGGGTTCCTTTTTCCCCACAACCTTGCCAGCAAGTGTTGTTGGAGTTTTTCATGTGGGCCACACTTACTGACGTTAGGTGGTACCTCATTGATGTTTTAATTTGGATTTCCCTTATTGCCAGGGAGCTTGAGCATTTTTTCATATGTTTATTTGCCATTTGTGTTTGTTCCTTTTTGAAGTGTGTGCCCATTTCCCGTGCCCATTTCTTGAGTGGTTTGTTTATTTTGGTGTTTTGGCTGTTTTGTAATTCTTTGTATACTCTGGAGATTAGTCCTCTATCACCTACGTCGTGCGAGAAGATCTTCTCCCATTCTGTTGGTTGCTTTTTTACTTTGTTGATTGTTTCCTTTGCTGTGCAGAAGCTTCTTAGTTTGATGAGGTCCCATTTGTTTATTTTGGTCTTGATTTCTACTGCTTTTGGAGTCTTTTTTTAGGAAGTGAGGGCCTACCCCTAAGTGTTGCAGTGTGTTTGCAAAATTTTCTTCCAAAAGTTTGAAGGTTTCTGGATGCAGGTTTAGATCTTTTATCCATTTAGATTTGATCTTAGTATATGGTGAGAGATGTGGGTCTATCTTTTTGTTTCTACAGGCTATCAACCAGTTGTCCCAACAGCATTTATTGAACAGACCTTCCCATTTGCCTGGGTTATCGTTTGTCCTTTTATCAAAGCTTATTTGACTGTATCTGTGTGGGTTCCCTTCTGGTGTTTCTATTCTGCTCCATTGATCTTCCTCTCTATCTTTGTGCCAGTACCAGGCTGTTTTGATAACCACTGCCCTGTAGTATGTCCAGAGGTCCGGAACTGTGATTCCCCCTGCTAACTTCCTTTTCTTCAGGATGGTTCTAGCTATTCGTGGTTTTTTGTGTTTCCAGATGAACCTTTGGATCATTGTTTCCAGTTCCATAAAGAATGTTTTTGGCAATTTGATTGGAATTGCGTTGAATGTATATATTGCTTTTGGCAATATAGACATTTTAATGATATTGATTTTACCTATCCAGGAGCATGGGATGTTACTCCGTCTTTCTAGATCTTGTTCAATTTCTTTTTTCAGTAGTTTGTAGTTTTCCTCAAATAGGACTCCTACATTTTTGGTTAGCTTTATTCCCAGATACGTCATGCTTTTCCCTGTTATTATGAATGGTATCTTGCTGGTTAGACCATTTTCCAACTTGGGGCTATTAGCATACACTATGGCTGTTGATTTTTGTTCATTAATTTTGTACCCTGCCACTCCACAGAACTCTCGTATAAGTTCTAGTGGTCTCTGTGTTGAGCCTTTTGGCTCTTCCATATAAAGAATCATGTCATCTGCATATAGTGAGAGCTTGACTCCTTCATTTCCCATTTGGATTCCTATGATTTCTTTTTCTTGTCTTATGGCCTCAGTGAGTACCTCTAGAACTATGTTGATTAGCAGTGGAGAAAGTGGACATCCCTGTCTTGTTCCAGATTTCAGTGGGAAGGGTTCTAGTTTTTCTCCATTCAGTAGGATGCTGGCATTGGGTTTTTCATATATTGCTTTGATTATATTGTGAATTTTTCCATCTATGCCTACCTTGGTTAGGGTCTTTAGCAGGAAGTTGTGTTGGATTTTGTCGAAAGCGTTTCTGCGTCTATTGATACTATCATGTGATTCTTGTTTTCCAGTTTTTGGATGTGGTGTATCACATTGATGGATTTCCTTGTGTTGAACCACCCCTGCATTCCAGGGATGAATCCTACTTGATCTGGATGAATGATCTGTCGGATGATTTTTTGAATTCTATTGGCTAGGATTTTGTTGAGCATCTTAGCATCAATGTTCATCAGAGAGATAGGTCTGTAGTTTTCTTTCTCTGTAGGATCTCTGTCCAGTTTTGGGATTAAGGTAATGTTGGCTTCATAGAATGAGTTTGGAAGGGTTGCTTCCTTTTCTATTGTTTTGAAGAGTTTGTAGAGGATTGGGGTTAGTTCGGTTCGGAATGTTTTGTAGAATTCTGTAGTGAAGCCATCTGGGCCTGGGCTTTTCTTTGTTGGGAGATCTTTAATCACTGATTCAATCTCTGCTTCAGTTATGGGATTGTTCAGGTCATTTGTTGCCTCTGGGCTAAGTTTTGGCAGGTTGTGTGAGTCTAAGAACTTTTCCATTTCTTGGTGGTCTTCTGATTTGTT
Source organism: Ochotona princeps (assembly GCF_030435755.1). NCBI lineage: Eukaryota > Metazoa > Chordata > Mammalia > Lagomorpha > Ochotonidae > Ochotona > Ochotona princeps. Next base: position 28,994,724 of record NC_080866.1, on the reverse strand, counting down.
GGAGCACAGTGCTTTGTAGTAATTTCTAATTATGTTCTTAATGGTTGTAATGTCTGTTTTTATGTTGCCTTTTTCATCTTTGATGCTGTTAATTCTTGCGTGCTCTTGTTTTTTCTTTGTCAGTCGGACCAGCGGGGTGTCTATTTTGTTTATCTTTTCAAAAAACCAGCTTTTGGATTCATTGATTTTGTGTATGTTTTTTTGTTTGTTTGTTTCTATCTGGTTGATTTCCTCCCTTGTTTTAATGATTTCTTGTTTCCTATTGTGTGTGGGGCTCATCTGCTGCTGCTGTTCCAATTCCTGGAGGTGTGTTGTTAGTTCTTGTATTTGGCGCCTCTCTTGGGCCTTGACATGAGCTCCAATTGTGATGAATTTACCCTGTAGCACTGCTTTGGCAGTGTCCCACAAGTTTTGGAATGTTGTGTCAGGGTTTTCATTGGTTTCCATAAATTTTTTGATCTCATCTTTACTTTCTTTCCTGACCCATTGTCCATTCAATAGCATATTGTTCATCCTGCAAGAGTTTCTGTATTTCCTTGGGCTTTTTGAATTGCTGATTTCCAGTTCATTCCGTGGTGGTCTGCAAGTGTACATGGTATGATTCCTATCTTTTTGAAGTTATTTAGATTTGCTTTGTGTCCTATCATGTGGTCGATCCTGGAGAAGGTGCTATGCACTGTTGAAAAAAATGTATAATCTGTGGTCTTAGGATGGAAAGTTCTATAGATGTCTACTAAGTCCAGTTGTTCTAATGTTTGTATGAGCTCTGTTGTTTCTTTGTTGAATTTTTGTTTTGTTGATCTGTCTATAGTTGTTAGCGGAGTGTTAAGATCGCCCACTATTATTGTGTGTGTATCTATGTCTCCCCTTAAGTCTGTAAGTAATTGCTTCACATAGCTAGGTGCATTGGAATTAGGTGCATATATGTTCACGATTGTAATTACTTCCTGATGGATCAGACCCTTCACCATTATATAATGTCCTTCTCTGTCCTTTTTGATGTCTGTCAGCTTGAAGTCTAGGTCATGTGAGATTAGAACAGCTACTCCATACAGCCTTCTTTTCTCATCCATTGGCATGAAATGTCTTTTTCCATCCCTTCACTTTAAATTTCTTACAGGCTTTTCTGGTTAGATGTGTCTCTTGTAGGCAACAGATTGTTGGTCGCTGTTTGATGATCCATTCCGTTAATGTATGCCTTTTGATTGGCGAGTTTAGGCCATTTGTGTTTAGAGATAATATTGAGAGAAATTGATTTTGGGCTGCCATGAGTGTGTGAAAGTGTGCAAGTGTGTATTTGCGACTATTAGAGTTTCTGACTGGTTGACTTTCCTTGTATGGGTTTCACTGGGGAGGTCTTCCCATTTGCCATCTTTGATTTTGGTTTTCATTTTTTCTTTCTGGGTTTAGCACTTTCCTGAGGAGATTTTCCAGAGCTGGTTTCGTGTTGATGTATTCTTCGAGTTTCTCTTTACTGTTGAAGTATATGATTTCATTCTCAAATACAAATGAGAGCTTTGCTGGGTACATTATTCTTGGTTGGCAGTTGTTTTGTTTCAGGATTTGATAGGTTTTACCCCATTCTCTCCTTGCTTGGAGCGTTTCTTCTGATAGGTCGGCTGTGATTCTGATTTCCTTCCCCTGAAAGTAATCTTATCCTTTTTTCTTACTTGTCTTAGAATAGTTTCCTTATGTTCACTTGAGGGTAGCTTGAGGACCACATGTCTGGGTGACGATCTGTTTGGATCGTATCTACTGGTGGTCCTTTGTCCTTCCTGGATTTGTGTTGGATTTATATTTCCAGTGTTCTGGAAGTTCTCCTGTGTTATCTCATTGAGCACCCGTTGCAAGCCTGTCTCCTTTTCCACTCCTTCGGGAAGGCCTATTATTCTAATAATTGATTTTTTGAGGTTGTCCTTCATTTCCTGTATGGAACTGTTGGCTTTCTCTAGATTTGTCTCCAATTGTTTGATGAGCTGCTGCCTTTCATTCTGATTGTCTTCCAATTCTGATATTCTGTTCTCTGCTGTGTTCATTCTGTTGGTTAGGCTTTCAATTTTGTGCTCAATATCGAGGATTCCCTTTTTGACTTGATTTATTTCTGCATTGACATAATTTCCGAATACCTTAGACTCTTCCCAATGCTTCTCATTGTCTCTGATGAATTTCACCACTAGTTTCTTAAATTCCTTACTTGTTATTTCCTCTATGTCTTCATCTTGCATCTCAGATATTGGGATTAGTTTTTGGTTATATTGGGAGGGAGTGCTTGATTTTTCCTCTGGGTCATTGCTTTTTCTGATACTTCTCATTGTGTTTATGCTTCTTGTTGTTTTGGGATTTTAGCGTCGATTCAGCTGAGCTGGCTCTGGTTTGGGGTCTCTGGCTGAGCCCAGCAGGGCTTACTGCCTGAGTCACCAGCTACTTTCAGGGTCTGTACATCACAGCCTGGAGCTGGGTCAGGAGGCTTTGTGGGCCAGCCCTAGTGCCAGGCCCCTTCACTGTGGCTCCCTCTCAAAGGCGGTGACCCACAGAGATTCACTCTGCTGAGTCGAGCCTCAGCTCTGGGTCATGGGGCTAGCATAGCAAGGGTTTTTGCCTCAGTGCTGAGCCAAGACTCTCCTTCAGGGCTTGAGGTTAGCACAGCAGAAGCCCCTGCTGATTGAAGCCTAAAATCCCCAACTCCGAGTTGGGCTGGGCTAGAAATCTCCACTGGTCCCAGTGCCGAACTGCGCTCTCCAGGATTCCTACTCAGAGGCACTGCTCCACTGACACTGCAGGCAGGTCTTTTTGAGTGGGCTCATGCTAGTAGAACCTGTCGGGCCAATTGCTCAGGTAAGGCCTTTCCAGCTGCTCCCAGCATGGGACTCCGCCCCAGAGAAGCCACTTCCTCAGCTGCACTCTCTGAAGGGTTGAAGCAGATTCCCGAGAGGCACAGAGCTGTGACGGGCACGCAGACGTGCCACCACTAGTCTGCTTTTCCGCCCAGGACATGAGGTCCCTGCCGAGCGTTGCCCAGCCTCTGGAGCTCAGTCGGAGCCCAGCAACAGGATCCACTGGATGGAGCCAGTCCACAGCTCGGAGCCGATACGGGGATCTCTGAGCCCCAGTCTCACAGCGCCGCTCCTGTTCCCTCTGCATGCTCCCAAAAATGCTGAGCAGCTGAGAGGCACACCTCTGGGAAATCTCCCCTGCTTGTCCTCCACTTCTGCAGGGGATGATGCCCAAAATGATCAGTCAAGTAGACTCCTCTCGGGACTCCTGCCCTCTAGAGAACTGGTGCACCTGTCGCTGTGGGCGCCTTTCCTTCTAGCCGCCTCTGTCCTTGGGACGGTTGAGTCTCTGCCACCTTCCCCCTGCCTGGGATCATGACGCACCAATTTAACCGCAGCGTGCTATATTTTCTTTGCCACTTTTTGCGGCTGTTCCTTCAAGCCGTGCAGATCTACTTGGTTTAGTGAGCTCCAGTGACCTTCTCGCTATTCTATCAACAATTTTCTGTTTCCTAGCCTGTTTCTCTGCTCGATTAGTTTCCCCCTTTCCCTACTCCAACCTACACCACCTCTCTGCAGTCGGCCATCTTCCTCGATCTCCCCTCTCCACTACTACCATTAAGTGTTTATCTAGCTCAAACACAAATCAAACTCCGAAAGCTAACCCTAACTCCTTTTGTTTTTGTTGAATTCTATTGTTGACAATCTTTACATAGTTGATTTGGGCCAAAGGGTTCAAGGGATACAGGACAGTTTATAAGGCTAATATTTCCACATCCTCTTCTTTGACTGTATCTGAGGGTTAATGGGGAGGGAGATAAAGGAAGAAGCCTCACCCAGTCTCCTCCCGACCCCAGGTCCCTGATGTGGGGCATACTGCGAGGGTCCTACTCAAGTGGTTTCTTGTTTCTTTGTTTCTCAAGTGGTTTTGATAGTCATGAATTGCTGCCAATCATGCAACTGCAAGCACGATGAGGTCTCTGCAGCATACACTGATTGACACAGTCCATCTTAGAGTCTGCATTTGCCCAGGTTTTCTCTGCCAATACGTGGCTGAGGTGGGTGATTGACTTGTTCTGTCCTCTGTCTTCTCATGGTTAGGGTTCTGAGTGCAGCAGTTTCAATGGGGAGATCCCCAAAGATCTCCTCTATGTCTGAGGTATTCCCAGTCCAGATTCTGTCTATACTAGCAAGTCCAGGGCCCGGCACAGCCCATCAGCCCGATCAGCTAGTTGTTGCAGTTGCTGGGTTGGTTGTGTTTGCAGGCCTGTCTTCCACTGGAACCAATGCGTCTTGCAGTCCAGCCTGATTCTGCCCAGCACACGCTCGGGCATCACTCTTGTTTCACTCACGTCACTCCCTGTGGCTGTCCTGATGACAGGGAGCATTCTGATTGGCTGCATCTCTAAGACCTCACAGGGCTGTGTGGCCCTACAAGCTGTCCAATCAGCAGCTGCCTGGTCATAGCAGCCCGGAATCCTGTAGCCTCAGCATTCTAGAAAAGCCATGGTGACAGGCAGCCTCCTCTGTGGAGTGGAGAATGATGGTGAGTGCTTCAAGCTCTGCTTTCTTTGTTCCTTCTCGCCACAGGCCCTAGCAGAGAAGACGTGCAGACTCCATGGAAGCCAGCAGAGCATGAGTGTGTGGGGTTGGGTTTCCCTTGAATGTGAGCTTGCAAATCCGCTGACAATGTGTTGAAGCCTAGAATCTTTTCAACACCGGTACTATGAAAGCATTTCCATTTTCCGTCGAAGAGAATCCTTGAGTCTCTTCAAGGAGCCAATCTAATCCTAGTTCCCCATTAGAGGTAGTGTGTGGAATAACCTATGTAATGTGGAAGAACCAAGCCAAGCTGATTTCCATAGGCAGACCTTACATCCCATTTCCTGTCACGGCTCTCAGTGAAGTTTCCCTAGTGCAGTCCAGTGTCATGTAAGTGGGTCACCATAGTGTAAAAGAGATGACTTCCGGGAGATTGTTGGGATCAATATCATGGTTGGATACAGGGTTGGAATCAGGGTTAGAATTCTATCTAGGCTTATGGTTGCAGTGATGTCAAAGGCTAGATTTCAGGTTAGTGCAAGGTGGAGTGTTAAGGTTCAATTGAGGTTTCTGATTTGGGTTACTAGTAGGAATAGAGTTAGGATTATGCTTAGATGGAATTAAGGTGAGAGCTAGGTCTAATGCTAAAGGTCAAGTTTAGTAGTGAGGTTACTGTTAGGTTTTGAGATTTGAGTTATGGTTATCCCAATGGTTAGGGTTAGGGTTAGGTTTAGGGTTAGGGTGAGGGTTCAACTGACAAATAAGATTAGGTCCAGACTTAGGTTTTGTATGTGGCATGAAGTAGGATTTGTGTGAGGATTAGTATTAGGTAAAGAATAGTGTTTGGATTAATGCCAGATAGAGAGTTTGGGTTCCTTTTCTGATTCAGGCTTGGTTTGAGTTAGTGCTTTGATTGAGGGTTATTGTTAGGACTGTGGAAAGGACTGTGGGAATCAGAATACAGTTAGGGTTACTCTTGAGGTTAGGATGAAAGCTGTGGCTCCATTGAGGATGAAGAGGTTATTTTGTGTGAATTTGAGTATCGTGGTGAGGTTCTAGTCTATGTCCGAATGATTATGCTTAGAGCTAGATTTCCAGTTTTATTCCATGGTGGTCTGTGAGCGTTCATGTTACGATTCTTATATTTTTTTCCTACATTTCTGCTGTCATGGAAACCAAGAACTCTGGCAGCACATATATCTAACACTGATATTTACCTAGTAATCTCAGTGTGGTGGTGACTTCCAATTGCTCAAAGCAGCAGCACCGCTCGTCTAGTGCCCAAACAACTCCATCTGGCAGATTCACTCAAGTAGCATAGGTATTCTTAGCAAATCTCCCAGAAATCTTGTTTGTTCACTGCATGTCCAGTGCCCATTGAGCCCTGGGAGGTGGAATTGGTAGGTTGAGCACACACACACATAACACAGATGGAGATCTTCACTAATGGCGCTTATAGTCCACAATCAGAGAGAAATTCAGCGCCCAAACCATTTCCAGCTGCCATGGAAACCAAGTGCTCTGGCAGCACATCTGTCTGAAAGTGGACGTGACACTTGGGGAACTCTGTATGTTGATCAATGCCAACTGCCTGAAGCAGCAGCACAGCTCTTTCAATGCCAAAACAACTACATCTGAGTCACTCACTTCATATAACATCAACAATCTTTGCAGGTCTCCCTGAAACCCTATCTGGTCACTTCCGGCCCCATGTCCATTGAGGCCAGTGAGATGGAATCAATCAGGATGATTTCTTCCCACTGCTCTCAATTGACATTGCACAGGCAGTGAGCAGACATGCTTTTCAGGAGACCTTCTAAGACGTTTATGTAAAATTCTGTTTGGTCACTTCTTTTCCAATGCCCATTGAGCCCTGTGGGATGGAATCAAGCAGGTTGAGCACACACAAAAAACAAAGATGGAAATCCTCACTCAAGGCGTGACAAACTACACAGCCAGAAAGAAATTTAGCGCCATGACATTTCAGCTGCCATGGAAACCAAGAACTCTGGCAGCACATATATGTAGCAGTGTTATTGCACCTAGGAAACTCAGTGTGGTGGTGACTTCCAACTGCTCGAAGCAGCAACACAGCTCGTCTAGTGCCAAAACAACTCCATCTGCACATTCACTCAAATAGCATCAGTTGTCCTAGCAAATCTCCCAGAAATCTTGTTTGTTCACTGCATGTTCAGTGCCCATTGAGCCCTGGGAGGTGGAATTTGTAGGCTGAGCACACACACACAAAACAAAGATGGAGATCTTCACTAATGGCGCTTATAATCCACAATCAGAGAGAAGTTCAGCTCCCAAACCATTTCCAGCTGCATTGGAAACCAAGAACTCTGGCAGCACATATGTCTGAAAGTGGACGTGACACTTGGGGAACTCAGTATGTTGATCAATGGCAACTGCCTGAAGCAGCAGCACAGCTCTTCCAGTGCCAAATCAGCTCCACCTGGTTCATGAACTTCACATAACATCAACAATCTTTGCAGGTCTCCCGGAAACCCTGTTTGGTTCCTTCCTGTCAAATGCCCAAGGAGCCCAGGGGGATGGAATCAAGCTGGATGAACACACAAATAACATAGATGGAGATCCAAACCAAAGGCACTCAAAACTTCAGAGCCAGAGAGAAGTTAAGCGCCCAAGCCAATTCCAGCTGCCATAGAAACAAAGAGTTCTGGCAGCACATAAGTCTGAAAGTGGGCGTGACACATGCTTAACTCTGTCTGTTGGTGAATGGCTACTGCCCTAATCAGCAGCATAGCTCTTCCAGTGCCAAAACAATTCCACATGGGTTATTCACTTCACATATCATCAGTTATCCAAACAGGTCTCCAGGAAATCTTGTTTGGTCACTTTCTGTCCAAAGCCCATTGAGCCCCAGCTAATGGAATCTGTATGTTCAACAACCGCACAAAACAAAGATGGAGATCCTCACTCAAGGCGTGACAAACTTGATAGCCAGAGAGAATTTCAGTGCCCAAGCCATTTCGAGCGGCCTTGGAAACCAAGTGCTCTAGTGGCACATTTGTCCAAAAGTGGATGTGACACCTAGGGAACACAGTGTGCTGGTAAATGGCAAATGCCCGAAGCAACAGCTCATTTTCCATTGGTAAAACAACTCCACCTGGCTCATTCACTTCACATACCGTCAGCTCTCTTTGCAGTTCTCCTGGAACCGTAGTTGGTCACATCCTGTCCAATGCCCAGTGAACACAGGGGGATAGAATCAAGCAGGTTGAGCACCCACAAAAAACAAAGATGGAGATCCTCACTCAAAGTGTTCAACACTTCACTGCAAGAGAGAAGTTCAGCGCCCTAGCCATTTCCAGCTGCCATGGAAACCAAGTGCTCTGGCAGCCCGTATGTCTGAAAGTGGCTGGGTCATGACACTTGAAAAACTCAGTTTGTTGGTGAATGGCAAATGTACGAAACAGCAGCACAGCTTGTCCAGGGAAAAAAACAAATCCACCTGAGTCTTTCACTTCACATACCATCAGCTGTCCTTGCAGGTCTCCCGGAGCCCTGTCTGGTCACTTCCTGTCCAATGCTATTTATTCCGAGGGGATGTAATCAAGCAGGATGAGTACGCACAGAAATAAAATGGAGATACTCCCTCAAGGCGCTCAAAACTATCCAGTCCAGGAGAAGTTTATTGCCCAAGCTATTTCCAGCTACCATGGAAACCAAGTGCTCTGGCAGCACATATTTCTGAAAGTGGATGGGAGGTGACACTTAGGGAACTTTGTGTGTTGGTGAATGTCAACTGCCCGAAGCAGCAGCACAGCTCATCCAGGGAAAAAACAACTCCAGCCTGGCTAATTCAATTCACATACCAACAGCTGTCCTTGCAGGTCTCCTGAAACCCGGTTTGATCCCTTCCAGGCCAATGTCCATTGAACCCAGTGTGATGTTATCAAACAGGTTGAGCACCCACAAAAAACAAAGGTGGAGATCCTCACTCCAGGCGCTCACAACTCCAAAGCCAGAGAGAATTTCAGCGCCCAAGTCATTTCCAGCTGCCATGGAAACTAAGAACTCTGGCAGCACATATTTCTGAAAGTGGCTGGGAGGTGAACTTGGGGAACTGCTTGTGGTGGTGAATGGCATCTGCCCGAAGCAGCAGCACAGCTCTTCTAGTGCCAAAACAAATGCACCTGGGTCATTCACTTCACATACCATAGCTGTCCTGGCAGCTATCTAGGAAACCCTGTTTGGTCACTTGCGTTCCAATGCCCATTGAGCCCAGTGGGTGAGAATCAAGCAGGCTGAGCACATGTAAATCCGACAGCCAGAGACGAGTTCAGCTCCCAAGACTTTTCAGGCTGCCATGGAAACCATGTGCTCTGGCAGCACATCTGTCTGAAAGTGGACATGGCACTTGAGGAACTCAGTGCGTTGATGAATGACAACTGCCCAAAGCAGCAGGACGGCTCCTCCAGTAACAGAACATCTCCACCTGGCTCATTCACTTCACATATCACCAGCTGTCCTGTCAGATCTCCAGGAAATTTTGTTTGGTCATTTCCTGCCCAATGCCCATTGCGCCCAGTATAATATAATTTATAGGTTCAGCAACCGCACAAAACAAAGATGGAGATCCTCATAGAATTCATGCAAAAGCCAACAGCCAGGGAGAATTCCAATGCCCAAGCCATTTCCAGCTACCATCGAAACCAAGTGAAGAGGAACCAAGATTATGGCATAGAGTACAGCACGTTTGATAAGGTGGAGAATCTTTAGGCAGGGAGTAGTACAATAAGCAGATTACAGGGAATAAGTAGGGCTCAGGCAGTAAGCAGTGTTACCAGGAACCCCCCCCCCCCTGGACACAGGGAAGCTGCGGAAATGAGACAGCAATGTTGTAGTTGATCGAAGTTCCCACCAGCAGTCGGCAAGCAGCAACTCAAATCCCAGTGATCCGGTCTTCAACGATCCAGGCTCCAGTGATCCAGGCTCCAGCAATCCGTTTCCAGCACCAGCCAAACATCCAGCAGTGGCCTCCACACAGACGTGACCGCCAGGTGAGAGCCTGTGTCCACGTGGTGAGCTAGGAAAGTGAGTGTGGTCTGGGAGAGGACAGACAAGTTGAGTGACTGGGACTAGCTGCAGGCAGAGAAAGTCGGGGACTGAGGGTGCCATCTTGTGTGGAGAGACAGAACACGGAGTTGACAGAGCAACACACAGGCTCCTTTCTGGCTGTTGATACAGAACTGATCAAAGGGTGGAGGGGAGCACCAGCTTTGCTCCCTGCAGGGTCTGTGTGGTCCGTGGAACTGAAAGACAGCAGCTGCAGTTCTCCACCTGGAGCCATATCAGGTGGCAGGGCAGCAGGTGTGAACCCTAAGTGGAGATCTAGAGTGTGCGTGTTGCTGATTAATTGCACGGAGCTGAGCACACGGCAACAGCCTTGCAGCCTGTGGGGTCTGTGTTGTCCCTGTGTTGTTCCTGTCAAATGCCCATTGAGTCCAGTGTGATGGAATCAATCCACTTGTGCACCCACAGAAAACTAACATGGAGCTCTTCAATCAAGGCACCCAAAATTCCAGAGCCAAATCCATTTCCCGCTGCCATGAAAACCAAATGCTCTGACAGCACATATGTGGAACAGTGGATATGAGACCAAGAGAACTCAGTGTGCTTCGCTCATGAATGGCAACTCCCAGAAGCATCAGCACAGCTCTTCCAGTGGCAAAACAACTCCACCTGGCTCATGAACTTCACATACCATCAGCTGTCCTGGCAGCTATCTAGCAAAAACTGTTTGGTCACTTTGGGTCCAATGCCAATTATGCCCAGTGTGATGGAAACAAGCAGGTTGAGCACCCAAACACAACTAACATGGAGCTCCTCAAACAAGGTGCTCAAGACTCCACAGCAAAACACAAGTTCAGTGCCCAAGCCATTTCCCGTTGCCATGGAAACCAAGTGCTCTGGCAGCACATATTGGAACAGTGGATATGACACCTAATGGAAGGTAGTGTGTTGGTGAATGTCAACTGCCAGAAGTACCAGCAGCAAAGCTCTTCCAGTGCCTAAACAACTCCACCTGGCTCATGACTTCACATACCATCAGCTGTCCCTCAGGTATCTAGGAAACCCTGTTTTTTCACTTGCGGATAAATGAAAATTGAGCTCAGTGTGATGGAATCAACCAGTGTGAGTACTCACACACAAAATTATATGGAGCTCCTCACTCAAGGCACTCAAAACACCACAGCCCAAGACAAGTTCATCGCCCAGGCCATTTTCTGCTGCCGTGGAAACCAAGTGCTCTGGCACCACATATATCTGAAAGTGGATATGATACCTAGTGAAGATAGTGTGGTGGCGAATGGCACCTGTCTGAAGCAGAAGCACAGCTCTTCCACTGTCAAAACAACTCAACCTGGCTCATGAACTTCACATACCATCAGCTGTCCTGGCAGCTATCTAGGAAACCCTTTTTGTCACTTCCTGTCAAATGCCCATTGAGTCCAGTGTGATGGAATCAATCCACTTGTGCACCCACAGAAAACTAACATGGAGCTCCTCAATCAAGGCACCCAAAATTCCAGAGCCAAATCCATTTCCCAGTGCCATGCAAATCAAATGCTCTGACAGCACATATGTGGAACAGTGGATATGAGACCTAGAGAACTCAGTGTGCTTCGCTCATGAATGGAAACTCGCAGAAGCATCAGCTCTTCCAGTGGCAAAACAACTCCACCTGGCTCATCAACTTCACATACCATCAGCTGTCCTGACAGCTATCTAGCAAAAACTGTTTGGTCACTTTGGGTCCAATGCCAATTATGCCCAGTGTGATGGAAACAAACAGGTTGAGCACCCAAACACAACTAACATGGAGCTCCTCAAACAAGGCGCTCAAGACTCCACAGCAAAACACAAGTTCAGTGCCCAAGCCATTTCCCGTTGCCATGGAAACCAACTGCTCTGGCAGCACATATTGGAACAGTGGATATGACACCTAATGTAAGGTACTGTGTTGGTGAATGTCCACTGCCAGAAGTACCAGCAGCAAAGCTCTTCCAGTGCCTAAACAACTCCACCTGGCTCATGACTTCACATACCATCGGCTGTCCTGGCAGGTATCTAGGAAACCCTGTTTTTTCACTTGCGGATAAGTGACAATTGAGCTCAGTGTGACGGAATCAACCAGTGTGAGTACTCACACACAATTTATATGGAGCTCCTCACTCAAGGCACTGAAAACACCACAGCCCAAGACAAGTTCATCGCCCAGGCCATTTCCTGCTGCCGTGGAAACCAAGTGCTTTGACACCACATATATCTGAAAGTGGATATGATACCTAGTGAAGATAGTGTGGTGGCGATTGGCACCTTTCTGAAGCAGAAGCACAGCTCTTCCACTGTCAAAACAACTCCACCTGGCTCATGAACTTCACATACCATCAGCTGTCCTGTCAGCTATCTAGGAAACCCTTTTTGTCACTTCCTGTCAAATGCCCATTGAGCCCAGTGTGATGGAATCAATCCACTTGTGCACCCACAGAAAACTAACATGGAGCTCCTCAATCAAGGCGCTCAAAACTCCAGAGCCAAATCCATTTCCCGCTGCCATGCAAACTAAATGCTCTGACAGCACATATGTGGAACAGTGGATGTGAGACCTAGAGAACTCAGTGTGGTTAGCTCGTGAATGGGAAATCCCAGAAGCATCAGCACAGCTCTTCCAGTGGCAAAACAACTCCACCTGGCTCATGAACTTCACATACCATCAGCTGTCCTGGCAGCTATCTAGCAAACCCTGTTTGGTCTCTTCCGCTCCAATGCCAATTGACCTCAGTGTGATGGAATAAAGCAGCTTGAGCACACAAACAAAACTAACATGGAGCTCCTCACTCAAGGCACTCAAAACTCCACAGCAAAAGACAAGTTCATTGCCCAAGCCATTTCCCGCTGCCATGGAAACCAAGTGTTCCAGAAGCACATATGTGGAACAGTGAATGTGACACGTAGGGAACTCAGTGTCGTGGTATATGGCAACTCCCCGAAGCAGCAGCACGGCTCTTGCAGTGCCAAAATAATTCCACCTGACTCAGGAACTTCACATAAAATCAACTGTCATGGCAGCTATCTAGGAAACACTGTTTGATCACTTGCTGTCCAATACCCATTGATCTCAGTGTGATGGAATCAACTAGGTTGAGCACACAAGCACATATAACATGTAGGTCATCTCCTAAGGCGCTCAAAGCTTCACATCTCAAAACAAGTTCAGCACCCAAGCCATTTCTCGTTTCCATGGAAACCCAGTGCTCTGGCAGCATATATGTGGAACAGTGGATATGACACCTAGGGAAGTCAATGTGGGGCTGAATGACAAATGTCCTAAGCAGCACAGCTCTTCCAGTGCCAAAACAACTCCACCTTGCTCATGACTTCACATACCATCAGCTGTCCTGGCAGGTATCTAGGAAACCCTGTTTTTTCACTTGCGGATAAATGAAAATTGAGCTCAGTGTGATGGAATCAACCAGTGTGAGTACTCACACACAATTTATATGGAGCTCCTCACTCAAGGCACTGAAAACACCACAGCCCAAGACAAGTTCATTGCCCAGGCCATTTTCTGCTGCCGTGGAAACCAAGTGCTCTGGCACCACATATATCTGAAAGTGGATATGATACCTAGTGAAGATAGTGTGGTGGCGAATGGCACCTGTCTGAAGCAGAAGCACAGCTCTTCCACTGTCAAAACAACTCCACCTGGCTCATGAACTTCACATACCATCAGCTGTCCTGGCAGCTATCTAGGAAACCCTTTTTGTCACTTCCTGTCAAATGCCCATTGAGCCCAGTGTGATGGAATCAATCCACTTGTGCACCCACAGAAAACTAACATGGAGCTCTTCAATCAAGGCACCCAAAATTCCAGAGCCAAATCCATTTCCCAGTGCCATGCAAACCAAATGCTCTGACAGCACATATGTGGAACAGTGGATATGAGACCAAGAGAACTCAGTGTGCTTCGCTCATAAATGGAAACTCGCAGAAGCATCAGCTCTTCCAGTGGCAAAACAACTCCACCTGGCTCATCAACTTCACATACCATCAGTTGTCCTGACAGCTATCTAGCAAAAACTGTTTGGTCACTTTGGGTCCAATGCCAATTATGCCCAGTGTGATGGAAACAAACAGGTTGAGCACCCAAACACAACTAACATGGAGCTCCTCAAACAAGGCGCTCAAGACTCCACAGCAAAACACAAGTTCAGTGCCCAAGCCATTTCCCGTTGCCATGGAAACCAACTGCTCTGGCAGCACATATTGGAACAGTGGATATGACACCTAATGTAAGGTACTGTGTTGGTGAATGTCCACTGCCAGAAGTACCAGCAGCAAAGCTCTTCCAGTGCCTAAACAACTCCACCTGGCTCATGACTTCACATACCATCGGCTGTCCTGGCAGGTATCTAGGAAACCCTGTTTTTTCACTTGCGGATAAGTGACAATTGAGCTCAGTGTGACGGAATCAACCAGTGTGAGTACTCACACACAATTTATATGGAGCTCCTCACTCAAGGCACTGAAAACACCACAGCCCAAGACAAGTTCATTGCCCAGGCCATTTCCTGCTGCCGTGGAAACCAAGTGCTTTGACACCACATATATCTGAAAGTGGATATGATACCTAGTGAAGATAGTGTGGTGGCGATTGGCACCTTTCTGAAGCAGAAGCACAGCTCTTCCACTGTCAAAACAACTCCACCTGGCTCATGAACTTCACATACCATCAGCTGTCCTGTCAGCTATCTAGGAAACCCTTTTTGTCACTTCCTGTCAAATGCCCATTGAGCCCAGTGTGATGGAATCAATCCACTTGTGCACCCACAGAAAACTAACATGGAGCTCCTCAATCAAGGCGCTCAAAACTCCAGAGCCAAATCCATTTCCCGCTGCCATGCAAACTAAATGCTCTGACAGCACATATGTGGAACAGTGGATGTGAGACCTAGAGAACTCAGTGTGGTTAGCTCGTGAATGGCAAATCCCAGAAGCATCAGCACAGCTCTTCCAGTGGCAAAACAACTCCACCTGGCTCATGAACTTCACATACCATCAGCTGTCCTGGCAGCTATCTAGCAAACCCTGTTTGGTCTCTTCCGCTCCAATGCCAATTGACCTCAGTGTGATGGAATAAAGCAGCTTGAGCACACAAACAAAACTAACATGGAGCTCCTCACTCAAGGCACTCAAAACTCCACAGCAAAAGACAAGTTCATTGCCCAAGCCATTTCCCGCTGCCATGGAAACCAAGTGTTCCAGAAGCACATATGTGGAACAGTGAATGTGACACGTAGGGAACTCAGTGTCGTGGTATATGGCAACTCCCCGAAGCAGCAGCACGGCTCTTGCAGTGCCAAAATAATTCCACCTGACTCAGGAACTTCACATAAAATCAACTGTCATGGCAGCTATCTAGGAAACACTGTTTGATCACTTGCTGTCCAATACCCATTGATCTCAGTGTGATGGAATCAACTAGGTTGAGCACACAAGCACATATAACATGTAGGTCATCTCCTAAGGCGCTCAAAGCTTCACATCTCAAAACAAGTTCAGCACCCAAGCCATTTCTCGTTTCCATGGAAACCCAGTGCTCTGGCAGCATATATGTGGAACAGTGGATATGACACCTAGGGAAGTCAATGTGGGGCTGAATGACAAATGTCCTAAGCAGCACAGCTCTTCCAGTGCCAAAACAACTCCACCTTGCTCATGACTTCACATACCATCAGCTGTCCTGGCAGGTACCTAGGAAACCCTGTTTTTTCACTTGCGGATAAATGAAAATTGAGCTCAGTGTGATGGAATCAACCAGTGTGAGTACTCACACACAATTTATATGGAGCTCCTCACTCAAGGCACTGAAAACACCACAGCCCAAGACAAGTTCATTGCCCAGGCCATTTTCTGCTGCCGTGGAAACCAAGTGCTCTGGCACCACATATATCTGAAAGTGGATATGATACCTAGTGAAGATAGTGTGGTGGCGAATGGCACCTGTCTGAAGCAGAAGCACAGCTCTTCCACTGTCAAAACAACTCCACCTGGCTCATGAACTTCACATACCATCAGCTGTCCTGGCAGCTATCTAGGAAACCCTTTTTGTCACTTCCTGTCAAATGCCCATTGAGCCCAGTGTGATGGAATCAATCCACTTGTGCACCCACAGAAAACTAACATGGAGCTCTTCAATCAAGGCACCCAAAATTCCAGAGCCAAATCCATTTCCCAGTGCCATGCAAACCAAATGCTCTGACAGCACATATGTGGAACAGTGGATATGAGACCAAGAGAACTCAGTGTGCTTCGCTCATGAATGGCAACTCCCAGAAGCATCAGCACAGCTCTTCCAGTGGCAAAACAACTCCACCTGGCTCATGAACTTCACATACCATCAGCTGTCCTGGCAGCTATCTAGCAAAAACTGTTTGGTCACTTTGGGTCCAATGCCAATTATGCCCAGTGTGATGGAAACAAGCAGGTTGAGCACCCAAACACAACTAACATGGAGCTCCTCAAACAAGGTGCTCAAGACTCCACAGCAAAACACAAGTTCAGTGCCCAAGCCATTTCCCGTTGCCATGGAAACCAAGTGCTCTGGCAGCACATATTGGAACAGTGGATATGACACCTAATGGAAGGTAGTGTGTTGGTGAATGTCAACTGCCAGAAGTACCAGCAGCAAAGCTCTTCCAGTGCCTAAACAACTCCACCTGGCTCATGACTTCACATACCATCAGCTGTCCCTCAGGTATCTAGGAAACCCTGTTTTTTCACTTGCGGATAAATGAAAATTGAGCTCAGTGTGATGGAATCAACCAGTGTGAGTACTCACACACAAAATTATATGGAGCTCCTCACTCAAGGCACTCAAAACACCACAGCCCAAGACAAGTTCATCGCCCAGGCCATTTTCTGCTGCCGTGGAAACCAAGTGCTCTGGCACCACATATATCTGAAAGTGG
The DNA here is from genome assembly GCF_030435755.1 of Ochotona princeps. Classification (NCBI taxonomy): domain Eukaryota; kingdom Metazoa; phylum Chordata; class Mammalia; order Lagomorpha; family Ochotonidae; genus Ochotona; species Ochotona princeps. The sequence continues at coordinate 28,978,184 of NC_080866.1, read as the reverse complement.
ATATGATACCTAGTGAAGATAGTGTGGTGGCGATTGGCACCTGTCTGAAGCAGAAGCACAGCTCTTCCACTGTCAAAACAACTCAACCTGGCTCATGAACTTCACATACCATCAGCTGTCCTGGCAGCTATCTAGGAAACCCTTTTTGTCACTTCCTGTCAAATGCCCATTGAGTCCAGTGTGATGGAATCAATCCACTTGTGCACCCACAGAAAACTAACATGGAGCTCCTCAATCAAGGCACCCAAAATTCCAGAGCCAAATCCATTTCCCAGTGCCATGCAAATCAAATGCTCTGACAGCACATATGTGGAACAGTGGATATGAGACCTAGAGAACTCAGTGTGCTTCGCTCATGAATGGAAACTCCCAGAAGCATCAGCACAGCTCTTCCAGTGGCAAAACAACTCCACCTGGCTCATGAACTTCACATACCATCAGCTGTCCTGGCAGCTATCTAGCAAAAACTGTTTGGTCACTTTGGGTCCAATGCCAATTATGCCCAGTGTGATGGAAACAAGCAGGTTGAGCACCCAAACACAACTAACATGGAGCTCCTCAAACAAGGTGCTCAAGACTCCACAGCAAAACACAAGTTCAGTGCCCAAGCCATTTCCCGTTGCCATGGAAACCAAGTGCTCTGGCAGCACATATTGGAACAGTGGATATGACACCTAATGGAAGGTAGTGTGTTGGTGAATGTCAACTGCCAGAAGTACCAGCAGCAAAGCTCTTCCAGTGCCTAAACAACTCCACCTGGCTCATGACTTCACATACCATCGGCTGTCCTGGCAGGTATCTAGGAAACCCTGTTTTTTCACTTGCGGATAAATGACAATTGAGCTCAGTGTGACGGAATCAACCAGTGTGAGTACTCACACACAATTTATATGGAGCTCCTCACTCAAGGCACTGAAAACACCACAGCCCAAGACAAGTTCATCGCCCAGGCCATTTCGTGCTGCCGTGGAAACCAAGTGCTTTGACACCACATATATCTGAAAGTGGATATGATACCTAGTGAAGATAGTGTGGTGGCGATTGGCACCTTTCTGAAGCAGAAGCACAGCTCTTCCACTGTCAAAACAACTCCACCTGGCTCATGAACTTCACATACCATCAGCTGGCCTGGCAGCCTTCTAGGAAACCCTGTTTGGTCTCTTCCGGTCCAATGCCAATTGACCTCAGTGTGATGGAATAAAGCAGCTTGAGCACACAAACAAAACTAACATGGAGCTCCTCACTCAAAGCACTCAAACTCCACAGCAAAAGACAAGTTCATTGCCCAAGCCATTTCCCGCTGCCATGGAAACCAAGTGTTCCAGAAGCACATATGTGGAACAGTGAATGTGACACGTAGGGAACTCAGTGTCGTGGTAAATGGCAACAGCCCAAAGCAGCAACAGAGCTCTTCCAGTGCCTAAACAACTTCACCTGGCTCAGGGACTTCACATACCATCAGCTGTCCTGGCAGCTATCTAGGAACCACTGTTTGGCATTTCTGGTCCAAAGCCCATTAAGCCCAGTGTGATGGAATTTAAACCTTGAGCCCCCACACAAAACTAACATGTAGCTCCTCACTCAAGGCGCTCAAAATTAACAGCCCAATACAAGTTCAGCGCCCAAAGCATTACCTGCTCTCATGGAAACCAAGTGCTCTGGCAGCACATATGTGGACCAGTGGATGTGACACTGGAATGTAGGTTCGCTGGTGAATGACAACTCCCTTAAGCAGCAGCACAGCTTTTCCTGTGCCAAAAGAACTCCACCTGGCTCTTGAACTTCACATACCATCAGCTGTCCTGTTTGCTATCTGGGAAAATATATTTAGTCACTTCCGCTAAAATACCCATTGAGCACAGTGTAATGGAAATCAGCAGCTTGATCACACACACACAACTGACATGGAGCTCCTCACTCAAGGCAACCAAAACTCAATTGACAAAGACAAGCTCAGCACCGTAGCCATTTCCCGCTGCCATGGAATCCAAGTGCTCTGCCAGCACACATGTCTGAAAGTTGACATGACACATAGAGAACTCAGTGTGCTGGTGAGTGGCAACTGCCCGAAGCAGCAGCACAGCTCTTCCAGTGACAAAAAAACTCCACCTGGCTCATGAACTTCACATAGCATCAGCTGCACTGGTAGCTATCTAGGAAACCCTGTTTGGTCACTTGCGCTCCAATGACTTTTGAGCGCACTGTGATGGAATCAAGCATATTGTGCACCCAAACAAAACTAACATGTAGCTCTTCACTCAAGGCGCTGAAAACTCCACAGTCAAAGACAAGTTCAGCGCCCTAGCCATTTCCCGTTGCCATGGAAACCAAGTGCTCTGCCAGCACATATGTGGACCAGTGGATATGGCATCAAGAGAATGTCGGTTCTCTGGTGAATGGCAATTGTACAAAGCAGCAGTGCAGCTCTTCCAGTGCCAAAACAACTCCACCTGGCTCATGAAATTCACATACCCTTAACTTTGCTAGCAGCTCCCTAGGAAACCCTGTCTGGTCTCTTCATTTACAATGCCCATTGAGCCAAGTATGATGGTATTAAGCAGGTTGAGCACCAACACAAAATTAACATGAAGCTCCTCACTCATGGCGCTCAAAACTCCACAGCCAGACAGAAGATAATCGCCTCAGCCATTTCCCGCTGTCATGGAAACCAGGTGCTCTGACAGTACGTAAGTCTGAAAGTGCATATGACACCTAGAGAAGGCACTGTCGTGTTGAATGACATATGTCTGAAGCAGTAGCATAGGTCTTTCCGTGCCAAAACAACTGCACCTGCCTTATGAACCTCAAATGCCATCAGCTGTCCTGTCAAATATGTAAGAAACCTCGTTTGGTCTCTTGCGGTTCAATGCACATTGAGCCCATTGTGATGGAATCAAGCAGGTTGAGCACCCAAACACAACTAACATGGAGCTCCTCACTCAATGCACCCAAAACTCCACAGCCAAAGACAAGAGTAGTGCCCAAGCCCTTTCACGCTGCCATGGATACCAAGTTCTCCGGAAGCACATATGTGGAACATTGAATGTGACAACAAGCAAATATAGGTCCTCTATTGAATGACAACTGCCCAGAGCAGCAGCACAGCTCTTCCAGTGCCAAAGCATCTCCATGTGGCTCATGAACTTCACATACCATCATCTGTCCTGGCAGCTATGTAGGAAACCCTGTTTGCGAAACTTCAGGTCAAATACCCATTGAGCCCAGTGTGATGGAGAAAGCAGCTTGAGCACCCACAAAAAACTAACATGGAGCTCCTAACTCAAGGCGCTCAAAATTTCAAAACCGGAGAAATGTTCACTGCTCAAGCCAAAGACAAGTTCTGCGCCCAAGACTTTTCTCACTGACATGGAAATCAAGTGCTCTGGCAGCACATATGTGGAACATTGGATGTGACACCTAGGAAATATAGGTTCGCTGGTGAATGGCAACAGCCTGAAGCAGAAGCACAGCTCTTCCAGTGCCAAAACAACTTCACCTCGCTCTAGAACTTAACATACCATCAGCTGTTCACAGGTAGGCTCCCCTGTGGAGTGGAGAATGATGGTGACTGGTTCAAGCTCTGCTTTTTTTGTTCCTTCTCGCCACAGGCCCTAGCAGAAAAGACGTGTAGACTTCATGAAAGCCAGCTGAGTGTGAATGTGTGGTGTTGCTTTCCCTTGAATGTGAGTTTGCAAATTCACTGACAATGTGTTGAAGCCTAGGACCTTTTCAACACCGGTACTATGAAAGCATTTCCATTTTCCGTCGATGAGAATCCTTGTGTCTCTTCAAGGAGCCAATCTAATCCTAGTTCTCCATTAGAGGTAGTGTGTGGAAAAACCTATGTAATGTGGAAGCTCCAAGCCAAGCTGATTTCCATAGGCAGACCTTACATCCCATTTCCTGTCACGGCTCTCAGTGAAGTTTCCCTAGTGCAGTCCAGTGTCATGTAAGTGGGTCACCATAGTGTAAAAGAGATGACTTCTGGGAGATGGTTGGGATCAATATCATGGTTGGATACAGGGTTGGAATCAGGGTTAGAATGCTATCTAGGCTTATGGTTGCAGTGATGTCAAAGCCTAGATTTCAGGTTAGGGCAAGGTGGAGTGTTAAGGTTCAATTGAGGTTTCTGATTTGGGTTACTAGTAGGAATAGAGCTAGGATTATGCTTAGATGGAATTAAGGTGAGAGCTAGGTCTAATGCTAAAGGTCAAGTTTAGTAGTGAGGTTACTGTGAGGTTTTGAGATTTGAGTTCTGGTTATCCCAATGGTTAGGGTTGGGGTGAGGGTTAGGGTGAGGGTTCAACTGACAAATAAGATTAGGTCCAGACTTAGGTTTTGTATGTGGCATGAAGTAGGATTTGTGTGAGGATTAGTATTAGGTAAAGAATAGTGTTCGGATTAATGCTGGATAGAGAGTTTGGGTTCCATTTCTTGTTCAGGCTTGGTTTGAGTTAGTGCTTTGATTGAGGGTTATTGTTAGGACTGTGGAAAGGACTGTGTGGATTAAGAATACAGTCAGGGTTACGCTTGAGGTTAGGATGAAGCTGTGGCTCCATTGAGGATGAAGAGGTTGTTTTGTGTGAATTTGAGCATCGTGGTGAGGTTCTAGTCTATGTCCGAATGATTATGGTTAGAACTAGAGTTCATGTTAGGGTGTGGGCTAATGGTAGTGTGAAAGTTGTTGTAGGATTAAGGTTAGGTCCAAATCTAGTGTTAGGTGCAAATCTTGTGGTGATATTTTAGGCTACAGTTGGATTTAGGCTTAGTGTTCTAATGAGGGTCATGATTCACATTAGCATTTGGGGTTTAGGTTTAGAAATGTCGCTGGCATTGGGTTCAGTGTTAGGGCTAGGCTTAGTATGACAGTGATGTTTCCATCTGTGTCAGGGTTGGAGTTGTTGTTTGGACTAGGGATTTGTTTTCATTGAGGACTAGGTTCACTTTTAGGACTGGGGCTAGAGCTAGAGCTAGAGCTAGTATCAGCATGCGTGTTAGGATGATGGCCAGGATTGGAGATCAACCTGTCTGGCCTTGGGTGTGCTCTACGTTGTAACTAGCATTCGTGCTAGGCTTTGAAATCGGAATTGGGTAAGTGCTGTCTATCTTACTTTCCAATAAAACATCGTAATTAGTAAAAACAAAAGAGTTATGGCTACTCTAGTTTGAAATTATGACTAGGGTCAACGTGAGGTTTAGGATTAGGCCTATAGCCTGTCTGCTGATTACATCTATCAAAAGTCAAGTGACTCAGTCAGCCTTACAGGCAGGGTTAGTCTCAACTCTTCCTGTAGAAGTAGCCCTAATTCTAATCTTATACCTAGCGCTACTCTCATCGACCTCTGCTTTGACTTAACCCTGTCCCAAATACTAACCTTAATATTTGTCCATCTCTACTCGTCGCCCTAACCTTAGTCCTACACCAATCGTAATCCCAACATTTTTACAACAATCTAACTGAAATAGGAGCATTCAAGCTCAACAGAAAGCCAAGCAGAGTCATAGCCCCAAGTGTCAAAAACAACACTGAAGATTCCCTTCATTCTGAACCAGCCGGGTTCCTGAAACAAATCTTCGCTGAGGCCAGCCCTTTCTGTAACTCTAAGCCAAGACCTAGACTTTACCTTATCATACCCATAGACCAAATCATGACCCGATTTCTACTACTACTACTATTTTTTAATTAAATTTATTCATTAATTACATTGTGTTGTAATTACATAGAATCTGGGATTCTACTCCCCCACCCTCCTAATATGGTGAGTTCCTCCACCCCACTGCATAACCATAGTTCAAGTTTGATTGAAATTCCCTCCCTGCAAGTATTTGCCAAACATGGAGTCCAACATCCCATAGTCCACACAAGTCCAACTACTTATTTGGAAGACCCTCTCTGGTCTTAGGGCAGAGTCAGCAGAGTATCTTCCCGGTCAAATAAAAGCACTAATATACCATCTGCAACAATTAACATCGCTATGGAATTAATTGACATGATAATGAGCAGTCAACATGTTAAAAATAAATGCGATTTCTTAACCAGTTTCTCTGACGCACCATTCACAGTTCAATTTTAGCGTATATACTACAAATGACATAATATCCATAACATAACATGATATGCTTAACATCATATCATATCAAAATATGGCAAAAATGTGGTATCTAACCTTATGTGGTTGGTTCATTTCCCTTAGCATTATGGTTTCCAGTTTGGCCCATTTGGCCACAAAGAACTGCATTTTGTTTTTTTTAGTAGCTGAGTAGTATTCCGTGGAGTAGGTGAACCATAGCTTTCTTATCCAATCCTCTGCTGATGGGCATTTTGGCTGTTTCCATGTTTTTGCAATTACTGATTGTGCTGCTATGAACATAGGAGTGCATGTTGGTTTCTCATAAAACAGTGTTCTGGATATATTCCTAGGAGAGCTATAGTTGGCTTATATGGTATGTCGATTTTGAGTTGTTTGAATATTCTCCATACTGATTGCCATAGAGGCTTTACCAATCTGCAGCCCCACCAGCAGTGCAGTAGGGTTCCTTTTTCCCCACAACCTTGCCAGCAAGTGTTGTTGGAGTTTTTCATGTGGGCCACACTTACTGACGTTAGGTGGTACCTCATTGATGTTTTAATTTGGATTTCCCTTATTGCCAGGGAGCTTGAGCATTTTTTCATATGTTTATTTGCCATTTGTGTTTGTTCCTTTTTGAAGTGTGTGCCCATTTCCCGTGCCCATTTCTTGAGTGGTTTGTTTATTTTGGTGTTTTGGCTGTTTTGTAATTCTTTGTATACTCTGGAGATTAGTCCTCTATCACCTACGTCGTGCGAGAAGATCTTCTCCCATTCTGTTGGTTGCTTTTTTACTTTGTTGATTGTTTCCTTTGCTGTGCAGAAGCTTCTTAGTTTGATGAGGTCCCATTTGTTTATTTTGGTCTTGATTTCTACTGCTTTTGAAGTCTTTTTTTAGGAAGTGAGGGCCTACCCCTAAGTGTTGCAGTGTGTTTGCAACATTTTCTTCCAAAAGTTTGAAGGTTTCTGGATGCAGGTTTAGATCTTTTATCCATTTAGATTTGATCTTAGTATATGGTGAGAGATGTGGGTCTATCTTTTTGTTTCTACAGGCTATCAACCAGTTGTCCCAACAGCATTTATTGAACAGACCTTCCCATTTGCCTGGGTTATCGTTTGTCCTTTTATCAAAGCTTATTTGACTGTATCTGTGTGGGTTCCCTTCTGGTGTTTCTATTCTGCTCCATTGATCTTCCTCTCTATCTTTGTGCCAGTACCAGGCTGTTTTGATAACCACTGCCCTGTAGTATGTCCAGAGGTCCGGAACTGTGATTCCCCCTGCTAACTTCCTTTTCTTCAGGATGGTTCTAGCTATTCGTGGTTTTTTGTGTTTCCAGATGAACCTTTGGATCATTGTTTCCAGTTCCATAAAGAATGTTTTTGGCAATTTGATTGGAATTGCGTTGAATGTATATATTGCTTTTGGCAATATAGACATTTTAATGATATTGATTTTACCTATCCAGGAGCATGGGATGTTACTCCGTCTTTCTAGATCTTGTTCAATTTCTTTTTTCAGTAGTTTGTAGTTTTCCTCAAATAGGACTCCTACATTTTTGGTTAGCTTTATTCCCAGATACGTCATGCTTTTCCCTGTTATTATGAATGGTATCTTGCTGGTTAGACCATTTTCCAACTTGGGGCTATTAGCATACACTATGGCTGTTGATTTTTGTTCATTAATTTTGTACCCTGCCACTCCACAGAACTCTCGTATAAGTTCTAGTGGTCTCTGTGTTGAGCCTTTTGGCTCTTCCATATAAAGAATCATGTCATCTGCATATAGTGAGAGCTTGACTCCTTCATTTCCCATTTGGATTCCTATGATTTCTTTTTCTTGTCTTATGGCCTCAGTGAGTACCTCTAGAACTATGTTGATTAGCAGTGGAGAAAGTGGACATCCCTGTCTTGTTCCAGATTTCAGTGGGAAGGGTTCTAGTTTTTCTCCATTCAGTAGGATGCTGGCATTGGGTTTTTCATATATTGCTTTGATTATATTGTGAATTTTTCCATCTATGCCTACCTTGGTTAGGGTCTTTAGCAGGAAGTTGTGTTGGATTTTGTCGAAAGCGTTTCTGCGTCTATTGATACTATCATGTGATTCTTGTTTTCCAGTTTTTGGATGTGGTGTATCACATTGATGGATTTCCTTGTGTTGAACCACCCCTGCATTCCAGGGATGAATCCTACTTGATCTGGATGAATGATCTGTCGGATGATTTTTTGAATTCTATTGGCTAGGATTTTGTTGAGCATCTTAGCATCAATGTTCATCAGAGAGATAGGTCTGTAGTTTTCTTTCTCTGTAGGATCTCTGTCCAGTTTTGGGATTAAGGTAATGTTGGCTTCATAGAATGAGTTTGGAAGGGTTGCTTCCTTTTCTATTGTTTTGAAGAGTTTGTAGAGGATTGGGGTTAGTTCGGTTCGGAATGTTTTGTAGAATTCTGTAGTGAAGCCATCTGGGGCTGGGCTTTTCTTTGTTGGGAGATCTTTAATCACTGATTCAATCTCTGCTTCAGTTATGGGATTGTTCAGGTCATTTGTTGCCTCTGGGCTAAGTTTTGGCAGGTTGTGTGAGTCTAAGAACTTTTCCATTTCTTGGTGGTCTTCTGATTTGTTGGAGCACAGTGCTTTGTAGTAATTTCTAATTATGTTCTTAATGGTTGTAATGTCTGTTTTTATGTTGCCTTTTTCATCTTTGATGCTGTTAATTCTTGCGTGCTCTTGTTTTTTCTTTGTCAGTCGGACCAGCGGGGTGTCTATTTTGTTTATCTTTTCAAAAAACCAGCTTTTGGATTCATTGATTTTGTGTATGTTTTTTTGTTTGTTTGTTTCTATCTGGTTGATTTCCTCCCTTGTTTTAATGATTTCTTGTTTCCTATTGTGTGTGGGGCTCATCTGCTGCTGCTGTTCCAATTCCTGGAGGTGTGTTGTTAGTTCTTGTATTTGGCGCCTCTCTTGGGCCTTGACATGAGCTCCAATTGTGATGAATTTACCCTGTAGCACTGCTTTGGCAGTGTCCCACAAGTTTTGGAATGTTGTGTCAGGGTTTTCATTGGTTTCCATAAATTTTTTGATCTCATCTTTACTTTCTTTCCTGACCCATTGTCCATTCAATAGCATATTGTTCATCCTGCAAGAGTTTCTGTATTTCCTTGGGCTTTTTGAATTGCTGATTTCCAGTTCATTCCGTGGTGGTCTGCAAGTGTACATGGTATGATTCCTATCTTTTTGAAGTTATTTAGATTTGCTTTGTGTCCTATCATGTGGTCGATCCTGGAGAAGGTGCTATGCACTGTTGAAAAAAATGTATAATCTGTGGTCTTAGGATGGAAAGTTCTATAGATGTCTACTAAGTCCAGTTGTTCTAATGTTTGTATGAGCTCTGTTGTTTCTTTGTTGAATTTTTGTTTTGTTGATCTGTCTATAGTTGTTAGCGGAGTGTTAAGATCGCCCACTATTATTGTGTGTGTATCTATGTCTCCCCTTAAGTCTGTAAGTAATTGCTTCACATAGCTAGGTGCATTGGAATTAGGTGCATATATGTTCACGATTGTAATTACTTCCTGATGGATCAGACCCTTCACCATTATATAATGTCCTTCTCTGTCCTTTTTGATGTCTGTCAGCTTGAAGTCTAGGTCATGTGAGATTAGAACAGCTACTCCATACAGCCTTCTTTTCTCATCCATTGGCATGAAATGTCTTTTTCCATCCCTTCACTTTAAATTTCTTACAGGCTTTTCTGGTTAGATGTGTCTCTTGTAGGCAACAGATTGTTGGTCGCTGTTTGATGATCCATTCCGTTAATGTATGCCTTTTGATTGGCGAGTTTAGGCCATTTGTGTTTAGAGATAATATTGAGAGAAATTGATTTTGGGCTGCCATGAGTGTGTGTAAGTGTGCAAGTGTGTATTTGCGACTATTAGAGTTTCTGACTGGTTGACTTTCCTTGTATGGGTTTCACTGGGGAGGTCTTCCCATTTGCCATCTTTGATTTTGGTTTTCATTTTTTCTTTCTGGGTTTAGCACTTTCCTGAGGAGATTTTCCAGAGCTGGTTTCGTGTTGATGTATTCTTCGAGTTTCTCTTTACTGTTGAAGTATATGATTTCATTCTCAAATACAAATGAGAGCTTTGCTGGGTACATTATTCTTGGTTGGCAGTTGTTTTGTTTCAGGATTTGATAGGTTTTACCCCATTCTCTCCTTGCTTGGAGCGTTTCTTCTGATAGGTCGGCTGTGATTCTGATTTCCTTCCCCTGAAAGTAATCTTATCCTTTTTTCTTACTTGTCTTAGAATAGTTTCCTTATGTTCACTTGAGGGTAGCTTGAGGACCACATGTCTGGGTGACGATCTGTTTGGATCGTATCTACTGGTGGTCCTTTGTCCTTCCTGGATTTGTGTTGGATTTATACTTCCAGTGTTCTGGAAGTTCTCCTGTGTTATCTCATTGAGCACCCGTTGCAAGCCTGTCTCCTTTTCCACTCCTTCGGGAAGGCCTATTATTCTAATAATTGATTTTTTGAGGTTGTCCTTCATTTCCTGTATGGAACTGTTGGCTTTCTCTAGATTTGTCTCCAATTGTTTGATGAGCTGCTGCCTTTCATTCTGATTGTCTTCCAATTCTGATATTCTGTTCTCTGCTGTGTTCATTCTGTTGGTTAGGCTTTCAATTTTGTGCTCAATATCGAGGATTCCCTTTTTGACTTGATTTATTTCTGCATTGACATAATTTCCGAATACCTTAGACTCTTCCCAATGCTTCTCATTGTCTCTGATGAATTTCACCACTAGTTTCTTAAATTCCTTACTTGTTATTTCCTCTATGTCTTCATCTTGCATCTCAGATATTGGGATTAGTTTTTGGTTATATTGGGAGGGAGTGCTTGATTTTTCCTCTGGGTCATTGCTTTTTCTGATACTTCTCATTGTGTTTATGCTTCTTGTTGTTTTGGGATTTTAGCGTCGATTCAGCTGAGCTGGCTCTGGTTTGGGGTCTCTGGCTGAGCCCAGCAGGGCTTACTGCCTGAGTCACCAGCTACTTTCAGGGTCTGTACATCACAGCCTGGAGCTGGGTCAGGAGGCTTTGTGGGCCAGCCCTAGTGCCAGGCCCCTTCACTGTGGCTCCCTCTCAAAGGCGGTGACCCACAGAGATTCACTCTGCTGAGTCGAGCCTCAGCTCTGGGTCATGGGGCTAGCATAGCAAGGGTTTTTGCCTCAGTGCTGAGCCAAGACTCTCCTTCAGGGCTTGAGGTTAGCACAGCAGAAGCCCCTGCTGATTGAAGCCTAAAATCCCCAACTCCGAGTTGGGCTGGGCTAGAAATCTCCACTGGTCCCAGTGCCGAACTGCGCTCTCCAGGATTCCTACTCAGAGGCACTGCTCCACTGACACTGCAGGCAGGTCTTTTTGAGTGGGCTCATGCTAGTAGAACCTGTCGGGCCAATTGCTCAGGTAAGGCCTTTCCAGCTGCTCCCAGCATGGGACTCCGCCCCAGAGAAGCCACTTCCTCAGCTGCACTCTCTGAAGGGTTGAAGCAGATTCCCGAGAGGCACAGAGCTGTGACGGGCACGCAGACGTGCCACCACTAGTCTGCTTTTCCGCCCAGGACATGAGGTCCCTGCCGAGCGTTGCCCAGCCTCTGGAGCTCAGTCGGAGCCCAGCAACAGGATCCACTGGATGGAGCCAGTCCACAGCTCGGAGCCGATACGGGGATCTCTGAGCCCCAGTCTCACAGCGCCGCTCCTGTTCCCTCTGCATGCTCCCAAAAATGCTGAGCAGCTGAGAGGCACACCTCTGGGAAATCTCCCCTGCTTGTCCTCCACTTCTGCAGGGGATGATGCCCAAAATGATCAGTCAAGTAGACTCCTCTCGGGACTCCTGCCCTCTAGAGAACTGGTGCACCTGTCGCTGTGGGCGCCTTTCCTTCTAGCCGCCTCTGTCCTTGGGACGGTTGAGTCTCTGCCACCTTCCCCCTGCCTGGGATCATGACGCACCAATTTAACCGCAGCGTGCTATATTTTCTTTGCCACTTTTTGCGGCTGTTCCTTCAAGCCGTGCAGATCTACTTGGTTTAGTGAGCTCCAGTGACCTTCTCGCTATTCTATCAACAATTTTCTGTTTCCTAGCCTGTTTCTCTGCTCGATTAGTTTCCCCCTTTCCCTACTCCAACCTACACCACCTCTCTGCAGTCGGCCATCTTCCTCGATCTCCCCTCTCCACTACTACCATTAAGTGTTTATCTAGCTCAAACACAAATCAAACTCCGAAAGCTAACCCTAACTCCTTTTGTTTTTGTTGAATTCTATTGTTGACAATCTTTACATAGTTGATTTGGGCCAAAGGGTTCAAGGGATACAGGACAGTTTATAAGGCTAATATTTCCACATCCTCTTCTTTGACTGTATCTGAGGGTTAATGGGGAGGGAGATAAAGGAAGAAGCCTCACCCAGTCTCCTCCCGACCCCAGGTCCCTGATGTGGGGCATACTGCGAGGGTCCTACTCAAGTGGTTTCTTGTTTCTTTGTTTCTCAAGTGGTTTTGATAGTCATGAATTGCTGCCAATCATGCAACTGCAAGCACGATGAGGTCTCTGCAGCATACACTGATTGACACAGTCCATCTTAGAGTCTGCATTTGCCCAGGTTTTCTCTGCCAATACGTGGCTGAGGTGGGTGATTGACTTGTTCTGTCCTCTGTCTTCTCATGGTTAGGGTTCTGAGTGCAGCAGTTTCAATGGGGAGATCCCCAAAGATCTCCTCTATGTCTGAGGTATTCCCAGTCCAGATTCTGTCTATACTAGCAAGTCCAGGGCCCGGCACAGCCCATCAGCCCGATCAGCTAGTTGTTGCAGTTGCTGGGTTGGTTGTGTTTGCAGGCCTGTCTTCCACTGGAACCAATGCGTCTTGCAGTCCAGCCTGATTCTGCCCAGCACACGCTCGGGCATCACTCTTGTTTCACTCACGTCACTCCCTGTGGCTGTCCTGATGACAGGGAGCATTCTGATTGGCTGCATCTCTAAGACCTCACAGGGCTGTGTGGCCCTACAAGCTGTCCAATCAGCAGCTGCCTGGTCATAGCAGCCCGGAATCCTGTAGCCTCAGCATTCTAGAAAAGCCATGGTGACAGGCAGCCTCCACTGTGGAGTGGAGAAAGATGGTGAGTGCTTCAAGCTCTGCTTTCTTTGTTCCTTCTCGCCACAGGCCCTAGCAGAGAAGACGTGCAGACTCCATGGAAGCCAGCAGAGCATGAGTGTGTGGGGTTGGGTTTCCCTTGAATGTGAGCTTGCAAATCCGCTGACAATGTGTTGAAGCCTAGAATCTTTTCAACACCGGTACTATGAAAGCATTTCCATTTTCCGTCGAAGAGAATCCTTGAGTCTCTTCAAGGAGCCAATCTAATCCTAGTTCCCCATTAGAGGTAGTGTGTGGAATAACCTATGTAATGTGGAAGAACCAAGCCAAGCTGATTTCCATAGGCAGACCTTACATCCCATTTCCTGTCACGGCTCTCAGTGAAGTTTCCCTAGTGCAGTCCAGTGTCATGTAAGTGGCTCACCATAGTGTAAAAGAGATGACTTCCGGGAGATTGTTGGGATCAATATCATGGTTGGATACAGGGTTGGAATCAGGGTTAGAATTCTATCTAGGCTTATGGTTGCAGTGATGTCAAAGGCTAGATTTCAGGTTAGTGCAAGGTGGAGTGTTAAGGTTCAATTGAGGTTTCTGATTTGGGTTACTAGTAGGAATAGAGTTAGGATTATGCTTAGATGGAATTAAGGTGAGAGCTAGGTCTAATGCTAAAGGTCAAGTTTAGTAGTGAGGTTACTGTTAGGTTTTGAGATTTGAGTTATGGTTATCCCAATGGTTAGGGTTAGGGTTAGGTTTAGGGTTAGGGTGAGGGTTCAACTGACAACTAAGATTAGGTCCAGACTTAGGTTTTGTATGTGGCATGAAGTAGGATTTGTGTGAGGATTAGTATTAGGTAAAGAATAGTGTTTGGATTAATGCCAGATAGAGAGTTTGGGTTCCTTTTCTGATTCAGGCTTGGTTTGAGTTAGTGCTTTGATTGAGGGTTATTGTTAGGACTGTGGAAAGGACTGTGGGGAATCAGAATACAGTTAGGGTTACTCTTGAGGTTAGGATGAAAGCTGTGGCTCCATTGAGGATGAAGAGGTTATTTTGTGTGAATTTGAGTATCGTGGTGAGGTTCTAGTCTATGTCCGAATGATTATGCTTAGAGCTAGATTTCCAGTTTTATTCCATGGTGGTCTGTGAGCGTTCATGTTACGATTCTTATATTTTTTTCCTACATTTCTGCTGTCATGGAAACCAAGAACTCTGGCAGCACATATATCTAACACTGATATTTACCTAGTAATCTCAGTGTGGTGGTGACTTCCAATTGCTCAAAGCAGCAGCACCGCTCGTCTAGTGCCCAAACAACTCCATCTGGCAGATTCACTCAAGTAGCATAGGTATTCTTAGCAAATCTCCCAGAAATCTTGTTTGTTCACTGCATGTCCAGTGCCCATTGAGCCCTGGGAGGTGGAATTGGTAGGTTGAGCACACACACACATAACACAGATGGAGATCTTCACTAATGGCGCTTATAGTCCACAATCAGAGAGAAATTCAGCGCCCAAACCATTTCCAGCTGCCATGGAAACCAAGTGCTCTGGCAGCACATCTGTCTGAAAGTGGACGTGACACTTGGGGAACTCTGTATGTTGATCAATGCCAACTGCCTGAAGCAGCAGCACAGCTCTTTCAATGCCAAAACAACTACATCTGAGTCATTCACTTCATATAACATCAACAATCTTTGCAGGTCTCCCTGAAACCCTATCTGGTCACTTCCGGCCCCATGTCCATTGAGGCCAGTGAGATGGAATCAATCAGGATGATTTCTTCCCACTGCTCTCAATTGACATTGCACAGGCAGTGAGCAGACATGCTTTTCAGGAGACCTTCTAAGACGTTTATGTAAAATTCTGTTTGGTCACTTCTTTTCCAATGCCCATTGAGCCCTGTGGGATGGAATCAAGCAGGTTGAGCACACACAAAAAACAAAGATGGAAATCCTCACTCAAGGCGTGACAAACTACACAGCCAGAAAGAAATTTAGCGCCATGACATTTCAGCTGCCATGGAAACCAAGAACTCTGGCAGCACATATATGTAGCAGTGTTATTGCACCTAGGAAACTCAGTGTGGTGGTGACTTCCAACTGCTCGAAGCAGCAACACAGCTCGTCTAGTGCCAAAACAACTCCATCTGCACATTCACTCAAATAGCATCAGTTGTCCTAGCAAATCTCCCAGAAATCTTGTTTGTTCACTGCATGTTCAGTGCCCATTGAGCCCTGGGAGGTGGAATTTGTAGGCTGAGCACACACACACAAAACAAAGATGGAGATCTTCACTAATGGCGCTTATAATCCACAATCAGAGAGAAGTTCAGCTCCCAAACCATTTCCAGCTGCATTGGAAACCAAGAACTCTGGCAGCACATATGTCTGAAAGTGGACGTGACACTTGGGGAACTCAGTATGTTGATCAATGGCAACTGCCTGAAGCAGCAGCACAGCTCTTCCAGTGCCAAATCAGCTCCACCTGGTTCATGAACTTCACATAACATCAACAATCTTTGCAGGTCTCCCGGAAACCCTGTTTGGTTCCTTCCTGTCAAATGCCCAAGGAGCCCAGGGGGATGGAATCAAGCTGGATGAACACACAAATAACATAGATGGAGATCCAAACCAAAGGCACTCAAAACTTCAGAGCCAGAGAGAAGTTAAGCGCCCAAGCCAATTCCAGCTGCCATAGAAACAAAGAGTTCTGGCAGCACATAAGTCTGAAAGTGGGCGTGACACATGCTTAACTCTGTCTGTTGGTGAATGGCTACTGCCCTAATCAGCAGCATAGCTCTTCCAGTGCCAAAACAATTCCACATGGGTTATTCACTTCACATATCATCAGTTATCCAAACAGGTCTCCAGGAAATCTTGTTTGGTCACTTTCTGTCCAAAGCCCATTGAGCCCCAGCTAATGGAATCTGTATGTTCAACAACCGCACAAAACAAAGATGGAGATCCTCACTCAAGGCGTGACAAACTTGATAGCCAGAGAGAATTTCAGTGCCCAAGCCATTTCGAGCTGCCTTGGAAACCAAGTGCTCTAGTGGCACATTTGTCCAAAAGTGGATGTGACACCTAGGGAACACAGTGTGCTGGTAAATGGCAAATGCCCGAAGCAACAGCTCATTTTCCATTGGTAAAACAACTCCACCTGGCTCATTCACTTCACATACCGTCAGCTCTCTTTGCAGTTCTCCTGGAACCGTAGTTGGTCACATCCTGTCCAATGCCCAGTGAACACAGGGGGATAGAATCAAGCAGGTTGAGCACCCACAAAAAACAAAGATGGAGATCCTCACTCAAAGTGTTCAACACTTCACTGCAAGAGAGAAGTTCAGCGCCCTAGCCATTTCCAGCTGCCATGGAAACCAAGTGCTCTGGCAGCCCGTATGTCTGAAAGTGGCTGGGTCATGACACTTGAAAAACTCAGTTTGTTGGTGAATGGCAAATGTACGAAACAGCAGCACAGCTTGTCCAGGGAAAAAAACAAATCCACCTGAGTCTTTCACTTCACATACCATCAGCTGTCCTTGCAGGTCTCCCGGAGCCCTGTCTGGTCACTTCCTGTCCAATGCTATTTATTCCGAGGGGATGTAATCAAGCAGGATGAGTACGCACAGAAATAAAATGGAGATACTCCCTCAAGGCGCTCAAAACTATCCAGTCCAGGAGAAGTTTATTGCCCAAGCTATTTCCAGCTACCATGGAAACCAAGTGCTCTGGCAGCACATATTTCTGAAAGTGGATGGGAGGTGACACTTAGGGAACTTTGTGTGTTGGTGAATGTCAACTGCCCGAAGCAGCAGCACAGCTCATCCAGGGAAAAAACAACTCCAGCCTGGCTAATTCAATTCACATACCAACAGCTGTCCTTGCAGGTCTCCTGAAACCCGGTTTGATCCCTTCCAGGCCAATGTCCATTGAACCCAGTGTGATGTTATCAAACAGGTTGAGCACCCACAAAAAACAAAGGTGGAGATCCTCACTCCAGGCGCTCACAACTCCAAAGCCAGAGAGAATTTCAGCGCCCAAGTCATTTCCAGCTGCCATGGAAACTAAGAACTCTGGCAGCACATATTTCTGAAAGTGGCTGGGAGGTGAACTTGGGGAACTGCTTGTGGTGGTGAATGGCATCTGCCCGAAGCAGCAGCACAGCTCTTCTAGTGCCAAAACAAATGCACCTGGGTCATTCACTTCACATACCATAGCTGTCCTGGCAGCTATCTAGGAAACCCTGTTTGGTCACTTGCGTTCCAATGCCCATTGAGCCCAGTGGGTGAGAATCAAGCAGGCTGAGCACATGTAAATCCGACAGCCAGAGACGAGTTCAGCTCCCAAGACTTTTCAGGCTGCCATGGAAACCATGTGCTCTGGCAGCACATCTGTCTGAAAGTGGACATGGCACTTGAGGAACTCAGTGCGTTGATGAATGACAACTGCCCAAAGCAGCAGGACGGCTCCTCCAGTAACAGAACATCTCCACCTGGCTCATTCACTTCACATATCACCAGCTGTCCTGTCAGATCTCCAGGAAATTTTGTTTGGTCATTTCCTGCCCAATGCCCATTGCGCCCAGTATAATATAATTTATAGGTTCAGCAACCGCACAAAACAAAGATGGAGATCCTCATAGAATTCATGCAAAAGCCAACAGCCAGGGAGAATTCCAATGCCCAAGCCATTTCCAGCTACCATCGAAACCAAGTGAAGAGGAACCAAGATTATGGCATAGAGTACAGCACGTTTGATAAGGTGGAGAATCTTTAGGCAGGGAGTAGTACAATAAGCAGATTACAGGGAATAAGTAGGGCTCAGGCAGTAAGCAGTGTTACCAGGAACCCCCCCCCCCCTGGACACAGGGAAGCTGCGGAAATGAGACAGCAATGTTGTAGTTGATCGAAGTTCCCACCAGCAGTCGGCAAGCAGCAACTCAAATCCCAGTGATCCGGTCTTCAACGATCCAGGCTCCAGTGATCCAGGCTCCAGCAATCCGTTTCCAGCACCAGCCAAACATCCAGCAGTGGCCTCCACACAGACGTGACCGCCAGGTGAGAGCCTGTGTCCACGTGGTGAGCTAGGAAAGTGAGTGTGGTCTGGGAGAGGACAGACAAGTTGAGTGACTGGGACTAGCTGCAGGCAGAGAAAGTCGGGGACTGAGGGTGCCATCTTGTGTGGAGAGACAGAACACGGAGTTGACAGAGCAACACACAGGCTCCTTTCTGGCTGTTGATACAGAACTGATCAAAGGGTGGAGGGGAGCACCAGCTTTGCTCCCTGCAGGGTCTGTGTGGTCCGTGGAACTGAAAGACAGCAGCTGCAGTTCTCCACCTGGAGCCATATCAGGTGGCAGGGCAGCAGGTGTGAACCCTAAGTGGAGATCTAGAGTGTGCGTGTTGCTGATTAATTGCACGGAGCTGAGCACACGGCAACAGCCTTGCAGCCTGTGGGGTCTGTGTTGTCCCTGGAGTTGATGGCGACAGCCCCCTGATCTTTACTGTTGCCTCATACGGGCGCCATCTTGGACACTGACGCATGTGCTCCAAACACTGATAAATTGCAAGAGGAGGAGTGGCAAACTGCACATGCGCTAATTCAGAAACTCTCAGATAATAGTGTCACGGGAGCAGACGCTCTTACACTGAAGGGAGGTCAGCTGAATCACCCAAGGGCTGACCTGGGGACAAAAATACCTCCGTTTTAGAGCATTGCATAGGCTCCACAGAAAAAAACAGCCCCGAAAAGGCATGCCTCCATCTCCATCCAAAATAACCCCAGGAGGTACTTATATGTATTGGCCAGCAGGGGGCGACAATCCCAGTGCTGCTTACAAAATCAGTGCCACAGATGAAGCAATTATTCCTGGCAGCTGTGTTCCCCAAATCCAGGGCACTGATTGAACATAACAATCAACTTATAGACCTGTAGGTAATACACCATAGAGATGATTTCATCAACCAGATTTTCAACTACAAAAGGTAAAAGACAAGACAAAAGCACTATGAATGTTACTGAAGTCTCTCCAACAAAGGAGCAAAAGCTTCACCCACTCCCAGAGTTAACTGAGGAAGACATTGAGAAAATGGGGGACAAAGAACTCAGAAATCTCATTGCAAAGCTGCTGGTCAACAATGAGAAGTAAAAACAAGAGTTCAAAGAAGAAATAGCAGTAATACATCAAATTAAGGCTGATATATCAGAAATGAAGAATACAGTAGAGCAAAATAAAAATACAGTGGAGAGTCTCAACAACAGAATGAATGAGGCAGAAGAAAGAATTTCAGAATTAGAAGATAGTTTCTGTCACCATGAAGAAGCAAGCAAAAAGCTGGAAGCAGAGCTAGGTCAAGCTAAAAAAAGTATCCAAGAGTTAAAAGATATAATTAAAGGTCTAACATGAGAGTTATGGGAGTTCCAGAAGGTGCAGAAAGAGAAGCTGGGATTAGAGGCCTATTCAATGAAATAATACAGGAACACTTCCCTAATGTGAGCAAAGAATTAGAAAGTGATATACAAGAGGGCTACAAAACTCCCAACAGAGTTGACCAAAAACAAACTTCCTCACGACACATGATAATCAAGCTCTCTTCAGTTGAACAAAAAGAAAAAAATCCTTAAATGTGCACAAGAAAAAATTAAGGTGTCATATAGGGAAACCCCAATCAAACTCACAGCTGACGTTTCAGAGGAAACACTACAGGCCAGAAGAGACTGGAGTGACATATTCCAGATTCTAAAAGAGAAAAATTTTCAACCCAGAATAACTTACCCTGCAAAGTTCTCCTTTGTCTTTGAAAATGAAATAAAATTCTTCCACAATAAAGAAAAACTTCAAGATTTTGTCTCATCTAAACCTGCCCTACAAATGATACTCAAGGATGTTCCCATGAAAGAAAAAAGAAATAGCAACCACCAGAAACAAAGCCAAATGTGGACAACATCCCACTAAAAGGCTAAAGAAGACCCAATCATAGAACAACACATCGCCGAAATGACAGGACCAAACTGCCCCTTATCCATAATAACGCTCAATGTAAATGGCTTAAACTCATCAGTCAAACACCATATATTGGAGGATTGGATCAAAAAACAAAACCCAACTATCTGCTGCTTACAGGAGACGCATCTCACCAACAAAGATCAGAAAAAATTCAAAGTGAAAGGATGGAAAAAGATATTTCAAGCTAATAGTAAGGAAAGATGAGCAGGTGTAGCCGTTCTTACATCAGATGACATAGACTTTGATGTGAAGAGCCTCAAAAGAGACAAAGAAGGATACCACATAATGATCAAAGGAAGCCTCCAGCAGGAAGAGATCAGCATAATAAATGTTTACGCTCCAAATGCCAAAGCATCTAGCTACGTGAAACAAATATTAACGGGCTTAAAGGGAGAAATAGATTCCAATACGATCATAGTGGGAGACCTTAATACCTCATTGACACAAATGGACAGATCAAAAAAAAAAACAGAAACTCAGCAAAGACACGATAGAACTAACCCAAACTCTAGAGCAAATGGACTTAGTTGACATCTATCAAACCTTTCATCCTACAGACAGAGAATACACCTTTTTTTCATCAGTACATGGAACTTTCTCCAGAATTGATCATATTATAAGCCATAAAACAAGCCTCAACACATTTTAAAAAGTGGAAATCATACCATGCATCTTCTCAGAACACCAAGGTGTGAAGCTTGAGACCAAGAATTCAAAACACCAAGGAAGACTTACAAACATATGGAGGCTGATTAATATGTTACTAAATGAGCAATGGGTTAGAGAGGAAATCAAAGGGGAAATTTAAAAATTGCTGGAGACAAATGAAGGCATCAACACAACTTATCAAAACTTATGGGACACAATCAAGGCGGTGCTGAGAGGAAAGTTCATTTCAATCAGTACTTATGTCAAGAAACAAGAAAAGCACCAAGTAAATCAACTAACCTTACAGTTGAAGGAACTAGAAACACAACAACAAAGCAATCCCAAGATGAGTAGGAAAAAAGAAATCATCAAAATAAGGGAGGAAATAAACCAAATAGAGACCAAGACGACTATACACAAGATGTTCTTTGAGAAAATCAACAAAATAGACTCCCCACTAGCTCGACTAATTAAAAAAAGGAGGGAGAAAATACACATCAATAGCATCCGAGATGAGAAAGGAGATATAACAAAAGATACCTCGGAAATACAAAGAATCATCAGGAACTATTACAAGCAACTATATGCGAACAAATCAAAAAGAATAGAGTCAAGAAGCAATTAACAATCTAAACAGCCCAATAACATATACTGAGATTGAATCAGTAATTAAAGCCCTCGCAACCAAGAAGAGTCCAGGACCAGATGGCTTCACTGCTGAATTCTACCAAACATTCCAAGAGGAACTTGCCCCAATCTTACACAAGCTTTTTCAAACAATAGAAAAAGAGGCAATCCTTCCAAGCTCTTTCTATGAAGCTAATATCACCTTAATACCAAAGTCAGAGAGAGAAACAACAGAAAAAGAGAACTACAGACCGATATCCTTGATGAACATAGATGCAAAGATCTTCAATAAAATACTAGCCAACAGGCTCCAACAACA
This sequence comes from Ochotona princeps, assembly GCF_030435755.1. NCBI lineage: Eukaryota > Metazoa > Chordata > Mammalia > Lagomorpha > Ochotonidae > Ochotona > Ochotona princeps. The sequence continues at coordinate 28,956,389 of NC_080866.1, read as the reverse complement.
CATCAGGCAGATCATTCACCCGGACCAGGTGGGATTCATCCCAGGCATGCAGGGATGGTTCAACATTCGCAAAACAATAAATGTGATACATCACATCAAAAAATTGACAAATAAAAACCATATGATACTCTCAATAGATGCAGAGAAGGCATTTGATAAAACCCAACACCACTTCATGTTAAAAACCCTAAACAAGATAGGCATAGAAGGCACATTGTATAACACAATCAAAGCAATTTACGATAAACCCAATGCCAGTATCATACTAAATGGGGAAAGATTGGAAGCCATCCCGCTAAAATCTGGAACTAGACAGGGATGTCCACTCCCACCGCTACTCTTCAATGTAGTTTTGGAAGTCCTTGCCAGAGCTATTAGGCAAGAAAAAGCAATTAAAGGAATGCAAATTGCAAATGAGGAATTGAAATTATCGCTATTTGCAGATGACATGGTTCTCTACATAGGAGAACCAAAAGACTAAGTCAAGAGACTATTGAAACTCATAAGAGACTTTGGCAAAGTAGCAGGATACAAAATTAATTAACACAAATCGATGGCACTAGTGTACACAAATAATTCCACTGCTGAGAAAGAAATTGTAAGTACAGTTCCCTTTAAAATAGAGGAAAGGAATCTTAAATACCTAGGAATTAAGCTAACTAAAGAGGTGAAAGACCTCTATCATGAAAACTATAAATCATTTAAAAACAAATAGAAGAAGACCACGAAAAATGGAGAACCTTACCATGTTCTTGGATTGGCAGGATCAACATTATCAAAATGGCCGTATTACCAAAAGCAATATATAGATTCAACACAATCCCAATCAAAATCCCAGCAACATTCTTCTCAGAAATAGAAAAGATGATACAGAAGTTCATCTGGAATCACAAAAGACCACGAATAGCTAAAGCTGTCCTGAAAAATAGAAATCAAACTGGAGGAATCACAATAGAAGACCTCAAGACATAGTACACAGCAGTGGTAATCAAAACAGTCTGATACTGATACAGAAACAGAGAAGAACATCAGCGGAACAGAATAGAAACACCAGAAGGGAATCCACACATGTATAGTCAACTAATCTTTGACAAGAAAATGGAAAACAATCCAGGTAAAAAAAAAACCTGGTCTATTCAACAAATGCTGTTGGGACAACTGGATAGCAGCTTGTAAAATAAGGAAGCAAGACCTGCACCTGTCGCACTATACAAAAATCAGATCTAACTGGCTCCAGGACCTAAATCTACACCCAGAAACCATCAAACTATTAAAGGAATACATAGGAAACACATTCCAAGATATAGGAACAGGAAAAGACTTCTTAGAAAAGATGCCTAAAGCAAAGGCAATCAAATCCAAAATGAACAAATGGGACTACATCAAACTAAAAAGCTTCTGTACAGCAAAACAAACAATTAACAAAGTGAAGAAGCAACCAACAGAATGGGAGAAAATGTTTGCATTCTACACGAGTGATAGGGAACTAACATCCAGAATCTACAAAGAGCTTCAGAAACACAGGGACAGTAAAATAAACCAACCCTGTAGCAAAATGAGCAAAAGAAATGAACAGACATTTCTCAAAAGAACAGGTTCAAATGGCTAACAGACATATGAAAAGATGGTCAGGCTCTCTAGCCATCAGAGAGATATAAATGAAAACCACCTTGAGGTACCACCTAACTCCAGTGAGACTGGCCTACATTCAGAACTTGAAAAACAACACCTGCTGGCATGGATGTGGGGAGAAAGGCATCCTCCTGAAGGGGTCCATGCAGTAGGTGTGAATAACACAAAGGTGTGAAGAGAACAGCTCCCTGACTGGCAGGGCCCGGGGAGCTACCAGCTGCTTAGCAGGGCTAAGTGGATTCTTTGCTGACTACCTTGACGCAGTTTTCACCTCCCATCGCATGGGCACTCAACCATCCCACTAAGAATTTTGTAATCTATTGAGGCATTGTCTGTCCCTGTGAGATGGCTTTTACAACCAACGTGAGCTTAAGAGTTAATGTGACTGAGGATGTCCTGGTGAGTGGGCCCTTAAGTACACACAGGAGTATAATTAAGTCTGTGCTGTTTACCCATTGCCAGAAAATCTGGCCCAGATATTTATCATGCTTTCTAGGAAATGGCTTGATAAGAGGGACCCTAAAAGTTATCCTGTTACTGTGACCCTAAAGGTCATTCTGCTATGACAAAAATATAGTTACTGTGACCCTAAAGGCCATCCTGCTATGACAAAGAATATAGTTACTGTGACCCTAAAGGCCATCCTGCTATGACGAAGAATATAGCTACTGTAACTCTGAAGGCTTTCCTGCTAAGGCAAAAAATATAGTCACTGTGGTCTTAAAAGGTTAGCCTGTCCTTGCAATTCTTTAGAATATAGAAAATGTAGTTGCTTTAGTTGTTTTCATAAATTTTTAGCTAGAGGAAATACAGGGTGATTTCACTAATATCATAAAGATATATTTTTGATTATTGTTTCATCACTTATGAAGTTGTAGAGCCTGCAGTTGTAGAGGAATTCAATGTTTAAAACTTTTTGTCTTAGATCATCATGTTTTTTCTCTCTTGATGTATTTCTCCCATTTCGTGATAGCTAAGTTGTAGAATAAGAATTGTAGTAGGAGTGTATTACTGCATAAGACGTGTTGTCTACTGAGAAACTTTTGGCTGCAACGTTGGAATGGATAATGCCTTGTCTAATACTGAAACAATCTGTAGAATTGTCTTTGGAAACACTCACTCATCCATTGTAGAGTTGAAACTTCAATAGAGTAACTTAGCTCATTGCTAACTGCAATTCTTTCCGCCGTTATAATCCTTGTTTTACTTGTTTGGTCAACAAACTGTGTGAGCTTACAGACCTAATGGCCAACTAATGTAAATAATCCCCATCCCCATAGACCAAGGCCCCAGACCTTTTAACTCATACAAGATAGGGGTCTGGTTGACGGAGGCGGCGCCTAGGTTATAGTCCAGACCTGAGGAGAGCAGATGAAGACTGGCAAGCCAAGATAAGCAAGGATTATGGAATCCTTCCTCAATAATTTCTCAAGAAGTTGTAAATTGTGCCACCCGAAGCTATGTCAATATGCCCCTAAGAAAAAAACTTTGTACTGCTTCTGTACAAATAAAGCAGACAGCTTTCTCGCTTTGTCCACTACTTTCAAGGAATCCTGGTGGTCCGTCTCCTTTCATTCTCTCTTCACGCCTCATCCATGCACGCTTCCCGAACTCCAAACTCAGCCAGAGCTGGACTCCGGCACCCTCCTTCACTGCTGGTGGGAGTGTAGGCTAGTGCAACCACCGTGGAAATCAGTATGGAGAGTGCTTGGAAAATTGCAAATAAACCTGCCATATGACCCAGCAATCCCACTCTTAGGAATATACCCGAAAGGAGTGAAATCTGCATATGAGAAGGGGATCTTTAATCCTATATTTACAGCAGCACAATCTATAATAACAAAGTCATGGAAACAAAACAGATGTGCGTCTAAGGAAGAGTGGTTAAAGAAACTGTGGTACATCTACTCTATGGAATATTATTCAGCTATTAAGAAGAATGATATTATTCTATTTAAATCCAGGTGGTCCCAACTAGAAGTCATTATGCTCAGTGAAATGAGTCATTCACAAGTGTACAAATACCATATATTCTCTTTCCTATAAGGAGGCCAACATGGAAAGTGTAACTCCAACAGTCCAATCTATACTTTTTTTTTTTTCGGTGATTATCTGTTTGCTCTTTTGGCTGTATCACATATGTTTTGATGTTTTTATGTCAGTTTGTCTGCTTCCAAATAATCTCTATTCTCTAGTAGAATTCATCAAGTGCTCATGAAGTATACGAGGGCATCACATTTCCCAAAAGACTTCTGTGTTTCCTTTTAGTTAAGCATGTGTTGCAACTCAGTGGCACATGATTTTAGCAGGGTGCTACAATTTGTTGTTGATGTTGTTGTTGTTATTGTGATTGATGTGGCTGTTATGAAATGATGTCAATCCAAAAAACAGTAACATTATCTCAACACCAAACAGCCTGTATCTCATGCAATAAGATTTTGTGAAGTAACCAATGATATGAGGCAGATTGCTTATGATCTACATCAAAGAATTGTAAAACCTATTGTACTTGTAAGAACCCAAGAGACTTAGAAATGGTTAGGAAGAGCAGAGAAATCTTGCATCACCCAGAAGGTGTGAGGAAGATGGGAAATATAACCTATCAGGATCATAAGTGGTAACTCATAGACAACAGAATTGAATTAGCATTAGACAAAGGCAAATGGGGGAATGAAGAGTAATCCTAACAACCTCTTAACAGCAGGTCATGCGCATAGAGCAGGGAGGGGTCCCCAGAGTGGAGCAGGTGGACAGAAGGAGTCTTTTATCCCAAACCTGAAGACTCCTAGATCCTCACCAAGGACTATCAGTATGAGCACCGAGGACTACATCCCTACTGCCAAGGAGACCACGGGGAAATGGAGTGCCTTCGGAGACCAAGAACTCTGAGGTCACCCACCCCCATTTGGTTCTAACACATAGGATGGAAGAAGCCCAAATCCTGCCTTGCAGGATCCAAGGTCATTGGAACAACAACCAGGATCCCTGTTCGGTCCGCAGAAACAGAACAGTAAACTTCCTTTGGGACTAGGGAGAGGAGCTTTCTCTGGTCCTTTTCTGCTTCCAATTTTGGGTCCCCACCACCTCTCGTAATAACCATCAGAAGCACTCCAGAAACCCCTCAAAACAAACAAACAAACAAAACTGGAATAGATAGAGAACAACAAGGAAAGCTTAGAAACAGACAGGAAATGGTCAGCGGGGATGCACTTATAACTCACTGGGTGGGACACAAAGATTAGTTACTCCTCACTGGGGTATGGATGATTTCTCTGCACACCCCTCCTAAACATGCTCACCTAAACAGTTGACTTATATCCTGTTAGAATCATAGAGTTAGACCACCTGAAAAACAGCCATGTTTGGCGAAAATATGCTTCAATGCTATAAACTGGTAAAGACTAAAATTAAAATACGCATGAGACAGCTGAATAGCAATCTATAGCCATTAAATGTGTTTAGAGTACGGTTGAATATAAAGCAAAATTGAAATGTCTAAGAAGAAGTCACAGGCTGTGGTTGAGAACCTGCATTTTCCTAGTAATATATTAGTTAATCAGTGCCATGTCAATTATTGGCACAATGTTGTAAATGGTTGGAAATATTATGTTGGGGCTATTAATGGATTGGGATGATACTCTGCTGGCTCTACCATTAGACCAGAGATGGTCACACAAACAAACCATGGAACTTACCAGGACAATAAGATGCTGGACTTTATGCTTGGTAAATACCTCCAATGAAAGAATGTCAACTGAATTTGAATTATGGAAATGCAACAGGGTGGAGCAATCCGTCATAGGGGAGGGTGTGGGTAGGGGCGGGGGGAATCCCAGTACATAAAAAATGTATCACATAATGAAATGTAATTAATTAAAAAAATGAAAGGCAATAAAAACATGTTAAAAAAAAAACAGAAACCAAGTGCTCTCACAGCACATATGTATGAAAGTGGACGTGACACTTGGCGAACTCAGTGTGTTGGTGAATGGCAACTGCCTGGAGAAGCAGTACAGCATGTCCAGTGCCATAACAATTCCACCTGGCTCATGAACTTCACATACCATCAGCTGTCCAAACAGGTCTCGAGGAAATCTTGTTTGATCACATCCTATCCAATGCTCATTGAGCCCAGGCTGATGGAATGTGTAGGCTCAACAACAGCACAAAACAAAGATGGAGATTCGCACTCAAGGTGTGACAAACTAGACACCCAGAAACAATTTCAGTGCAAAAGCCATTTCCACCTGACATGGCAACCAAGTGCTCTGGCAGCATATATCTGAAAGTCGACATGACACCTGGGGAACTCAATGTGTTGGGGAATAACAATTGCCCGAATCAAAAGGACAGCTCTCCCAGTGCCAAAATAACCCGACCTGTTTCATTCACTTCACATACCATCAGCTGTCCAAACAAGTCTCCACGACATCTTGTTTGGTCACTTCCTCTCCAATGCTCATTGAGCCCAGGCTGATGGAATGTGTAGGCTCAGCAACAGCACAAAACAAAGATGGAGATTCGCACTCAAGGCGTGACAAACTAGACACCCAGAAACAATTTCAGTGCAAAAGCCAATTCCATCTGCCATGGCAACCAAGTGCTCTGGCAGCATATATCTGAAAGTCGACATGACACCTGGGGAACTCAGTGTGTTGGTGAATGACAATTGCCAGAATCAACAGGACAGCTCTTCCAGTGCCAAAACAACTCCACCTGGCTCATTCACTTTACATACCATCAGCTGTCCAAACAGAACTCCAGGAAATCTTGTTGGGACACTTCCTGTCCAATGAGCATTGAGCCCAGTCTGATGGAATGTGTAGGCTCAGCAACACAAAAACAATGATGGAGATCCTGACTCAAGGCGTGACAAACTCGACACCCAGAAACAATTTCAGCACAAAAGCCATTTCCACCTGCCATGGCAACCAAGTGCTCTGGCAGCATATATGTCTGAAAGTAGACATGACACCTGGGGAACTCAGTGTGTTGGTGAATGACAATTGCTCGAATCAACAGGACAGCTCTCCCAGTGCCAAAACAACTCCACCTGGCTCATTCACTTCACATACCATCATCTGTCCTGGCAGGGCTCCCGAAAACCAAGTTTGGTTACTTCCTATCCAATGTCAACTGAGCCCAGGTGGATGGAATCAATAAGGCTAAATATCCACACAAAACAAAGATGGAGATCCTCATTCAAGGCGTGAAAACCTGGACGGCCAGAGAGAATTTCAGCGCCCATGACATTTCCAGCTGCCATGAAAACCAAGTGCTGTGGCAGCAGATATGTGTGATAGTGGAGGGGACACTTGGAGAACTCAGTGTGGTGGTGAATGGCAACTGCCCGAAGCAGAAGAAAAGGTCTTCCAGTGCCAAAACAACTCCATCTGGCTCATTCACTTCACATACCATCACCTGTCCACAATGTATCCGGGAAATCTTGTTTGGTCACTTGCTGTCCAGTGCCGATTGAGCCCAGTTGGATGGAATCAAGCAACTTGAGCAAACACTCAAACCAAAGATGGAGATCCTCACTCAAATTGCTCAAAACTGCACAGCCAGAGACAAATTCAGTGACCAAGCCATTTCCAGCTGCCATGGACCAAATTCTCTGGCAGCACACATTTCTGAAAGTGGCTGGCACATGACACTTAGAGAAGGCTGTGTGTTGGTGAATGGCAACTGCCCGAAGCAGCAGCACAGCTCTTCCAATGCCAAAACAACTCAACCTGGGTCACTCACTTCACATACTATAAGCTGTCCTTGCAGGTGTCGGGGAAAACTTGTTTGGTCACTTTATTTCCAATGCCTATAGAGTCCAGTATGATGTAATTTATAGGTTCAGTAACCACACAAAACAAAGATGGAGATCCTCACTCAAGGCGTGACAAACTAGAAGCCACAGAGCATTGCAGCGCCCAAGACATTTCAAGCTGCCATGGAAAGTAAGTGCTCTGGCAGCACATATGTCTGAAAGTAGCTGGAAGTTGAAACTTGGAGATCTCTGTGTGTTTGTGAATGACAACTGCCAGAGGCAGCACAGCTCTTCCAGTGTCAAAACAACTCCACCTGGTTCTTTCACTTCACATACCATCAGCTGTCCAGTCAGGTCTCCGGGAAATCTTCTTTGGTCACTTCCTGTAAAATGCCCATTGAGCCCAGAGAGAGGTAATTTATATGTTCAGCAACCGCACAAAAAACAGACGGAGATCGTCACAAAATCCATGAAAAACTCCATAGCCAAAGAGAAATTCAGTGTCCAAGCCATAGGCAGCTCCCATGGTAAATAAGTGCTCTGGTAGCACTAATGTCTGTAATTGGATGTGAAACGTAGGGATCTCAGTGTGGTGGTGAATGGCAACTGCGCGAAGCAGAAGCACAGCTATTCCAGTGCCAAAACAACTCCAACTGTCTGATGAAGTTCACATACCATCAGCTGTCCTTGAAGGTTTCCAGGAACTCCTGTTTGGTCACTTCCTGTCCAATAGCCATGGAGCCCAGGGGGATAAAACGAAGCAGCTTAAGTACACTCAGAAAACAAAGATGGAGATCCTCAAAGAATTCATGTAAATCTCCACAGCCAGAAAAGAGCTCAGCGCCCAAGACATTTAGAGCTGTCATGGAAACCAAGTGCTCTGGCAGCACATATGTGGAACAATGGAAGTGAAACCAAGGGAATATAGGTTCACTGATGAATGACAACCGCCTGAAGCAGCAGCACAGGTCTTCCAGTGCCAAAACAACTCCACCTGGCTCTTGAACTTCACATACCATCAGCTGTCCGTCCTGGCAGCTATCTAGGAAACCCTGTTTAAATTCATTCGGTCAAAGGCCCATTGATCCCAGTGTGATGCAATCAAGCATGATGAGCACCCACACAAAACTAACATGGAGCTCCACACTCAAGGCGCTCAAAACTCCACAGCCAGACAAGTACAGTGATCAACAGATTTCCCGATGCTATGAAAACCAAGTGCTCTGGCAGCACATATGTGGCACAGTGGATGTGACAACTAGGGATGTTAGTGTGGTGGTAAATGGCTACAGCCCGAAGCAGCAGCACAGCTCTTCCAGTGCCAAAACAACTACACCTCGCTCATGAACTTCGGATACCATCAGCTGTCCTGGCAGCTGTCTAGAAAACCCTGTTTGGTCACTTGTGGTCCAATATTGATGGAGCCCAGTGTAATGGAATAAATCCACTTGAGCTCCCACACACAAAACTAACATGGAGCTCCTCACTGGAGGCTCCCAAAACTCCACAGCCAAAGACAATTTGAGTGACAAAGCCATTTACTGTTCCATGGAAACCAAATGCTCTGACAGCACATATGTCTGAAAGTGGATATGACACCTAAGGAATGTATCTTTTTCGTGAATGGCAACTTCCCAAAGCAGCAGCACAGCTCTTCAAGTGCCAAAACAACTCCACCTGGCTCATGAACTTCACATACCATCAGCTGTCCTAGGAGCTATCTAGGAAACCCTGTTTGGTCACTTGCGGTCCAACGACCTTTGGGCCCATTGTGATGGAATCAAGCAGCTTGATCACACACATACAACTAACATGGAGCTCCTAACTCAAGGTGCCCAAAACTCCACATCCAAAGACAAGGTCAGCCCCTAGCTGTCAGGAGCCATGCACTATAGCCACGCTGAATCCTTTTTGAATATAGACCTCTGGGACAGCGGAAACCCCCCGTTGGCTAGACTCTTGGGAAAGAAGTTATGAAACTAATCACACGCTTAGCTTCAGTTGTTCCTATCAACTGTTTCAGAATGTGATTTATGCTGTACTTACCAACATCTTGTTACTGATTACCTATGCTATTGTCGATATGTTGGTTACTATTGTTGATATGGTGGCTGCCCAAGAACAATCGGTCTTGAGACCATGGCTTGCGTCCCAGTTTCTCTTTCCCTGAGCCTTAGTTACTGAAGAATATAAAAACCCTCATTTGAAATCAATAAACTGACACCTTGATCAGACCTACTGTCTTGCTGTCCATTCTTTGTGTCTCTTGTCCCTTCATTCTCTCCTAGGTGGCTGTGACCCCGTTGACTGTCCTGCTGGACAGGACAAATTGGCTCCCAACGTGGATGTGTGCAGACCACCGACAGAGAGAATGCCGTGCCATCATTCATGGAGAGGCCTCTCGTGGTGTCAAAAAGGAACACTGGTTGAGCAGTTTCACGGTTGACCCGCTGGAAGTCGAGCTCATGGGAAATATTCATGGCGCAAATCTTACGGAGCCAAGGTAAGATGGGACAAGCATCATCATAACACGACCTATTCTTGCAAGATCTTATAGATTCATTCAAGACACGAGGAATTAGGGTGAAAAAGAAAGACATCAAAACCTTTTTGGATTTTGTTGGTCTAATTTGTTCCTGGCATCCCCAGGACGGTTCTATTGATGAGAAAACTTGATGTAGAGTAGGTCATTGTTTTAAAGATTATTGTGAGGTTTTTGAGCCTGAGAAAATTCCTGTTACTGCCTTTAATTATTGGACTTTGATTTATGATAACCTAAAGATCGAGTCTCAACATCCAGATTTACAGGATCTGGCTTTTGAGGGAGAATGATCTCTTAAAGAATGTCACTCTCGACTGTCCACACCTATCCCTTCACCTTCCCCCGGTTCTCGACCATCTTCTGCCATCATAAATATTGAGACAGAGTCCAGTGCCAAGCCCCTTGATCAATCTGCCCCAGAAACTATAAGCTGTCACATTAATCAATCATGATGACTCTCACCCACCTCCACCTTATGCTTCAGAAACAGCAGCTCCTTCAGCCCCTGCCTCGTTACTAGAAGAGGAGCCTGTAATATAACTCCATAAGAGTGAGGCTTCCAATCTCCCCAAGAGGGGTGTAATATGCTGCCCTGTTATTCAGACCCCTGCTCGAGGTGGTGGACACCACGCCACGAATATCAACCACTGCTGTTTAAAGATCTAAAAAATATTAAGCAAGCAGTGAAAGATTATGACACTCAGACACCTTTTACCTTTGCCCTTATTGAGTCCTTTTCAGGCATGCATCTCCCACTTCTTTACACAACCCCTTAGCTGAGAGAGGCAGGGTAAGATAAGCCATTTAAGGTTTATTAAAAAAAAAAAAAAAAAGAAAAGAAAAGAAAAACGTGTTCTGTAACTTGACTTAACAAAAGTAATCTGATATAGAGTGATCCAAATCCACTGTTAAATTAACTTAAAGCATGAGATGAACCCATGTGTGCTTGTTTTTTAAAATCTCTCCAGGTTAAAGTATTTTGAAGAAGAGGTTGGAAGTTGCAACAGGTTTGAGAGTCATATGTCTCTGTTCTGACATGTTTGGTGTTTGTGCTTATGTTTGTTTTGTCAATATTCTTGGTGTTCTATTATTTTTGTCCGGACAAAACTAAATTTTGTTTTAATACTTTTTCTCCAGTTGTGTCTTTGTCTTGAATTGTTAAGTTGTTGTTCTTGTTCTGAATTGGGTGCGTGTGTGACTGATAGACGAGGTGGGACAGACCATGACTAACCCTTTTTCCCTCTCCTGGTAAATAATTTTAGAGAGGTCTAACAAATTTAACAGGACCTGGCCAGACCAGACTTTCCACCTCCACTGGGGAAAGGTTCGTGTGTCATTTTCTTGCTGTTTGGTCTTCAGCTTACAGTGTTGCCCTGGCATTGATTAGTATTCAACACGTTCAGTTAAATGCTGAAGGTATTTTTGTTTAACTCATTTAGACCTCTAAATTCTTCAGAGTTCTAAACCAAGTCTCATGACTTTGGGGGTTCTAGTAGGATCCCTGGAACTCTCAAAAATTGAGACAAAATTTAAATAATGTGCTTGTCATTTAAAATAATTTGGATTATAATCTCACAATATTACAAAATTATGCTAAATTTATTGCATCGTATATGCTATTAAAATAGAAGAGCATTTATGTTCATTGGTCAAAATGTTTCCTACTCATGAAATTGATCCAGATTGTAAATTACTTGTGTTCTTACTTACAAGGAAATATGTGAAATTTTACCTTGCCGGAGAACAACGAATTCTTTAAAGATGTATAGTAAAATGGGTCATAATGTGTATATTTTCTGAATGTTTGCCTTTAAAACAATGGAGTTGAAGTCTGATTCTTTGTGAAAAACAGTGTTTTAACATCTTCTTTTAAGTAATTTCCATCTTATTGATAACCAAACCTGTTAACTAACTTCAGTAAATTCCAAGGTAGTCTCTCAAGACAACAGCTAAATTGAAGTTTTTTCAGCTCTCTTGACTTCAATAAAACAGAAGCTTAGGGGAAGCTCCAGGCCCATCAGCCATAAAACAAGGAAGGAGCATGCTTGGAGTCTGCCCTTTGAAGAATTTGGGACTTTGACTTTGTCCCTGTTGTGGTGATTCTTATCTGCCTTCATTTTAAAAGGGAAAAAAATTTCCAAATCAGCAAGAAGAAGACTGAAAAAACTTCTCTTTCCCGATTTTGAGGAGGATTTGTGCTAAAATGTGTTTCCATGAATTATGAGAAATGATTGAAAATTGCTTAAAGCCATTATATTTAAAAGTTGGTATCCTTTTATGAAGAAAATGTCTTAAGAAAAGTTGAGGAACGAATCTTGTAAGCTTTACATATAATTGGCTATAATTTTAAAGATACTATTACAATGTTGTGTAAGTCTTTAACATTAATACCTAATACATGCTGATGTTAGAATTGATATCTGTATTCAAAAAAAGTTTTTGAAGTGTGCGTACATAGCAATGCTAGTAAATACCTAAAAATAAAAATATCTTCAATTGTGAAAGCTGTTAAGAAATTGAAGCATTGAAAAGAAAAAAAAAAGAAGAAGAAGAAGAAATTGAAGCATTGAACTTTAAATAGCCTCCGTTTAATTGGCGACTTTGTCAATTGCCTATCCAGCTTCAGTAAGCTCTATTTTTGTTCTAATCTTTAAATTTGTTAAAGTTCTTAAAAAGTTATGAGTTGATTTTATGCATTAATTCCTGTGTTTAAGGTTATATTTCCCTTTTGCTGACTGACTAAGGAAATACATATTTTGCCTTTCAGTTAGGTAATCCCTTGTGTTCTGTATATTGTCTTTATTAAATTCTCATGATTTAAAAGAACTGTGTTTAAGGGTATTTTCTGGTATGTATTTATTTTGAAATGTTTGGGTGATCATTTATAAGTGATAAAAAAATTTTTTTTGATGTGTTGCTGTTTGAATCAGTCTGACTAAATGAATGGATATTATAATGAGGAACCTCTGATCAGATACTTTAAGAACTCTTGGCATATTTAATAGGTTTAACTCTTCTGGTTCGGGAATTTCTAAATAGGCCCCTAGTAGTCTCAAAGTTAGAAGAATGTTTCAAAGGTTGCATCTTTCGGTTAGTGAAATTAATTATAGAACAGATAATTAATTAGATCTATAAAAAATATGGTGGGGGAGGGGGCAATTGCAGAAAAGACATTGGGAAACCTTGCCAGTGGGGAGCCAGGATGGCGAAGTCTAAAAAGTACAAGAGTGTGTAACATCCTACAGGTAGTATCACGGCGCTAAATATAGACATTTTGTTTTCTAGGATTCCAGCAAGCCTATTGCATCCATTAAAGCTAAAGTTTAATTGTAAAGTATAGGTATGGTTTATTCAGATTACTAACAGCAAAATATAACTCTAAACAATTGGTTACTTTAACACACGAGAATTCTCAAGTAGCTATTACAAAAGCTGGTTTGTTTTATGTGTTACCCGATATGCATGTGCATGTTTATGAATGAGAATTGCTAAGCTAAATCCTTTTTTAAAATTATGTATAGATGCATAATTAAGTTCTTAGAGAGTTATGTCTGTTACTGTTTTCTCAGGACCTATAAGATCTGTTCAGCTCAATAGTTCTACATGATTTTAAACGGACTTACTGCTAACGTATAGTTTCAAGATTGGCCATAGGAGCCCAAATCCTCATAAGCTAGAAGGAAAATATATGGGTATATGTATACAAGTGTTTAATGATAACTCAAATGTCAGAGAATGTTAAAAATGCTTCAACATGGGAAACAGCCCTTACAGCAGACTCATAGACTGTCAATTTTAAGAAACACTCAGTGGCCTCAGAATCAGCCCAAAAGGTATTCTGATCTGACAGGAGAGCCAGCAAGAGAGCAAGCATATCAGTTGTGGAATGCCAGGACACTGAGCTAAAAGTGTCCCTCCGTGAAGGAGCTCAGTGGTCCACACCCCAGTGCAAAGAAGCAACCACCGAGGATGGTTGTGCTCTTCTCTCAATGGAAGAGAGAACTTCCACTTTGTGTGTTGCCAGGTCTGATGGGGTTGTTGTTGATTCAAGAGGCTTCCACAGCCTAAGCATTGCGTGTCTGGAGCCTCAAGTGATCACTGACGTCACACATAAGAGTGCTAATTTGTTAAATCCACTAGAGTCACTGTGTACACTGGCTTCCCATGCAGGACCATATATTAAGAGTCATAGTAAAATTAATAGTACACCTTGCTGTATTTTAGTATAAAGATTTATCATCTCAGTTTTGGTTATGTCTGAATATTTAACTCTAAGAAGTCAGTTTGCATTTACCTGTCCTGTGATGGGCTTATATCCTGATGTTATATGCTAATCCTTACATTGTTACTGTGCCTTCTGATTGATCTAGTTTAGCAATTTTATGCAGCTAAAAGAAGTTTCATGTATTCCATTGAGCTTACTGAATATGTTCCAAAATTTGAGACTTAAAGGAGTTAATTTAGACAGATGTAAATCTAGTCCACAGTCTTAAATTAAAGTTTACTCTGACAAAGATTGAAACCTAACAATTCTTTTACATCTAAGTTCTGAAGCTCAAGTGTTCAAACTGCTAACCGAACTCACAACCTGATAGGCTGGGAAAGTTAACTATGTTATGTCTTGTTATTTAGACTTCAAGAAAGAGAAACCTTTCAAGTGCCAGAATGTACATCGAACACCTAATGACTTCTGCCTTCTATCAGGAACCACTAGATGGAACCCCTACAGCTGCTGTTACCCAACGGCGCCCCCTCTCAGCGGGAAGTAGTTAAGAACAGATGAAGGCGTCCCTTTTCCCTAAAAGCAGATGGGGTCCATTTTTCTGTTTGGAAATGTAGAAGCTAGATGGGATAATGGGCAGTTAGGGTCTCCGGTTCCTGGTAAAACTGTCTTGTGTACATGTAACAATGTTAGTGTTATAAGATTCTTGAATGTTAGTATTTTCAACAATACTTGTACATTGTTAAGTATGTCTTTTGAATCTCACCAGCCAGCTGCTCCCCAATATACGATCATATATGTGTCACCCCAGTAAAAGTCCACAATATTTCGGCCAGAGTGATAGAAATCAATCAATACCTCCGGGGACAATGTTCTAGTGCCTTCCTAAATTTCACCAGTCAGTTAGCCACCAGTATAATTAAAGTAAATGAGACCCGAGTTCCACCCATGTCAGGAGAAGTTATTCTAAATGGCATTAAACTGGCAGCCTGCATGTTCAAGGAATGGAGCAGGATGGTGGCCTTAGAAACCTTGATGGTTGCTGTGCTAGTAGTTGCCATGCTCTTCCTGTACTGCATGCTCAAACAGCAGGCCTGGGAGCAAGTTGTCATTGGACCAGCCATGATGGCACTGGTTGTGGAAAGTCCTAGCGCTCAAGTTTGGTTGACCATGATGTATTAATAGGTGATCAGAGACGGATAAGATCTGACGGGACTCTCCAAGTGATAACCTCCCACATCATGCCATGCGGCTCCAGTCTTCAAAGAGGCTTGTCTAATATAATGGGGCAGAGCCTGTGCCGGATAAGTGTTTAGCCAATGACGAACACCTTTCTGATACCTCGCCAACCTAAGACAGGGAACCCTAGCTGTTGGCAGGGCTGCCCAGAGACGGGTAAGAGCTGAGGGTCCATCAGAATGAACCTAAGACAGGCAGCGCTTATCATGCTTCACAAACCTTTCTCTTTTCACCGCGTTCATTGATATTTAGAAAAAAAGGGGGAGATGTCAGGAGCCATGCACTATAGCCACACTGAAGCCATTTTGAATATAGACCTCTGCGACAGTGGAAACCCCCAGTTGGCTAGATGCTTGGGAAAGAAGTTATGAAACTAATCACACGCTTAGCTTCAAATGTTCCTAGCAACTGTTTCAGAATGTGATTGATGCTGTACTTACCAATATCTTGTTACTGATTACCTACACTATTGTCGATATCTTGGTTACTATTGTTGATATGGTGGCTGCTCAAGAACAATCGGTCTTGAGACCATGGCTTGCGTCCCAGTTTCTCTTTCCCTGAGCCTTAGTTATTGAAGAATATAAAAACACTCATTTGAAATCAATAAACTGAAACCTTGATCAGACCTACTGTCTTGCTGTCCATTCTTTGTGTCTCTTGTCCCTTCATTCTCTCCTAGGTGGCTACAATGGAAACCAAGTGCTATGGCAGCACATATGTGGAACAGTGGATGTGACACCTAGAGAACTGAGTGGGGTGGTGAATGACAACTGCCCGAAGCAGCAGCACACCTCTTCCAGTGCCAAAACAACTCCACTTGGCTCATGAACCTCAAATAAAATCAGATGTCCTGACAGGTATCTAGGAAACCATGTTTGGTCACTCCCTGTCAAAGGCCCATTGAGCCCAGTGTGATGGAATCAATCCACTTGAGCACCCAAACAAAACTAACATGGAGCTCCTCACTCAAGGTGCTTAAAACTCCACAGCCAAACACAAGTTCAGTGCCAAAGTCATTTCCCGCTGACATGGAAACCAACTGCTCTAGCAGCACGTATGTAGAACAGTGAATATGAAACTTGGGGAAGGTAATGTGGTGGTGAATAGTAACTCCCCGAAGCAGCAGCACAGCTCTTCCAGTGCCAAAACAACTCCACCTGGCTCATGAACTTCACATACCATCAGCTGTCCTGACAGCTATCTAGGAAACCCTGTTTGGTCACTTGAGGTCGAATGCCCATTGATCCCAGTGTGATGGAATTAAGCAGCTTGATCACACGCACACAACGAATATGGAACTCCTCACTCAAGGCGCTCAAAACACCACAGTTTAAGACACGTTCAGCGCCCAAGCTACTTCCCGTTGCCATGGAAACCAAGTGCTCTGGCAGCACATATGTCTGAATGTGGAGGTGATACCGGGGAACTCAGTGTGGCGGTGAATGGCAACTGCCCGAAGCAGCCACACAGCTCTTCCAGCCAAGACAACTCCACCTGGTTCATGAACTTCACATACCATCAGCTGTCCAGGCAGGTACCTAGGAAACCCTGTTTTGTCACTTGCGGTCCAACGCCCATTGAGCCCAGTATGATGGAATCATCAGGCTGAGCACCCACACAAAACTACCATGGAGCTCCTCAGTTAAGGCACTTAAAACTCCAGAGCAAAACACAAGTTCAGTGCTCAAGCCATTACCCACTGCCTTGAAAACCAAGTGCTCTGGCAGCACAAATGTCTGTAAGTGGATATGACAGGTAGACAAGGTATTGTGGTGGTGAATGGCCACTGCCAGAAGTAGCAGCACAGCTCTTAAAGTGCCAAAAGAACTCCACATGGCTCATGAACTTCACATGCCCTCAGCTGTCCTGGCAGCTATCTAGGAAACCCTGTTTGATCACATGTGGTATAAAGACCTTAGGCCCAGTGTGATGGAATCAAGCAGGTTGAGCACCCACACAAAACGAATATGGAGCTCCTCACTAAAGATGCCCAATACTCCATAGCAAAAGACAAGTTCAGCGCCCAAGCCTTTTCCTTTTGCCGAGGCAACCGTGTGCTCTGGCAGCATATATGTGGAACAGTGGATGTGACACCTAGGGAACTCAATGTGGTGGTAAATGGCAACTGCCCGAAGCAGCAGCACAGCTCTTCTACTGCCAAAACAAATGCACCTGGGTCATTCACTTCACATACCATCAGCTGTCCTGGGAGCTATCTACAAAACCCTGTTTAGTCACTTCTGGTCCAATGCCTATTGAGCCCAGTGTGATGGAATCAAGCATATTGAGCACCCACACAAAACTTACATGTAGCTCCTCACTAAACGCGATCAAAACATTAAAGCCAAACACAAGTTCAGCGCCAAAGCCATTTAGCGCTGCCATGGAAACCAAGTGTTCTGGCAGCACATAAGTATATAAGTGGATGTGACACCCAAGGAAGGTAGTGCGGTACTGAATGGCAACTGCCCGAAGAGGCAGCACAGCTCTTTCAGTGCCTAAAAATCTACACCTGGCTCATGAACTTCACATACCATCAGCTGTCCTGGCAGCTATCTAGGAAACCCTGATTCATCACTTGCGGTCCAATGCCCATTGAGCCCAGTGTGATTTAATCAATCACGTTGAGCAACAACACAAAACTAACATGGAACTCCTCACTCAATGCGGTAAAACTCCACAGCCAAACACAAGTTCTGCGCCCAAGCCATTTAACTCTGCCATGGAAACTAAGTGATATGGCAGTGCATATGTGGAACAGTGGTTGTAACACATAGGGAACCCAGTTTGGTGGTGAATGGCAACTGCCTGAAACAGCAGCACAGCTCTTTCAGTGCCAAAACAACTCCACCTGGCCCATGAACTTCACACACCATCAGTTGTCGTGGCAGCTATCTAGGAAACCCTGTTTGATTTCTTCCGGTCAAATGCCTATGTGTTGCGCGCCCCTGACCAGCAGGGAATAAGACGCAAACACCAAAGTTCTTCTCTGATCACACTTTATCGGAGCGCTGCTTGGTTGAAGGTAAGATAGTGGTGAGGGACCCCGGGAGAGCAAAGCGGATAGCTTATATACATCTCTATGAGAGGCGTGTCTATGGCTCAGTGACCGGTCGTGATAGGGCAGTGAGTGTTTACTTGCCAGAGTGGGATTGGTCGCCGTTGTTACCAGGCAAACTAGGGCAGGAAGCCACGTCAAGGCAGAGTTGTTTACTCTGTGCCTTTCGCCATCTTGTAATGGCGACTGACTGTGCTCAGCAATTCCCCCTTTTTCTTTTATATGATACAGCAAAGGTATGACTCAGTGACTGTGCCTGTCTTAGGTCATCTGACCTCCCGTCAGGTCCTTACCCGTCATGGGAAGCTTAGGCAGATGGTAAGGCCTAACTCCTGTCTTAGGTTGGTACCTGACTGGGTCAGAGGTTGCCCGTCTTTGACTACCAGTCCTGGCTACTGTATAGGTGAGAACCAGAAGTGATGGGCTTGAGACTACCGATCCCTATCGGGTGCAATGGCTTAAAAGCCTCCGAGTGCAAGGGCATCAGGTAGGGTCTCATCATTCTCCTCTGAGCAAACTGATCCAGACTTGGGGGGAAGCGCCTGCCTCCAAGGCTGCCAAGGCTCGAACGATGGCGACCTTGTCCCGCCTGACACTTCGCCGAATCCTACAGACCAAGAACAGAGCCAAGACTATGCCTCCAAGGCAAAATATTGCAAACATTCCTACTCCGACCCATTCTTTAAAATAGGAAAAGGTATTCCAAATCCAATCGGTAAAATCTTGAAGGGTCACCACCTCGGCTCGGGTGGCATTCAGGCTTACAATCTCAAGGGTAAGATTATTCATTAATTTTTCAAATTGCTGGGACCAATTTCCTGCAAGAAAGGTGGAGAGCTTTTTGGATTCCTGTAAAGAAGCGGGATAGGGAGTAATACACATATGCTTATCTCGGCTAACACAACTTATACTAACTATATCAAATAACTCAGCTATAGACTGTTCTACCAAATCAACTCTTTTATTTAAAAGTAATAGTCCGGTGGCTAAATGGTTGCTAATCCTTTGCTGAGTATATAATGCTTGTGCTGTTCTTTCCACTACTGTATTGACCGTCTGAACTGTTTGTACTTGGCTAGCCATAGCCACACTGGCTGTGGCAGCTGCTGCCACTGATGCCACTATGGCTGTAACAATGGCCACTGTAACGCCAAAATCTCTCTTTGTGCGGAACAAATTAGCCAGAGGAAAAGCTTCTGGGTTAGCCTGTACTGGTATGGGCACAAACACTGGTAAGCGCATAACGACTGCAGAATCGTGTCGTCCAGATTGCCAGCATTGACTTAGGATACAATTCTGTGTCCGGCAATCCAATTGTGCTAGAGAATAATTAAATTGTAGAAACAGGAAGGGAGGGTGTACACACACTCTTCCACCTGTATAATTGAGTTGGTTTAATTGTTTTTTGTGGGTTACTGTAAAAGTCTGAGATGTGGTATTTAAGAATCCAGTAGCATTATACAATGTAAGATAGCTACGGGATAAGGTAGCAAATGCTGAAAGATCGCATACAGCACCCTGAGCGTTGCCTAATATCCAGGCTGCAAAGGGATTTCCAAGCTTGGTAGAATTATGCTTCCATAAAAAACGAGAAAAATGGGGTGCAATCCAAAAACCATCAGATATGGGCATTGCTCTCATATAACTATCTTTGCAATTCAAAAACTGAGGAGGATAATCTAAATAGGAATTGGAACAGCGAGGCAAAGAAATAGAGACCGTTAAATTCGAAGAAATTCTTTTAACAAAGGGATAACTAACTAAACTATGAATCATATAGGTGGTAACATTAACGGTAACAGAACCATTACTTCCATCACCACTCCCGGATAAAACTCCTTTAAAAACAATATTAGCTAGCATTTCTGTAAGTATTTTACTATCTACCTTTAGATTCATTAGAGGATTATGGAAACTAGCAAATGTCCCATTCTTAATGAAAAAACAGGGGGCTGATCGATTATAAGAAAAGCACAGTGTGCCATTAAGTAAAAATTGAGTCTGATTAAAACTTTTCTCATTGCTACTATCATATAATATAGAAGAACAGGGTACAGCAAAACGACAAGCAGTGGCAACAAACTGTGGAAAATTATTAGATTCGTTATGGACAGGAATGGGAATGGGCCAGGTCCGGGTAAAGGACCAGAAGACCTTGTCTGTACTCTCAGCCATGCTCAACATCATCAGGCATATCATCCAGATTAGGCTCCGAAGTAGGATCATCTTCTTCATTGCTTTGGTGTGGTGTTGCCGCGATCTTCTTGGTCAGTCTTTCCGGAACCCACACAGGATCAGAGCGAGTCTGCGGAAAAACACAAACAGCTCCCCTGGATCTCTGAATCACAGGATCCGGTCCATACCACTTATTATCCAAAATATCTTTCCACATTACTGTCATAGGTGGGCCATTCACCGGGGATGCATGACGATCAGCCGCTGAGGAGCCCTGATCGCGTAAAATCAAAAAATTAAGTGTATAAAGTGCTAGAGACACCCTTTCCTTGGGGGTGGCAAGTCCTAAAACTCCCCCTTTTTGCTTAAATAGCATCTCTTTCAAAGAGCGATTCGCTCTCTCAACAATTCCTTGTCCTTGTGGATTATAGGCTAAGCCAGTGGTATGAGAAACCTGTAACCGTGAGCAAAATGTTGCAAATCCGGTGGAAGTATAAGCTGGACCATTATCTGTTTTTAAATTAAACGGCTTTCCCCATGCTGCCCAAGCTTCAAGGCAATGAGTCTTGACATGCGTCACCCTTTCACCTGGTAGTGGGGTGGCATGAATAATGCCAGAACATGTGTCCACTGACACATGGACATATCTGAGTCTACCAAATTCTGGAACATGAGTAACATCCATCTGCCATAAAGCCAAAGGTTTTAAACCTCGTGGATTGATGCCCACATGGGGGGAAGGATGAAAAGGGACACAAGAACCACAGCTCTTGACAATAGTGCGAGCTTGCTGTCTAGAAATCTTGAATTTAGATCTTAAAACACTACTAGGAACATGATATAACTTATGAAAATTTTCAGCCAAAACACATGGATCAGTGGCAAGAAAAACCATGGTACGAGTAGCCTTATCCACCAAATCATTCCCTATTGATAATGGCCCTGGAAGCAAAGAATGAGCCCTAATATGGCTTATATAAAATGGATTCTTTCTTGACAAAATACATAACTGGATTTGTTGCAAAATGGGTGCTACCATACTGGCATGATTGATATCTGCCACAACCTCTAATCCGCGGACGACGTTAACAACATATTGAGAATCTGAATACAAATTAAAAGGTTCTTCAAACTGCTGAAACACTGAAAGAACTATGCGGCATTCAACTACTTGCGGGGCATCGGGGCGGAACGTCTGGCAGACTGGTTTCCGTCCCTGAACCATGTAAGCACCACGACCTGTTTTGGACCCATCTGTGAATATAACAAGTGCCTGGGGTAACGGTTCTTGGGACGTAATTTTTGGGAAATAGACTAAATTTCTACTCACAAAGGACAATATTGGATCTTTTGGATAATGGTTATCAATATATCCTGAAAAACTGCTGCATAAAATAGCCCACTCATCAACAGTGGCCGCCAATACTTCTATTTGGGATCTATTATAAGGTACAATCAAGGATTGGGGATCCATACCAAAATGACTAAGACAAAATTTCAAACCCACTAATGCTAAATGTGCAACAAGCTCAGGATAATATGCGAGGGTCTTAGCTCCTAATGAATGTCCATGAAGCCACCACAGGGGTCCTTCTTGCCATAGTACTCCCGTTGGATAGGCCTTGGTTTGCAGGAGGCATAAAGCAAGAGGTTTGGTGGGATCATAGCGACATAGCTGTGCCTGTTCAATGGCCCTTTCTACTTTGTCCAAGGCTACTTTTGCCGCTGGGGTAAGCGTACGCCGTGAAGTCACGTCAGGATCTCCCTCCAGGATAGAATAAAGCGGCTGCAATTCAGCCCATGGAATAAATAGAAATCCACGTAGCCAATTTATATCTCCTAAGAGTTGTTGAAAATCATTTAAGGTATTCAAGTGATCTGTGTAAATTTTAATCTTCTGAGGCCTGACATGTTGAGAGTCTATTATAGTCCCCAAGAACTGCACAATTTGAGTGCATTGTACCTTTTCAGGTGAGATAATCAAACCTCTAGTCTCTAATGCTTCTGTAAGGGCTATGAAAGCTGCATTTAACAACTCAGAATTACTAGCTGTCAGCAGGATATCATCCATATAATGAATAATCCGCACCTTTGGGTAGGCCTGACGAATTGGTTGTAAGGCAGCGCCTACATAAAGCTGACACATGGTAGGGCTGTTTGCCATACCTTGAGGTAAAACTTTCCACTGGAATCTTAAATCTGGTTCTTCATGATTTATAGATGGCAAGGTGAAGGCAAATCTTTCTCTATCCTTAGGATATAGTGGAATCGAGAAAAAACAATCTTTAATATCCAGCACAAAAATAGGCCATGTCTTTGGTAATACTGTCAACAGTGGGAGACCACGTTGTATTGGTCCCATAATTCGCATTTGTGCATTGACTGCTCTAAGATCGTGTAACAATCTCCATTTTCCAGATTTCTTTTTAATAACAAATATGGATGTATTCCAAGCGGAAGTTGAGGATTCAATATGTCCCTGAGCTAACTGCTCCATTACTAGTTCCTTCGCTGTGCGCAGTTTTTCCGATGAGAGGGGCCACTGAGGCACCCACACAGCTTTAGATGTAGTCCAGGGTATTTGCAAATCTCCCTCAGTGGCCCCTAGGAAAAACCCAGCCCTTTCCTATCATTCTTGGGGTTAGGGGTGATGGGTGTTGTTCTTCCGTGAAGTCTAGCTCCTAATCCCGACCCAGGGATAAATCCTTGGTTTTTCATCATCTGTTTACTGGTCATAGAATATTCATTTGTTAATATAAGCTGCATCTGTTGTTGAACATCTCTTCCCCATAAATTAATATTAAGATCTACTACAAAAGGAATAAACCTGCCTGATTGATCTTGGGTCCTCCATAATAATTCCTTTGCACTTATAGCTGGTGTATTTGCGTAGCCTAATCCCTGCAAGCTACACGAAGATTGCTGCAAAGGCCATTCTTTGGGCCAGTCACATTTCCTGATTATACTCCTGTCAGCTCCAGTATCGAGCAGTCCTGAGAACTTTCTACCCTCTATTTCCAGAACTACACCGGTGGAGCCAAAACCTTTATCTCCCATAGGAAGATTCTTAGCTGGGTATTTATCGTGCTCAGATGGGAGGATAAGTAATTGAGCTATTCGATCTCCAGGGCTAATAGACACTACGCCTTGAGGTGCATGACATAAGACCTTTATGACTCCTTGATAATCTGGGTCAATAACTCCGGGAAAAACCACAAGTCCTCGTATCGTAGATGAGGAACGACCCAAAACTAGACCCACAGTCCCCTTTTCAAGAGGTCCCTTCATGTCTGTATCAATTGCTTGAATTCCCATTTTGGCTGTCAGTACCAATCCGGAGGCGGCACGGAGGTCCAGCCCTGCGGAGCCTGCCGTCGCTCTCCGGGGGGAGCCGGCGGGCTCATATCCGGTTCCTGAGTTGCCCCAAATATTTTCGGGCCCTGGGGTCGGGGGCCCGTCCACCCGTTTTTTGGCTGTTGATTTTGAGGTATTGGCTGCCCATTGATATCTTTATAAGATCGACACTCATTAGCCCAATGCTTTCCTTTCTTGCATCTAGGGCAGGTGCCAGGCTGCCGGGACGCAGCAAATCGGCTGTGACTAGGTTGTTTATTTCTCGGACACTGTTTCTTAAAATGTCCTGCGCTACCACAAACGAAACACACACCTGACCTTCGGCCGGATGTGGCCTGTTTCGTGGCTGCTAGGACTGCAGCTGCCAGGCCCGAATTAGTAAGTGGCCCGCCCACTTCCCGACATGCTTTGAGCCAGGCCTCCAGACCCTTTCCTTTCCATGGGGTAATAGCTCTTCTACATTCTGTGGTACATTGTTCATATACTAGCTGTTGTACCAAGGGTAAGGCAGTTTCTATGTCTCCAAATATTCTTCCTGCTGCCTCAAGCAGTCTGGCTACAAAATCTGAGAAAGGCTCAGTGGGTCCCTGAATGATTTTTGTGAGATTGCCAGACACTTCCCCTTTATTGGGCAACGTTCTCCATGCTTGTAAATATATAGCATTGATCTGACCGTATACCTCTACCGGAAAGGCAGTCTGATTAGCCGTCCATTGACCTTGCCCTAAAAGCATGTCTGCAGTCCAGTGAGGATGCTGGTTTTGAACATTAGTTCTGGCTTGGGCATGAGCCATATCCGTGACTATGGACTTAAAATCTAAGTACTGTCCAACGGAGAGACAGGCTCGGGCTATCTCGAACCAATCGGCTGGGGTATTTGCCTGTTGAGTAATTCTCCCCAGCAAAGTGAGAGTATAATTTGCATTTACCCCATATGTCTTGGATGCTTCTACCAGATCTTTCAACTGTTTATAGGTAATAGGTTCATGATATCTGTCCCCATTTTCCGGATACTGATAAACCGGAAATGCAGAGTAAAGGCGACTTAGCGCCTTCCGGGGAATGAAGTGCCACCCTCCACTAGATGGGTACGGGGGAGGTCGGCATTCCACTTCTCCAGAAGACACGGAAGCCTCATGTAGACTATGGTCCTTTTCTTCTAGTTCTGATAACTCATCATCAGACGAGTCCTCTTGTGTAGCTACCTTTAAATTTCTAAACTCATCTAATATTGGATACAGCGGCTGTTTATTACTCTTTTCTTTATCTTCGTCTTTTAAGCATTTATCTTCTTCTTTTAAGCATGCTTCCTTTTTTCTTTTAGGCCTACTACCCCTCTCATTAATAGATTCAGCTTCCGAGAGGCTCTCCTGATATTTAACGAGCTGCTCTCAACCCTGTCTAACATGCTCGATGTTCTGTCCTTCTTTTAAACAGGACCGGACCAACTTCCAAAGTGGGAGGGATCCGGGTCCTATCCTTGCTTCCTCTTTTGCCTTTTCTAAATCTTTGCCTAGCTTGTCCCAACAGCTCAAGGTCAGATCTCCTGAGACTGCGAACCACGGCGCAGCTGCGTCGTAATCATTTATTATCTTCTGCACTGACCTTGCTGAAATTTTTAAACCTCGTTGTTTAAGGAGTCCCAATATGGGGTCAGCGAACTCGCTGCTGGCTGATATTCGGCCTTGATTATTACCCATTTTCTTAGATCTCGTGAAAGGCCGCTTTATCTACAGCGGAATTACCTTTACTTTGTCCGGGTTCACAGCAGCAAAGACACTTGCGACCAGGATGATGTAGGCGCAGGAAAAAGCAACGCAGCAGTCCACTATTGCCGTACCAAGAACGAGAGCAACAAGAGCAGGGTTTATCATACCTGAGAGGCTTACCTACCGCGGTAGTCTGCTCCGTGTGTAGAGTTCTGAACTTTCTTCGGCCCTCACTGGTGTCCGCTGGATTCGAAGTTTCCCGGGTTCCGGCACCAGCTGCTGCGCGCCCCTGACCAGCAGGGAATAAGACGCAAACACCAAAGTTCTTCTCTGATCACACTTTATTGGAGCGCTGCTTGGTTGAAGGTAAGATGGTGGTGAGGGACCCCGGGAGAGCAAAGCGGATAGCTTATATACATCTCTATGAGAGGCGTGTCTATGGCTCAGTGACCGGTCGTGATAGGGCAGTGAGTGTTTACTTGCCAGAGTGGGATTGGTCGCCGTTGTTACCAGGCAAACTAGGGCAGAAAAACACGTCAAGGCAGAGTTGTTTACTCTGTGCCTGTCGCCATCTTGTAATGGCGACTGACTGTGCTCAGCACCTATGGAGACCAGTGTGATGGTATCTAGAAGCTTGATCGAACAGACACAACTAACATAGAGCTCCTCAGTCAAGGCGCTCACAATTACACAGCCAAACACAAGTTCAGTGATCAAGCCATTTCCTGCTGCCATTTACACCAAGTGCTCTGGCAGCTCATATTTCTGAAAGTGGATATGACACCTAGAGAGCACTGAGTGGTGGTGAATTGCAATTGTCCGAAGCAGCAGCACAGCTCTTCCAGTGCCTAAACAACTCCACCTGTCTCATGAACTTCACATACCATAAGCTGTCCTGCAGGCTATCTAGGAAACCCTGTTTGATCACTTGCGGTCAAATGCCCATTGAACCTAGTGTGATGGAATCAATCGACTTGAGCACCCACACAAAACTATCATGGAGCTCCTCTCTCAAGGTGTTCAAAACACCACAGCCAAAAACAGGTTCAGCGCCAAGCACTTCATGCTGCCATGGAAACCAAGTGCTCTGGCAGCATATATGTTCAACAGTGGATGTGACACTTAGAGAACAGAGCGTGGTGGTGAATGGCCACTGTCCGAAGCAGCAGCACAGCTCTTCCACTGCCAAAACAACTCCACTTGGCTCATGAACTTTACATACCATCAGCTCTCCTGGCAGCTATAGGGAAACCATGTTTGATCACTGATATTCCAAAGCCCATTGAGACCAGAGGGATGGAATCAGGCAGCTTGAGCACACACACAAAAGAATCATAGAGCTGCCCAATCAAGGAGCACAGAACTACACAGCCAAACACAAGTTCAGCGCACAAGAAATTTCCCGCTGCCATGGAAACCAAGTGCTCTGGAAGTACATATGTCTGAAAGTGGATATGACATATAGAGTACTCAGTGTGGTGGTGAATGGCAACTGCCCGAAGAAGCAACACAGGTCTTCCAGTGCCAAAACAACTCCACAAGCTCATGAACTTCACATACCATCAGCTGTCCTGGCAGATATTTAGGAAACCCTGTTTGGTCACTTCTGATCCAATGCCCATGGAGCCCAGTGTGATGGAATCAAGCATATTGAGCACCTACACAAAGCTAAAATGTAGCTCCTCACTCAAGGCGCTCAAAATTCCACAGCCAAAGACAAGTTCAGGGATCAAGCCATTTCCAGTTGCCATGGAAACCAAGTGTTCTGGCAGCACATAAGTATGCAAGTGGATATGACACCTAGGGATGGTAGTATGGTACTGAATGGCCACTGCCCGAAGAGGCAACACAGCTCTTCCAGTGTCTAAAAAACTTCACCTGGCTCATGAACCTCACATACCATCAGATGCCCTGGCAGCTATCTAGGAAACCCTGTTTGTCTACTTGCGGTCGAATGCCCATTGAGCCCAGCGTGATGGAATCAAGCAGGTTGAGCACCCAAACACAACTAACATGGAGCTCCTCACTCAAGGCGCTCAAAGCTCCACAGCAAAAGACAAGTTCAGTGCCCAAGCCATTTCCCGCTTCCATGGAAAACAAGTGCTCTGGCAGCACATATGTCTGAAAGTGGATATGACACCACCGGGAGGTAGTGTGGTGGTGAATTGCAATTGTCCGAAGCAGCAGCACTGCTCTTCCAGTGCCAAAACAACTCCACCTGGCTAATGAACTTCACATACCATCAGCTGTCCTGGCAGCTATCTAGGAGACCCTGTTTGGTCACTTCCGTTCCAATGAACTTTGAGCTCAGTGTGATTTAATCAAACAGCTTGATCACACACACACAAGGAACATGGAGCTCCTCACTCAAGGCGCCTAAAACTCCAGAGCCAAACACAAGTTCACCTCCCAAGCCTTTTCCCGCTGCTATGGAAACCAAGTGCTCTGGCAGCAATATGTGGGATAGTGGATGTGACACCTAGAGAACTCAGTGCGGTGGAAGCACATATGTGGAACAGTGGATGTGACACGTAGGGAAGTCAGTGTGGTGGTGAATGGCAACTGCCCGAAGCAGCAGCACAGCTCTTCCTGTGCCAAAACAACTCCACCTGGCTCATGAACTTCACATAACGTATCTGACATGGCAGCTAAGTAGGAAATCCCTTTTGATCAATTCTGGTCCAATGCCCAAAGAGCCCAATGTGATGGAATCAAGGAGTTTGAGAATCCACACAAAACTAACATAGTGTTTCTCACTCAAGTCGCTAAAACCTCCATATATAAAGACAAGTTCAGCACCCAAGAAATTTCTTGCTACCATGGAAACCAGGTGCTATGGCATGACATATGTGAAACAGTGGATGTGAGTTTTGGAAATTCACTGTGGTGGTGAATGGCAGATGCCCGAAGCAGCAGCACAGCATTCCAGTGTCAAAACAACTCCACCTGGCTGATGAACTTCACATACCATCAGCTGTCCTGGCAGCTATGTACAAACCCTGTTTGTTCACTTCCGGTTCAATGCACATAGAGCCCAGTGTGATGGAATCAATTATCTTGAGCACACAACACAGCTAACGTGGAGCTCCAAAATCTAAGCTCAACAACAACACAGCCAAAGAGAAGTTCAGCGCCCTAGGCATTTCCTGTTGCCATGGAAACCAAGTGCTCCGGCAACATATATGGGGAAAGTGGATACGACAAATACAGAACTTAGTGTGGTGGTGAACGTAAGTGCTCAAAGCAACAGCACAACTCTTCCACTGCCAAAATAACTCCACCTGGCTCATGAACTTCACATACCATCAGCTGTGTTAGTAGTTCTGTTGCAAACCCTGTTTAGTCACCTGCAGTCCAATGAACATTGAGCTCAGTTTTATGGATTCAAGCAGCTTGAGAACCCACAAACAACTAACATTGAGTCCTCACTCAAGGCTACCAAAACTCCACAACCAAAGACAAGTTCATCGCCCAAGCAATTTCCCGCTGCTATGGAAACCAAGTGTTCTGGCAGCACATATGTGGAACACCGGATGTGACAGCTAGGAAACTCAGTGTGGTGGTGAATGACTACTGCTCGAAGCAGCAGCACAGCTCTTCCAGTGCCAAAACAACTCCACCTGGCTCATGAACTTCACATACCATCATCTGTCCTGAAAGCGATATAGGAAGCCCCGTTTGGTCACTTCCCATCCAATGCCCATTTAATACAGTGTGCTGGAATCAAGCAGATTGAGAACCCACAGAAAACTATCATGGCGCTCAAAACTCCACAGCTAAACACAACTTCAGCAACCAAGCCATTTTTCGCTACCATGGACCAAGGGCCCTGGCAGCACATATGTCTGAATGTTGTTGTGACACTTAAGGAAGGTAGTGTGGTGGTGAATGGCCACTGCCCAAAGCAGCAGCACAGCTCTTCCACTGCCAAAGCAACTCAACCTGGCTCATGAATTTCAGACACCATCAGCTGTTTTAGTAGTTCTCTTGCAAACCCTGCTTGGTCACATCCTGTCCAATGCCCATTGAGCCCAGTGAGATAGAATCAATCATCTTTAGCAAGCAACATACCTAACATGGAGCTCCTAAATGTAAGCAATAAAACTCCACAGCCAAAGACAAGTTCAGCGCCCAAGCCATTTCCCGTTGCCATGGAAACCAAGTGCTCTGGCAGCACACATGTCTGAAAGTGGATATGACACCTAGGGAAGGTAGTGTGGTGGTGAATGGCAACTGCCTGAAGCAGCAGCACAGCTCTTCCAGTGCCAAAACAACTCCACCAGGATCATGAACTTCAGATACCATCAGCTGGCCTGGCAGCTATCTAGGAAACCCCGTGTGGTCACTTCCAATCCAATGCCTTTTGAGCCCAGTGGGATGGAATCAAACAGCTTGAGCACCCACACAAAACTAACATGGAGCTCATCACTCTGGCGTCCAATACACCAAAGCCAAATGCAAGTTCAGCGCCCTAGCCATTTCCCGCTGCCATGGAAACCAAGTGCTCTGGCAGTACATATGTGGAAAGTGGATATGACAAATACAGAACTTAGTGTGGTGTTGAACGGTAAATGTTCGAAGCAGCAGCACAGTTCTTCCAGGGCCAAAATAATTCCACCTGGCTCATAAACTTCACATACCGTCAGCTTGTTAGTAGTTATCCTGCAAACCCTGTTTGGTCACCTGCAGTCCAATGCAAATTGAGCACAGTGTCATGGAATCAGGCAGCTTGAGCACCCACAAACAACTAACATGGAGCTCCTCAATCAAGACGACCAAAACTCCACAGCCAAAGAAAAGTTCATCGCCCTAGGAATTTCCCGCCGCCATGGAACCAAGTGCTCTGGCAGCACATATGTGGAACAGTGGATATGACCACTAGAGAACTCAGTGTGGT
This sequence comes from Ochotona princeps, assembly GCF_030435755.1. Classification (NCBI taxonomy): domain Eukaryota; kingdom Metazoa; phylum Chordata; class Mammalia; order Lagomorpha; family Ochotonidae; genus Ochotona; species Ochotona princeps. The sequence goes on along the minus strand of NC_080866.1, from coordinate 28,925,797 downwards.
GGTGAATGAGAACTGCAAGAAGCAGCAGCACAGCTCTCCCAGTAACAAAACAACTCCACCTGGCTCATGAACTTCACATACCATAAACTGCTTCAGAACTTCTCTTGCAAACCCTGTTGGTCACTTCCGCTCCAATGTCCATTGTACCATTGCGATGCAATCAATCATCTTGAGCACCCAACACAGCCAACACGGAGCTCCGAAATCTAAGCGCAAAAACTCCACAGCCAAAGACAAATTCAGCACCCAAGCCATTTCCCGTGCCCATTGATACCAAGTGCTCTGGCAGCACATATGTGGAAGAGTGGATGTAATGCCTAGGAAACTCAGTGTGGTGGTCAATGGCAACTGCCCGAAGCAGCAGCACAGCTCTCCAGTGCCAAAAAACTGCACCTGGCTGAAGAACTTCACATACCAGCAGCGGTCCTGGCAGCTATCTAGGAAACCCTGTGTGGTAACTTGCGCTCCAATGCCCCTTGGGCAGAATGTGATGGAATCAAGCAGCTTGAACACTCACAAAATCAAACATGTAGCTCCTCATTCAAGGCGCTCAATTCTCTACAGCCAAACACAACTTCAGTGCCCAGTACATTTCCCGTTGCATGGATACCAAGTGCTCTGGATGCACATACGTGGAAGATTAGTTGTGACACTCAGAGAACACTTCCGTTGGTGAATGGAAATTCTCCGAAGGAGCAGCACAGCTCTTCCAGACGAAAATAAGCTCAGTACAAAATACAGTTCCGGCTGCCATGGAAACCAAGTGTTCTGGCAGCAGATATATCTGAAAGTGGATGTGACACCTAGGGAAGGTAGTCTGATGGTGAATGGCAACTGCCCGATGCAGCAGCACAGCTCTTTCAGTGCCTAAACAACTCCACCTGGCTCAGGAACTTGACATACCATCAGCTGTCCTGGCAGGTATTTAGGAAACCCTGTGTGGTCACTTACGGTCCTATGCCCTTTGAGCTCAGGTGATGGAATTAAGCAGATTGAGCACTCACAAACAACTAACATGGAGCTCCTCACTAAAGGGGCTCAAAATTCCACAGCCAAACACAAGTTCTTCGCCCAAGACATTTCCCGGTGCCATGGATACCAAGTGCTCTGGCAGTACAAGTGTGGAAAGTGGATATGACAAATACAGAACTTAGTGTGGTGGTGAATGACAACTGACCGAAGCAGCACAGCTCATCCAGTGACAAAACAACTCCACCTGGTTCATGGACTTTACATACCATCAGCTGTCCTGGCAGCTATCTAGGAAACCCTGTTTGCTCACTTGCAGTCCAATGCCCATAGGGCCCAGTGTGATGGAATCAAGTTGATTGAGCACCCACAGAAAACTATCATGTATCTCCTCACTCAAGGCACTCAAAACTCCACAGCCAAAGACAAGTTTAGCACCCAGCCATTTCCAACTGCCATGGAAACCAAGTGCTCTGGCAGCACTTGTGTGGAACACTGGATATGGCACCTAGATAACATATTGTGGTGGTGAAAGAAAACTGCCCGCGCAGCAGCACAACTCTTCAAGTGCCAAAACAACTCCACCTGCCTCATGAAATTCATATACCATCAGCTGTCCTGGAAGCTATCTAGAAAACCCTGCGTGGTCACTTGCGGTCCAATGCCCATTGAGTCCAGGGTGATGCAATCAAGCATCTGGAGAACCCACAGAAAACTATCATAGTGCTCCTCACTCAAGGCGCTCAAAACTCCACAGCTATAGACAAGTTCAGCACCCAAGACATTTCTCACTGCCATGGAAACCAATGGCTCTGGAAGCACATATGTGGAACAGTGGATACGACAACTAGATAACTCAGTGTGGTTCGCTGGTGTATATAGGAAACCCTGTTTGGTCACTTGCGGCCCAATGACCATTGTTCCCAGTGTGATGGAATCAAGCAGGTTGAGAACCCACAGAAAACTATCATGGAACACTTCATTCAAGGTGCTCAAAACTCCAGAGCTCACCACAACTTCAGCACCAAAGCCATTTCCCGTTACCATTGAAAGCAAATGTTCTGTCAGTACATAAGTCTGAAAGTGGATTTGACACCTAGGGAAGGTAGTGTGGTTGTGAATGGCAACTGCCCGAAACAACAGCACAGCTCTTACAGTGTCAAAGCGACACCACCTGGCTCATGGACTTCACATGCCATCAGCTGAGGTGGAAGCTCTAGGAAACCCTGTTTGGTCACTTCCGGTCAAACTCCCATTGAGCCCAGTGTGATGGAATCAAACAGCTTTAGCACAGACACACAACTAACATGGAGCTTCTCACTCAAGGCGCTCTAAACTCCACATTCAAAGGCAGGTTCAGGGCCAAAGCCATTTCCTGTTGCCATGGAAACCAAGTCCTCTGCCAGCATATATGTGGAACACTGGATGTGACACCTAGGGAACTCAGTGTGGTTCGCTGGTGAATGGCAACTGCCCGAGGCTGCATCACAACTCTTCCAGTGCGAAAACAACTCCACCTGGCTCATGAACTTCACATAGCATCAGCTGTCCAGGCAGATATCATTTATATCCTGTTTGGTCACTAGAGGTACAATGCCCATTGAGCCCAGTGGGATGGAATCAAGCAGGTTGAGCACCAACACAAAACTATCATGGAGCTATCCACTCATGGCACTCAAAACTCCACAGCCAAAACAATGGTCAGCGCCCTACTATATCCCGCTGCATTGGAAACCAAGTGTCTGGCAGCACAGAAGAGGAAAAGTGGATGTGACACCAAGGGAAGGTAGTATGGTGGTGAATAGCAACTGCCCGAAGCAGCATCACAGCTCTTCCAGGGCCAAAAACTCCACCTGACTCATGAACTTCACATACCATCAGCTGTCCTGACTTCTATAAAGGAAAAGCTGTTTTGTCACTTCTGGTCCAAGACCCATGGAGCCCAGTGTGATTGAATCAAGCAGTTTGATCACACACACAAAACTAACATGGGGCTACTCACTCAAGGCGCTCTAAACTTCACATTCAAAGACAAGTTCAGGGCCAAAGCCATTTCCCGCTGCCATGCAAACCAAGTGCTCTGGCAGCACATATGTAGAACACTGGATATGACACCTAGGGAACTCAGTGTGGTGGTGCATGGCAACTTCCCGAAGCAGCAGCACAGCTCTTCCAGTGCCAAATCAACTCCACCTGGCTCATGAACTTCACATACCATCAGCTGTCCAGGCAGCTATCTTTTAAATCCTGTTTGGTCACTTGAGGTCCAATACCCATTGAGCCCAGTGGGATGGAATTAAGCAGCTTGATCACGCACACAAAACTAACATGGAGCTACTCACTCAAGGCGCTCAAAACTCCACAGTCAAAGACAAGTTCAGGGCCAAAGCCATTTCCCGCTGCCATGGAAACCAAGTGCTCTGGCAGCACATATGTAGAACACTGGATATGACACCTAGAGAACTCAGTGTGGTGGTGAATAACAACTTCCCGAAACAGAAGCACAGCTCTTCCAGTGCCAAATCAACTCCACCTGGCTAATGAACTTCACATACCATCAGCTGTCCTAGGAGCTATCCAGGAAACCCTGTTTGGTCACTTGAGGTCCAGTACCCATTGAGCTCAGTGGGATGGAATCAAGCAGGTTGAGCACCCACACAAAACTATCATGTAGCTAACCACTCATGGCACTCAAAACTCCACAGCCAAAAACATGTTCAGCGCCCTAGCCATTTCCCGCTGCACTGGAAACCAAGTGTCTGGCAGCACAGAAGCGGAAAATTGGATATGACACCTAGGGAACTCAGTGTGGTGGTGAATGGCAAATTCCCGAAGCAGCAGCACAGCTCTTCCAGTATCAAACAAGTCCACCTGGCTCATGAACTTCACATACCATCAGCTGTGCTGCCAGCTATCTAGGAAACCCTGTTTGGACACTTGCAGTCCAATGCCCATTGAGCCCAGTGTGATGGAAAAAAGCAGGTTGAGCACCCACACACAACTAACGTGTATCTTCTCACTCAAGGCGCTCAAAACATCACAGCCCAAGACAAGTTCCGCGCCTAAGCCATTTCCCATTGCAATGGAAACCAAGTTCTCTGGTCTGGAAGCACATAGGTAGAACAGTGGATGTGACACCAAGGGAACACAGTGTGGCAGTGAATGGCAACTGCCTGAAGAAGCAGCACAGCTCTTCCAGCCAAGACAACTCCACCTGGCTCATGAACTTCACATACCATCATCTGCTTGGCAACTATCCAGCAAAACGCTGTTTGGTCACTTCTGGTCCAATGCCCATTGAGCCCAGTGTGATGAAATCAATCCACTTGAGCACCCACACAAAACTAACCTAGAGCTCCTCACTCAAGGCGCTTAAAACTCCACAGCCAAACACAAGTTCAGCGCTGATGCCCTTTCCCGCTGCCATGAAAACCAAGTGTTCTGGAAGCACATATGTGGAACAGTGGATATGACACCTAGAAAACTCAGTTTAGTTCGCCTTTGAATGGCAACTGCCTGAAGCAGCAGGACAGCGCTTCCAGTGCCAAAACAACTCCACCTGGCTCATGAACTTCACATACCATCAGCAGTCCTGGCAGATATCTAGGAAACCCTGTTTGGTCACTTCCTCTCAAATGCCCGTAGACCCCATTGTGATGAAAATAAGCAGCTTGAGCACACACACAAACAACTAACATGCAGCTCCTCATTGAAGGCGAACAAAATTACACAGCCAAGCACAATTACAGTGATCAAGCCATTTCGCACTGCCATTTATACCATTTGTTCTGGAAGCTCATATTTCTGAAAGTGGATATGATACCTAGAAAACACAGTGTGGTGGTGTTTGGCAACTGTCCTAGGCAACAGCACAACTCTTCCAGTGAAAAATAACTCCACCTGGCTCATGAACTTCACATACCATCAGCTGTCCTGACTTCTATAAAGGAAAAGCTGTTTGGTCACTTCTGGTCCAAGACCCATGGAGCCCAGTGTGATTGAATCAATCAGCTTGATCACGCACACAAAACTAACATAGAGCTTCTCACTCAAGGCTCTCTAAACTCCACATTCAAAGACAAGTTCAGGGCCAAAGCCATTTCCCGCTGCCATGGAAACCAAGTGCTCTGGCAGCACATATGTAGAACAGTGGATATGACACCTAGGGAACTCAGTGTGGTGGTGAATAGCAACTGCCCGAAGCAACAGCACAGCTCTTCCAGTGCCAAATCAACTCCACCTGGCTCATGAATTTCACATACCATCAGCTGTCCAGGCAGCTATCTTTTAAATCCTGTTTGGTCACTTGAGGTCCAATACCCATTGAGCCCAGTGGGATGGAATCAAGCAGGTTGAGCACCCACACAAAACTATCATGTAGCTAACCACTCATGGCACTCAAAACTCCACAGCCAAAAACATGTTCAGCTCCCTAGCCATTTCCCGCTGCTTTGGAAACCAAGTGTCTGGCAGCATAGAAGCGGAAAATTGGATGTGACACCAAGGGAAGGTAGTATGGTGGTGAATAGCAACTGCCCGAAGCAGCAGCACAGCTCTTCCAGTGCCAAATCAACTCCACCTGGCTCATGAACTTCACATACCATCAGCTGTCCTGACTTCTATAAAGGAAAAGCTGTTTGGTCACTTCGGGTCCAAGGCCCATGGAGCCCAGTGGGATGGAATCAAGCAGCTTGATCACGCACACAAAACTAACATGGAGCTACTCACTCAAGATGCTCAAAACTCCACATTCAAAGACAAGTTCAGGGCCAAAGCCATTTCCCGCTGCCATGGAAACCAAGTGCTCTGGCAGCACATATGTAGAACAGTGGATATGACACCTAGAGAACTCAGTGTGGTGGTGAATGGCAACTTCCCGAAGCAGCAGCACAGCTCTTCCAGTGCCAAATCAACTCCACCTGGCTAATGAACTTCACATACCATCAGCTGTCCTAGGAGCTATCCAGGAAACCCTGTTTGGTCACTTGAGGTCCAGTACCCATTGAGCCCAGTGGGATGGAATCAAGCAGGTTGAGCACCCACACAAAACTATCATGTAGCTAACCACTCATGGCACTCAAAGCTCCACAGCCAAAAACATGTTCAGCGCCCTAGCCATTTCCCGCTGCACTGGAAACCAAGTGTCTGGCAGCACAGAAGCGGAAAATTGGATATGACACCTAGGGAACTCAGTGTGGTGGTGAATGGCAAATTCCCGAAGCAGCAGCACAGCTCTTCCAGTATCAAACAAGTCCACCTGGCTCATGAACTTCACATACCATCAGCTGTGCTGCCAGCTATCTAGGAAACCCTGTTTGGACACTTGCAGTCCAATGCCCATTGAGCCCAGTGTGATGGAAAAAAGCAGGTTGAGCACCCACACACAACTAACGTGTATCTTCTCACTCAAGGCGCTCAAAACATCACAGCCCAAGACAAGTTCCGCGCCTAAGCCATTTCCCATTGCCATGGAAACCAAGTTCTCTGGTCTGGAAGCACATAGGTAGAACAGTGGATGTGACACCAAGGGAACACAGTGTGGCAGTGAATGGCAACTGCCTGAAGAAGCAGCACAGCTCTTCCAGCCAAGACAACTCCACCTGGCTCATGAACTTCACATACCATCATCTGCTTGGCAACTATCCAGCAAAACGCTGTTTGGTCACTTCTGGTCCAATGCCCATTGAGCCCAGTGTGATGAAATCAATCCACTTGAGCACCCACACAAAACTAACCTGGAGCTCCTCACTCAAGGCGCTTAAAACTCCACAGCCAAACACAAGTTCAGCGCTGATGCCCTTTCCCGCTGCCATGAAAACCAAGTGTTCTGGAAGCACATATGTGGAACAGTGGATATGACACCTAGAAAACTCAGTTTAGTTCGCCTTTGAATGGCAACTGCCCGAAGCAGCAGGACAGCGCTTCCAGTGCCAAAACAACTCCACCTGGCTCATGAACTTCACATACCATCAGCAGTCCTGGCAGATATCTAGGAAACCCTGTTTGGTCACTTCCTCTCAAATGCCCGTAGACCCCATTGTGATGAAAATAAGCAGCTTGAGCACACACACAAACAACTAACATGCAGCTCCTCATTGAAGGCGAACAAAATTACACAGCCAAGCACAATTACAGTGATCAAGCCATTTCGCACTGCCATTTATACCATTTGTTCTGGAAGCTCATATTTCTGAAAGTGGATATGATACCTAGAAAACACAGTGTGGTGGTGTTTGGCAACTGTCCTAGGCAACAGCACAACTCTTCCAGTGAAAAATAACTCCACCTGGCTCATGAACTTCACATACCATCAGCTGTCCTGACTTCTATAAAGGAAAAGCTGTTTGGTCACTTCTGGTCCAAGACCCATGGAGCCCAGTGTGATTGAATCAATCAGCTTGATCACGCACACAAAACTAACATAGAGCTACTCACTCAAGGCTCTCTAAACTCCACATTCAAAGACAAGTTCAGGGCCAAAGCCATTTCCCGCTGCCATGGAAACCAAGTGCTCTGGCAGCACATATGTAGAACAGTGGATATGACACCTAGGGAACTCAGTGTGGTGGTGAATAGCAACTGCCCGAAGCAACAGCACAGCTCTTCCAGTGCCAAATCAACTCCACCTGGCTCATGAATTTCACATACCATCAGCTGTCCAGGCAGCTATCTTTTAAATCCTGTTTGGTCACTTGAGGTCCAATACCCATTGAGCCCAGTGGGATGGAATCAAGCAGGTTGAGCACCCACACAAAACTATCATGTAGCTAACCACTCATGGCACTCAAAACTCCACAGCCAAAAACATGTTCAGCTCCCTAGCCATTTCCCGCTGCTTTGGAAACCAAGTGTCTGGCAGCACAGAAGCGGAAAATTGGATGTGACACCAAGGGAAGGTAGTATGGTGGTGAATAGCAACTGCCCGAAGCAGCAGCACAGCTCTTCCAGTGCCAAATCAACTCCACCTGGCTCATGAACTTCACATACCATCAGCTGTCCTGACTTCTATAAAGGAAAAGCTGTTTGGTCACTTCGGGTCCAAGGCCCATGGAGCCCAGTGGGATGGAATCAAGCAGCTTGATCACGCACACAAAACTAACATGGAGCTACTCACTCAAGATGCTCAAAACTCCACATTCAAAGACAAGTTCAGGGCCAAAGCCATTTCCCGCTGCCATGGAAACCAAGTGCTCTGGCAGCACATATGTAGAACACTGGATATGACACCTAGAGAACTCAGTGTGGTGGTGAATGGCAACTTCCCGAAGCAGCAGCACAGCTCTTCCAGTGCCAAATCAACTCCACCTGGCTAATGAACTTCACATACCATCAGCTGTCCTAGGAGCTATCCAGGAAACCCTGTTTGGTCACTTGAGGTCCAGTACCCATTGAGCCCAGTGGGATGGAATCAAGCAGGTTGAGCACCCACACAAAACTATCGTGTAGCTAACCACTCATGGCACTCAAAGCTCCACAGCCAAAAACATGTTCAGCGCCCTAGCCATTTCCCGCTGCACTGGAAACCAAGTGTCTGGCAGCACAGAAGCGGAAAATTGGATATGACACCTAGGGAACTCAGTGTGGTGGTGAATGGCAAATTCCCGAAGCAGCAGCACAGCTCTTCCAGTATCAAACAAGTCCACCTGGCTCATGAACTTCACATACCATCAGCTGTGCTGCCAGCTATCTAGGAAACCCTGTTTGGACACTTGCAGTCCAATGCCCATTGAGCCCAGTGTGATGGAAAAAAGCAGGTTGAGCACCCACACACAACTAACGTGTATCTTCTCACTCAAGGCGCTCAAAACATCACAGCCCAAGACAAGTTCCGCGCCTAAGCCATTTCCCATTGCCATGGAAACCAAGTTCTCTGGTCTGGAAGCACATAGGTAGAACAGTGGATGTGACACCAAGGGAACACAGTGTGGCAGTGAATGGCAACTGCCTGAAGAAGCAGCACAGCTCTTCCAGCCAAGACAACTCCACCTGGCTCATGAACTTCACATACCATCATCTGCTTGGCAACTATCCAGCAAAACGCTGTTTGGTCACTTCTGGTCCAATGCCCATTGAGCCCAGTGTGATGAAATCAATCCACTTGAGCACCCACACAAAACTAACCTGGAGCTCCTCACTCAAGGCGCTTAAAACTCCACAGCCAAACACAAGTTCAGCGCTGATGCCCTTTCCCGCTGCCATGAAAACCAAGTGTTCTGGAAGCACATATGTGGAACAGTGGATATGACACCTAGAAAACTCAGTTTAGTTCGCCTTTGAATGGCAACTGCCCGAAGCAGCAGGACAGCGCTTCCAGTGCCAAAACAACTCCACCTGGCTCATGAACTTCACATACCATCAGCAGTCCTGGCAGCTATCTAGGAAACAATGTTTGGTCACTTCCTCTCAAATGCCCGTAGACCCCATTGTGATGAAAATAAGCAGCTTGAGCACACACACAAGCAACTAACATGCAGCTCCTCATTGAAGGCGAACAAAATTACACAGCCAAGCACAATTTCAGTGATCAAGCCATTTCGCACTGCCATTTATACCATTTGTTCTGGAAGCTCATATTTCTGAAAGTGGATATGATACCTAGAAAACACAGTGTGGTGGTGTTTGGCAACTGTCCTAGGCAACAGCACAGCTCTTCCAGTGAAAAATAACTCCACCTGGCTCATGAATTTCACAAACCATCAGATGTCCTGGCTAGGAAACAGTGTTTGGTCACTTCTGGTCCAAGACCCATGGAGCCCAGTGTGATTGAATCAATCAGCTTGATCACGCACACAAAACTAACATGGAGCTCCTCACTCAAGGCACTCAAAACTCCACAGCCAAAGACAAGTTCAGTGCCCAAGCCTTTAAAAGCTGCCATGGAAACCAAGTGTTCTGGAAGCACATATGTGGAACAGTGGATATGACACCTAGAGAACACAGAGTGTTTCGCTGGTGAATAGCAACTGCTCAAAGTTGCAGCACAGCTCTTCCTGTGCCAAAACAACTCCAAATGGCTCATGAATTTCACATAGCATCAGCTGTATTGGCAGCTATCTAGGAAACCCTGTTTGGTCACTTCCGTTCCAATGCCCATTGAGCCCAGGGTGATAAAATCAAGCAGCTTGAGCACACAAACAAAACTAACATGTAGCTCCTCATGTAAGGTACTCAAAATCCCACAGCCCTAGACAAGTTCAGCACCCAAGACATTTCTCACTGCCATGGAAATCTATGGCTCTGGAAGCACATATGTGGAACAGTGGATATGACAACTAGATAACTCAGTGTGGTTCGCTGGTGTATATAGGAAACCCTGTTTGGTCACTTGCGGCCCAATGACCATTGTTCCCAGTGTGATGGAATCAAGCAGGTTGAGAACCCACAGAAAACTATCATGGAACACTTCATTCAAGGCTCTCAAAACTCCAGAGCTCACCACAACTTCAGCACCAAAGCCATTTCCCGTTACCATTGAAAGCAAATGTTCTGTCAGTACATAAGTCTGAAAGTGGATTTGACACCTAGGGAAGGTAGTGTGGTTTTGAATGGCAACTGCCCGAAACAACAGCACAGCTCTTACAGTGTCAAAGCGACACCACCTGGCTCATGGACTGCACATGCCATCAGCTGAGGTGGAAGCTCTAGGAAACCCTGTTTGGTCACTTCCGGTCAAACGCCCATTGAGCCCAGTGTGATGGAATCAAACAGCTTTAGCACACACAACTAACATGGAGCTCCTCACTCAAGGCGTTCAAAACTCCACATTCAAAGGCAAGTTCAGGGCCAAAGCCATTTCCCGCTGCCATGGAAACCAAGTCCTCTGCCAGCATATATGTGGAACACTGGATGTGACACCTAGGGAACTCAGTGTGGTTCGCTGGTGAATGGCAACTGCCCGAGGCTGCATCACAACTCTTCCAGTGCGAAAACAACTCCACCTGGCTCATGAACTTCACATAGCATCAGCTGTCCAAGCAGATATCTTTTATATCCTGTTTGCTCACTAGAGGTACGATGCCCATTGAGCCCAGTGGGATGGAATCAAGCAGGTTGAGTACCAACAAAAAACTATCATGGAGCTATCCACTCATGGCACTCAAAACTCCACAGCCAAAAACATGTTCAGAGCCCTACTATTTCCCGCTGCATTGGAAACCAAGTGTCTGGCAGCACAGAAGAGGAAAAGTGGATGTGACACCAAGGGAAGGTAGTATGGTGGTGAATAGCAACTGCCCGAAGCAGCATCACAGCTCTTCCAGGGCCAAAAACTCCACCTGGCTCATGAACTTCACATACCATCAGCTGTCCTGACTTCTATAAAGGAAAAGCTGTTTGGTCACTTCGGGTCCAAGGCCCATGGAGCCCAGTGTGATGGTTTCAAGCAGCTTGATCACGCACACAAAACTAACATGGGGCTACTCACTCAAGGCGATCTAAACTCCACATTCAAAGACAAGTTCAGGGCCAAAGCCATTTCCCGCTGCCATGGAAACCAAGTGCTCTGGCAGCACATATGTAGAACACTGGATATGACACCTAGGGAAATCAGTGTGGTGGTGAATGGCAACTTCCCGAAGCAGCAGCACAGCTCTTCCAGTGCCAAATCAACTCCACCTGGCTAATGAACTTCACATACCATCAGCTGTCCTAGGCAGCTATCTTTTAAATCCTGTTTGGTCACTTGAGGTCCAATACCCATTGAGCCCAGTGGGATGGAATCAAGCAGGTTGAGCACCCACACAAAACTATCGTGTAGCTAACCACTCATGGCACTCAAAACTCCACAGCCAAAAACATGTTCAGTGCCCTAGCCATTTCCCGCTGCTTTGGAAACCAAGTGTCTGGCAGCACAGAAGCGGAAAATTGGATATGACACCTAGGGAACTCAGTGTGGTGGTGAATGGCAAATTCCCGAAGCAGCAGCACAGCTCTTCCTGTATCAAACAAGTCCACCTGGCTCATGAACTTCACATACCATCAGCTGTGCTGCCAGCTATCTAGGAAACCCTGTTTGGACACTTGTAGTCCAATGCCCATTGAGCCCAGTGCGATGGAAAAAAGCAGGTTGAGCACCCACACACAACTAACGTGTATCTTCTCACTCAAGGCACTCAAAACATCACAGCCCAAGACAAGTTCCACGCCTAAGCCATTTCCCGTTGCCATGGAAACCAAGTTCTCTGGTCTGGAAGCACATAGGTAGAACAGTGGATGTGACACCAAGGGAACACAGTGTGGCAGTGAATGGCAACTGCCTGAAGAAGCAGCACAGCTCTTCCAGCCAAGACAACTCCACCTGGCTCATGAACTTCACATACCATCATCTGCTTGGCAACTATCCAGCAAAACGCTGTTTGGTCACTTCTGGTCCAATGCCCATTGAGCCCAGTGTGATGAAATCAATCCACTTGAGCACCCACACAAAACTAACCTGGAGCTCCTCACTCAAGGCGCTTAAAACTCCACAGCCAAACACAAGTTCAGCGCTGATGCCCTTTCCCGCTGCCATGAAAACCAAGTGTTCTGGAAGCACATATGTGGAACAGTGGATATGACACCTAGAAAACTCAGTTTAGTTCGCCTTTGAATGGCAACTGCCCGAAGCAGCAGGACAGCGCTTCCAGTGCCAAAACAACTCCACCTGGCTCATGAACTTCACATACCATCAGCAGTCCTGGCAGCTATCTAGGAAACAATGTTTGGTCACTTCCTCTAAAATGCCCGTAGACCCCAATGTGATGAAAATAAGCAGCTTGATCACACACACAAACAACTAACATGCAGCTCCTCATTCAAGGTGAACAAAATTACACAGCCAAGCACAATTTCAGTGATCAAGCCATTTCGCACTGCCATTTATACCATTTGTTCTGGAAGCTCATATTTCTGAAAGTGGATATGATACCTAGAAAACACAGTGTGGTGGTGTTTGGCAACTGTCTTAGGCAACAGCACAGCTCTTCCAGTGAAAAATAACTCCACCTGGCTCATGAATTTCACAAACCATCAGATGTCCTGGCTAGGAAACCCTGTTTGGTCACATCTGGTTCAAGACCCATGGAGCCCAGTGTGATTGAATCAATCAGCTTGATCACGCACACAAAACTAACATGGAGCTCCTCACTCAAGGCACTCAAAACACAACAGCCAAAGACAAGTTCAGTGCCCAAGCCTTTAAAAGCTGTCATGGAAACCAAGTGTTCTGGAAGCACATATGTGGAACAGTGGATATGACACCTAGAGAACACAAAGTGTTTCGCTGGTGAATAGCAACTGCTCAAAGTTGCAGCACAGCTCTTCCTGTGCCAAAACAACTCCACCTGGCTCATGAATTTCACATAGCATCAGCTGTATTGGCAGCTATCTAGGAAACCCTTTTTGGTCACTTCCGTTCCAATGCCCATTGAGCCCAGGGTGATAAAATCAAGCAGCTTGAGCACCCAAACAAAACTAACTTGTAGCTCCTCATGTAAGGTACTCAAAATCCCACAGCCCTAGACAAGTTCAGCGCCCAAGCCATTTCTCACTTCCATGGAAACCAAGTGCTGGGCAAGCACATAATTTGAACACTGGATGTGACACCAAGTAATCTCAGTTTGGTGGTGAATGGCAACAGCTTGAAGCATCAGCACAGGTCTTCCAGGGCCAAAACTACTCCACCTGGCTCATGAACTTCACATACCATCAGCTGTCCTGGCAGCTATCTAGGAAACCCTGTTTGGTCACTCCCTGTCAAAGGCCCATTGAGCCCAGTGTGATGGAATCAAGCACATTGAGCGCCCAGACATAACATAACATAAAGCTCCTCACTAAAGGCGCTCAAAACTCCATAGCCAAAGACAAGTTCAGGGCCCAAGGCATTTCTTGTTGCCCTGGAAACCAATTGCTCTGGAAGCACACATGTCTGAAAGTGGATATGACACCTAGGGAAGGTAGAGTGGTGGTGAATGGCAACACCCGAAGCAACAGCACAGCTCTTCCAGTGCCAAAACAACTCCACCTGGCTCATGAACTTCACATACCATCAGCTCTCCTGGGAGCTATCTAGGAAACCCTGTTTGGTCACTTGTGCTCCAATGCCCATGGAGCCCAGTGTGATGGAATCAAGCAGCTTGAGAACCCTCACACAACTAACATGGAGCTCCTCACTCAAGGTGCTCAAAACTGCACAGCCCAAGACAAGTTCAGCGCCCAAGCTATTTCCCGTTGCCATGGCAACCAAGTACTCTGGCAGCACATATGTAGAAAACTGGATGTGACACAAAGGGAATGTAGATTCGCTGGTGAATGGCAACTCTCTGAAGCAGCAGCACAGCTCTTCCGGAGCCAAAATTACTCCACCTAGCTCATGAAATTCAAATAACATCATCTGTCCTGGCAGGTATCTTGGAAACCCTGTTTGGTCACTTGCGGTCAAAATGCAAATAGAGACCAATGTGATTTAAACAAGCACCTTGATCACACACACACAACGAACATGGAGATCCTCACTCAAGACCCTCAAATCTCTATACCCCAAGACAAGTTCAGCGCTAAAGCCATTTTCCGTTGCCATGGAAACCAAGTGCTCTGGCAGCATAGATGTGGAATAGTGGATGTGACACCTAGAGAACTCAGTGTTGTAGTGAATGGCAACAGCCGTAAGCGGCAGCACACCTCTTACAGTGCCAAAACAACTCCACCTGGCTCATGAACTTCACATACCATCAGCTGTCCTGACAGCTCTCTAGGAAACCCTTTTTGATCACTTGCAGCCCAATGCCCATGGAGCCCAGAAGGGTGGAATCAAGCAGGTTGAACACCCACACAAATCTAACATGTAGCACCTCACTCAAGTCGCTAAAAAATCCACAGCCAAACACCAGTTGAGCGCCTAAGCCATTTCCCGCTGCCATGGAAACCAAGTGTTATGGCAGCACATATGTGGAACACTGGATGTGACACCAAGGGAATGAAGGTTAGCTGGTGAATGGCAACTGCCCAAAACAACAGCACAGCTCTTCCCTGCCAAAACAACTCCAGCTGCCTCATGAACTTCACACACCATCAGCTGTCCTGGCAGCTATCTAGGAAACCCTGTTTTTGCACATTCTGTCCAATACCAATTGAGCCCAGTGTGATATAATCAATCCACTTGAGCACCCACACAAAACTAACCTGGAGCTCCTCACTCAAGGCGCTTAAAACTCCACAGCCAAACACAAGTTCAGCGCTGATGCCCTTTCCCGCTGCCATGAAAACCAAGTGTTCTGGAAGCACATATGTGGAACAGTGGATATGACACCTAGAAAACTCAGTTTAGTTCGCCTTTGAATGGCAACTGCCCGAAGCAGCAGGACAGCGCTTCCAGTGCCAAAACAACTCCACCTGGCTCATGAACTTCACATACCATCAGCAGTCCTGGCAGCTATCTAGGAAACAATGTTTGGTCACTTCCTCTAAAATGCCCGTAGACCCCATTGTGATGAAAATAAGCAGCTTGAGCACACACACAAACAACTAACATGCAGCTCCTCATTCAAGGCGAACAAAATTACACAGCCAAGCACAATTTCAGTGATCAAGCCATTTCGCACTGCCATTTATACCATTTGTTCTGGAAGCTCATATTTCTGAAAGTGGATATGATACCTAGAAAACACAGTGTGGTGGTGTTTGGCAACTGTCCTAGGCAACAGCACAGCTCTTCCAGTGAAAAATAACTCCACCTGGCTCATGAATTTCACAAACCATCAGATGTCCTGGCTAGGAAACAGTGTTTGGTCACTTCTGGTCCAAGACCCATGGAGCCCAGTGTGATTGAATCAATCAGCTTGATCACGCACACAAAACTAACATGGAGCTCCTCACTCAAGGCACTCAAAACTCCACAGCCAAAGACAAGTTCAGTGCCCAAGCCTTTAAAAGCTGCCATGGAAACCAAGTGTTCTGGAAGCACATATGTGGAACAGTGGATATGACACCTAGAGAACACAGAGTGTTTCGCTGGTGAATAGCAACTGCTCAAAGTTGCAGCACAGCTCTTCCTGTGCCAAAACAACTCCAAATGGCTCATGAATTTCACATAGCATCAGCTGTATTGGCAGCTATCTAGGAAACCCTGTTTGGTCACTTCCGTTCCAATGCCCATTGAGCCCAGGGTGATAAAATCAAGCAGCTTGAGCACACAAACAAAACTAACATGTAGCTCCTCATGTAAGGTACTCAAAATCCCACAGCCCTAGACAAGTTCAGCACCCAAGACATTTCTCACTGCCATGGAAACCTATGGCTCTGGAAGCACATATGTGGAACAGTGGATATGACAACTAGATAACTCAGTGTGGTTCGCTGGTGTATATAGGAAACCCTGTTTGGTCACTTGCGGCCCAATGACCATTGTTCCCAGTGTGATGGAATCAAGCAGGTTGAGAACCCACAGAAAACTATCATGGAACACTTCATTCAAGGCTCTCAAAACTCCAGAGCTCACCACAACTTCAGCACCAAAGCCATTTCCCGTTACCATTGAAAGCAAATGTTCTGTCAGTACATAAGTCTGAAAGTGGATTTGACACCTAGGGAAGGTAGTGTGGTTGTGAATGGCAACTGCCCGAAACAACAGCACAGCTCTTACAGTGTCAAAGCGACACCACCTGGCTCATGGACTTCACATGCCATCAGCTGAGGTGGAAGCTCTAGGAAACCCTGTTTGGTCACTTCCGGTCAAACGCCCATTGAGACCAGTGTGATGGAATCAAACAGCTTTAGCACACACAACTAACATGGAGCTCCTCACTCAAGGCGTTCAAAACTCCACATTCAAAGGCAAGTTCAGGGCCAAAGCCATTTCCCGCTGCCATGGAAACCAAGTGCTCTGGCAGCACATATGTAGAACACTGGATATGACACCTAGGGAAATCAGTGTGGTGGTGAATGGCAACTTCCCGAAGCAGCAGCACAGCTCTTCCAGTGCCAAATCAACTCCACCTGGCTAATGAACTTCACATACCATCAGCTGTCCTAGGAGCTATCCAGGAAACCCTGTTTGGTCACTTGAGGTCCAGTACCCATTGAGCCCAGTGGGATGGAATCAAGCAGGTTGAGCACCCACACAAAACTATCATGTAGCTAACCACTCATGGCACTCAAAGCTCCACAGCCAAAAACATGTTCAGCGCCCTAGCCATTTCCCGCTGCACTGGAAACCAAGTGTCTGGCAGCACAGAAGCGGAAAATTGGATATGACACCTAGGGAACTCAGTGTGGTGGTGAATGGCAAATTCCCGAAGCAGCAGCACAGCTCTTCCAGTATCAAACAAGTCCACCTGGCTCATGAACTTCACATACCATCAGCTGTGCTGCCAGCTATCTAGGAAACCCTGTTTGGACACTTGCAGTCCAATGCCCATTGAGCCCAGTGTGATGGAAAAAAGCAGGTTGAGCACCCACACACAACTAACGTGTATCTTCTCACTCAAGGCGCTCAAAACATCACAGCCCAAGACAAGTTCCGCGCCTAAGCCATTTCCCATTGCCATGGAAACCAAGTGCTCTGGTCTGGAAGCACATAGGTAGAACAGTGGATGTGACACCAAGGGAACACAGTGTGGCAGTGAATGGCAACTGCCTGAAGAAGCAGCACAGCTCTTCCAGCCAAGACAACTCCACCTGGCTCATGAACTTCACATACCATCATCTGCTTGGCAACTATCCAGCAAAACGCTGTTTGGTCACTTCTGGTCCAATGCCCATTGAGCCCAGTGTGATGAAATCAATCCACTTGAGCACCCACACAAAACTAACCTGGAGCTCCTCACTCAAGGCGCTTAAAACTCCACAGCCAAACACAAGTTCAGCGCTGATGCCCTTTCCCGCTGCCATGAAAACCAAGTGTTCTGGAAGCACATATGTGGAACAGTGGATATGACACCTAGAAAACTCAGTTTAGTTCGCCTTTGAATGGCAACTGCCCGAAGCAGCAGGACAGCGCTTCCAGTGCCAAAACAACTCCACCTGGCTCATGAACTTCACATACCATCAGCAGTCCTGGCAGATATCTAGGAAACAATGTTTGGTCACTTCCTCTAAAATGCCCGTAGACCCCATTGTGATGAAAATAAGCAGCTTGAGCACACACACAAACAACTAACATGCAGCTCCTCATTGAAGGCGAACAAAATTACACAGCCAAGCACAATTTCAGTGATCAAGCCATTTCGCACTGCCATTTATACCATTTGTTCTGGAAGCTCATATTTCTGAAAGTGGATATGATACCTAGAAAACACAGTGTGGTGGTGTTTGGCAACTGTCCTAGGCAACAGCACAGCTCTTCCAGTGAAAAATAACTCCACCTGGCTCATGAATTTCACAAACCATCAGATGTCCTGGCTAGGAAACAGTGTTTGGTCACTTCTGGTCCAAGACCCATGGAGCCCAGTGTGATTGAATCAATCAGCTTGATCACGCACACAAAACTAACATGGAGCTCCTCACTCAAGGCACTCAAAACTCCACAGCCAAAGACAAGTTCAGTGCCCAAGCCTTTAAAAGCTGCCATGGAAACCAAGTGTTCTGGAAGCACATATGTGGAACAGTGGATATGACACCTAGAGAACACAGAGTGTTTCGCTGGTGAATAGCAACTGCTCAAAGTTGCAGCACAGCTCTTCCTGTGCCAAAACAACTCCAAATGGCTCATGAATTTCACATAGCATCAGCTGTATTGGCAGCTATCTAGGAAACCCTGTTTGGTCACTTCCGTTCCAATGCCCATTGAGCCCAGGGTGATAAAATCAAGCAGCTTGAGCACACAAACAAAACTAACATGTAGCTCCTCATGTAAGGTACTCAAAATCCCACAGCCCTAGACAAGTTCAGCACCCAAGACATTTCTCACTGCCATGGAAATCTATGGCTCTGGAAGCACATATGTGGAACAGTGGATATGACAACTAGATAACTCAGTGTGGTTCGCTGGTGTATATAGGAAACCCTGTTTGGTCACTTGCGGCCCAATGACCATTGTTCCCAGTGTGATGGAATCAAGCAGGTTGAGAACCCACAGAAAACTATCATGGAACACTTCATTCAAGGCTCTCAAAACTCCAGAGCTCACCACAACTTCAGCACCAAAGCCATTTCCCGTTACCATTGAAAGCAAATGTTCTGTCAGTACATAAGTCTGAAAGTGGATTTGACACCTAGGGAAGGTAGTGTGGTTGTGAATGGCAACTGCCCGAAACAACAGCACAGCTCTTACAGTGTCAAAGCGACACCACCTGGCTCATGGACTTCACATGCCATCAGCTGAGGTGGAAGCTCTAGGAAACCCTGTTTGGTCACTTCCGGTCAAACGCCCATTGAGCCCAGTGTGATGGAATCAAACAGCTTTAGCACACACAACTAACATGGAGCTCCTCACTCAAGGCGTTCAAAACTCCACATTCAAAGGCAAGTTCAGGGCCAAAGCCATTTCCCGCTGCCATGGAAACCAAGTCCTCTGGCAGCATATATGTGGAACACTGGATGTGACACCTAGGGAACTCAGTGTGGTTCGCTGGTGAATGGCAATTGCCCGAGGCTGCATCACAACTCTTCCAGTGCGAAAACAACTCCACCTGGCTCATGAACTTCACATAGCATCAGCTGTCCAAGCAGATATCTTTTATATCCTGTTTGCTCACTAGAGGTACGATGCCCATTGAGCCCAGTGGGATGGAATCAAGCAGGTTGAGTACCAACAAAAAACTATCATGGAGCTATCCACTCATGGCACTCAAAACTCCACAGCCAAAAACATGTTCAGAGCCCTACTATTTCCCGCTGCATTGGAAACCAAGTGTCTGGCAGCACAGAAGAGGAAAAGTGGATGTGACACCAAGGGAAGGTAGTATGGTGGTGAATAGCAACTGCCCGAAGCAGCATCACAGCTCTTCCAGGGCCAAAAACTCCACCTGGCTCATGAACTTCACATACCATCAGCTGTCCTGACTTCTATAAAGGAAAAGCTGTTTGGTCACTTCGGGTCCAAGGCCCATGGAGCCCAGTGTGATGGTTTCAAGCAGCTTGTTCACGCACACAAAACTAACATGGGGCTACTCACTCAAGGCGATCTAAACTCCACATTCAAAGACAAGTTCAGGGCCAAAGCCATTTCCCGCTGCCATGGAAACCAAGTGCTCTGGCAGCACATATGTAGAACACTGGATATGACACCTAGGGAAATCAGTGTGGTGGTGAATGGCAACTTCCCGAAGCAGCAGCACAGCTCTTCCAGTGCCAAATCAACTCCACCTGGCTAATGAACTTCACATACCATCAGCTGTCCTAGGCAGCTATCTTTTAAATCCTGTTTGGTCACTTGAGGTCCAATACCCATTGAGCCCAGTGGGATGGAATCAAGCAGGTTGAGCACCCACACAAAACTATCGTGTAGCTAACCACTCATGGCACTCAAAACTCCACAGCCAAAAACATGTTCAGTGCCCTAGCCATTTCCCGCTGCACTGGAAACCAAGTGTCTGGCAGCACAGAAGCGGAAAATTGGATATGACACCTAGGGAACTCAGTGTGGTGGTGAATGGCAAATTCCCGAAGCAGCAGCACAGCTCTTCCTGTATCAAACAAGTCCACCTGGCTCATGAACTTCACATACCATCAGCTGTGCTGCCAGCTATCTAGGAAACCCTGTTTGGACACTTGTAGTCCAATGCCCATTGAGCCCAGTGCGATGGAAAAAAGCAGGTTGAGCACCCACACACAACTAACGTGTATCTTCTCACTCAAGGCACTCAAAACATCACAGCCCAAGACAAGTTCCGCGCCTAAGCCATTTCCCGTTGCCATGGAAACCAAGTTCTCTGGTCTGGAAGCACATAGGTAGAACAGTGGATGTGACACCAAGGGAACACAGTGTGGCAGTGAATGGCAACTGCCTGAAGAAGCAGCACAGCTCTTCCAGCCAAGACAACTCCACCTGGCTCATGAACTTCACATACCATCATCTGCTTGGCAACTATCCAGCAAAACGCTGTTTGGTCACTTCTGGTCCAATGCCCATTGAGCCCAGTGTGATGAAATCAATCCACTTGAGCACCCACACAAAACTAACCTGGAGCTCCTCACTCAAGGCGCTTAAAACTCCACAGCCAAACACAAGTTCAGCGCTGATGCCCTTTCCCGCTGCCATGAAAACCAAGTGTTCTGGAAGCACATATGTGGAACAGTGGATATGACACCTAGAAAACTCAGTTTAGTTCGCCTTTGAATGGCAACTGCCCGAAGCAGCAGGACAGCGCTTCCAGTGCCAAAACAACTCCACCTGGCTCATGAACTTCACATACCATCAGCAGTCCTGGCAGCTATCTAGGAAACAATGTTTGGTCACTTCCTCTAAAATGCCCGTAGACCCCAATGTGATGAAAATAAGCAGCTTGATCACACACACAAACAACTAACATGCAGCTCCTCATTCAAGGCGAACAAAATTACACAGCCAAGCACAATTTCAGTGATCAAGCCATTTCGCACTGCCATTTATACCATTTGTTCTGGAAGCTCATATTTCTGAAAGTGGATATGATACCTAGAAAACACAGTGTGGTGGTGTTTGGCAACTGTCTTAGGCAACAGCACAGCTCTTCCAGTGAAAAATAACTCCACCTGGCTCATGAATTTCACAAACCATCAGATGTCCTGGCTAGGAAACCCTGTTTGGTCACATCTGGTTCAAGACCCATGGAGCCCAGTGTGATTGAATCAATCAGCTTGATCACGCACACAAAACTAACATGGAGCTCCTCACTCAAGGGGCTCAAAACACAACAGCCAAAGACAAGTTCAGTGCCCAAGCCTTTAAAAGCTGTCATGGAAACCAAGTGTTCTGGAAGCACATATGTGGAACAGTGGATATGACACCTAGAGAACACAAAGTGTTTCGCTGGTGAATAGCAACTGCTCAAAGTTGCAGCACAGCTCTTCCTGTGCCAAAACAACTCCACCTGGCTCATGAATTTCACATAGCATCAGCTGTATTGGCAGCTATCTAGGAAACCCTTTTTGGTCACTTCCGTTCCAATGCCCATTGAGCCCAGGGTGATAAAATCAAGCAGCTTGAGCACCCAAACAAAACTAACCTGTAGCTCCTCATGTAAGGTACTCAAAATCCCACAGCCCTAGACAAGTTCAGCGCCCAAGCCATTTCTCACTTCCATGGAAACCAAGTGCTGGGCAAGCACATAATTTGAACACTGGATGTGACACCAAGTAATCTCAGTTTGGTGGTGAATGGCAACAGCTTGAAGCATCAGCACAGGTCTTCCAGGGCCAAAACTACTCCACCTGGCTCATGAACTTCACATACCATCAGCTGTCCTGGCAGCTATCTAGGAAACCCTGTTTGGTCACTCCCTGTCAAAGGCCCATTGAGCCCAGTGTGATGGAATCAAGCACATTGAGCGCCCAGACATAACATAACATAAAGCTCCTCACTAAAGGCGCTCAAAACTCCATAGCCAAAGACAAGTTCAGGGCCCAAGGCATTTCTTGTTGCCCTGGAAACCAATTGCTCTGGAAGCACACATGTCTGAAAGTGGATATGACACCTAGGGAAGGTAGAGTGGTGGTGAATGGCAACACCCGAAGCAACAGCACAGCTCTTCCAGTGCCAAAACAACTCCACCTGGCTCATGAACTTCACATACCATCAGCTCTCCTGGGAGCTATCTAGGAAACCCTGTTTGGTCACTTGTGCTCCAATGCCCATGGAGCCCAGTGTGATGGAATCAAGCAGCTTGAGAACCCTCACACAACTAACATGGAGCTCCTCACTCAAGGTGCTCAAAACTGCACAGCCCAAGACAAGTTCAGCGCCCAAGCTATTTCCCGTTGCCATGGCAACCAAGTACTCTGGCAGCACATATGTAGAAAACTGGATGTGACACAAAGGGAATGTAGATTCGCTGGTGAATGGCAACTCTCTGAAGCAGCAGCACAGCTCTTCCGGAGCCAAAATTACTCCACCTAGCTCATGAAATTCAAATAACATCATCTGTCCTGGCAGGTATCTTGGAAACCCTGTTTGGTCACTTGCGGTCAAAATGCAAATAGAGACCAATGTGATTTAAACAAGCACCTTGATCACACACACACAACGAACATGGAGATCCTCACTCAAGACCCTCAAATCTCTATAGCCCAAGACAAGTTCAGCGCTAAAGCCATTTTCCGTTGCCATGGAAACCAAGTGCTCTGGCAGCATAGATGTGGAATAGTGGATGTGACACCTAGAGAACTCAGTGTTGTAGTGAATGGCAACAGCCGTAAGCGGCAGCACACCTCTTACAGTGCCAAAACAACTCCACCTGGCTCATGAACTTCACATACCATCAGCTGTCCTGACAGCTCTCTAGGAAACCCTTTTTGATCACTTGCGGCCCAATGCCCATGGAGCCCAGAAGGGTGGAATCAAGCAGGTTGAACACCCACACAAATCTAACATGTAGCACCTCACTCAAGTCGCTAAAAAATCCACAGCCAAACACCAGTTGAGCGCCTAAGCCATTTCCCGCTGCCATGGAAACCAAGTGTTATGGCAGCACATATGTGGAACACTGGATGTGACACCAAGGGAATGAAGGTTAGCTGGTGAATGGCAACTGCCCAAAACAACAGCACAGCTCTTCCCTGCCAAAACAACTCCAGCTGCCTCATGAACTTCACACACCATCAGCTGTCCTGGCAGCTATCTAGGAAACCCTGTTTTTGCACATTCTGTCCAATACCAATTGAGCCCAGTGTGATATAATCAATCCACTTGAGCACCCACACAAAACTAACCTGGAGCTCCTCACTCAAGGCGCTTAAAACTCCACAGCCAAACACAAGTTCAGCGCTGATGCCCTTTCCCGCTGCCATGAAAACCAAGTGTTCTGGAAGCACATATGTGGAACAGTGGATATGACACCTAGAAAACTCAGTTTAGTTCGCCTTTGAATGGCAACTGCCCGAAGCAGCAGGACAGCGCTTCCAGTGCCAAAACAACTCCACCTGGCTCATGAACTTCACATACCATCAGCAGTCCTGGCAGCTATCTAGGAAACAATGTTTGGTCACTTCCTCTAAAATGCCCGTAGACCCCAATGTGATGAAAATAAGCAGCTTGATCACACACACAAACAACTAACATGCAGCTCCTCATTCAAGGTGAACAAAATTACACAGCCAAGCACAATTTCAGTGATCAAGCCATTTCGCACTGCCATTTATACCATTTGTTCTGGAAGCTCATATTTCTGAAAGTGGATATGATACCTAGAAAACACAGTGTGGTGGTGTTTGGCAACTGTCTTAGGCAACAGCACAGCTCTTCCAGTGAAAAATAACTCCACCTGGCTCATGAATTTCACAAACCATCAGATGTCCTGGCTAGGAAACCCTGTTTGGTCACATCTGGTTCAAGACCCATGGAGCCCAGTGTGATTGAATCAATCAGCTTGATCACGCACACAAAACTAACATGGAGCTCCTCACTCAAGGGGCTCAAAACACAACAGCCAAAGACAAGTTCAGTGCCCAAGCCTTTAAAAGCTGCCATGGAAACCAAGTGTTCTGGAAGCACATATGTGGAACAGTGGATATGACACCTAGAGAACACAAAGTGTTTCGCTGGTGAATAGCAACTGCTCAAAGTTGCAGCACAGCTCTTCCTGTGCCAAAACAACTCCACCTGGCTCATGAATTTCACATAGCATCAGCTGTATTGGCAGCTATCTAGGAAACCCTTTTTGGTCACTTCCGTTCCAATGCCCATTGAGCCCAGGGTGATAAAATCAAGCAGCTTGAGCACCCAAACAAAACTAACCTGTAGCTCCTCATGTAAGGTACTCAAAATCCCACAGCCCTAGACAAGTTCAGCGCCCAAGCCATTTCTCGCTTCCATGGAAACCAAGTGCTGGGCAAGCACATAATTTGAACACTGGATGTGACACCAAGTAATCTCAGTTTGGTGGTGAATGGCAACAGCTTGAAGCATCAGCACAGGTCTTCCAGGGCCAAAACTACTCCACCTGGCTCATGAACTTCACATACCATCAGCTGTCCTGGCAGCTATCTAGGAAACCCTGTTTGGTCACTCCCTGTCAAAGGCCCATTGAGCCCAGTGTGATGGAATCAAGCACATTGAGCACCCAGACATAACATAACATAAAGCTCCTCACTAAAGGCGCTCAAAACTCCATAGCCAAAGACAAGTTCAGGGCCCAAGGCATTTCTTGTTGCCCTGGAAACCAATTGCTCTGGAAGCACACATGTCTGAAAGTGGATATGACACCTAGGGAAGGTAGAGTGGTGGTGAATGGCAACACCCGAAGCAACAGCACAGCTCTTCCAGTGCCAAAACAACTCCACCTGGCTCATGAACTTCACATACCATCAGCTCTCCTGGGAGCTATCTAGGAAACCCTGTTTGGTCACTTGTGCTCCAATGCCCATGGAGCCCAGTGTGATGGAATCAAGCAGCTTGAGAACCCTCACACAACTAACATGGAGCTCCTCACTCAAGGTGCTCAAAACTGCACAGCCCAAGACAAGTTCAGCGCCCAAGCTATTTCCCGTTGCCATGGCAACCAAGTACTCTGGCAGCACATATGTAGAAAACTGGATGTGACACAAAGGGAATGTAGATTCGCTGGTGAATGGCAACTCTCTGAAGCAGCAGCACAGCTCTTCCGGAGCCAAAATTACTCCACCTAGCTCATGAAATTCAAATAACATCATCTGTCCTGGCAGGTATCTTGGAAACCCTGTTTGGTCACTTGCGGTCAAAATGCAAATAGAGACCAATGTGATTTAAACAAGCACCTTGATCACACACACACAACGAACATGGAGATCCTCACTCAAGACCCTCAAATCTCTATAGCCCAAGACAAGTTCAGCGCTAAAGCCATTTTCCGTTGCCATGGAAACCAAGTGCTCTGGCAGCATAGATGTGGAATAGTGGATGTGACACCTAGAGAACTCAGTGTTGTAGTGAATGGCAACAGCCGTAAGCGGCAGCACACCTCTTACAGTGCCAAAACAACTCCACCTGGCTCATGAACTTCACATACCATCAGCTGTCCTGACAGCTCTCTAGGAAACCCTTTTTGATCACTTGCGGCCCAATGCCCATGGAGCCCAGAAGGGTGGAATCAAGCAGGTTGAACACCCACACAAATCTAACATGTAGCACCTCACTCAAGTCGCTAAAAAATCCACAGCCAAACACCAGTTGAGCGCCTAAGCCATTTCCCGCTGCCATGGAAACCAAGTGTTATGGCAGCACATATGTGGAACACTGGATGTGACACCAAGGGAATGAAGGTTAGCTGGTGAATGGCAACTGCCCAAAACAACAGCACAGCTCTTCCCTGCCAAAACAACTCCAGCTGCCTCATGAACTTCACACACCATCAGCTGTCCTGGCAGCTATCTAGGAAACCCTGTTTTTGCACATTCTGTCCAATACCAATTGAGCCCAGTGTGATATAATCAATCCACTTGAGCACCCACACAAAACTAACATGGAACTCCTCACTTAAGGTGTTCAAACTCCACCGCCAAACACAAGTTCAGTGCCCAAGCCATTTCCCGCTGCCATGGATACCAATTGCTCTGGTAGCACATATTTCTGTGTGTGGATATGACCCCTAAGGAAGGTAGTGTGTTGCTGAATGGCAACTGCCCGAGACAGCAGCATAGCTCTTCCAGTGCCAAAACAACTCCACCTGGCTCATGAACTTCACATACCATCAGATGTCCTGGGAGCTATCTAGGAAACCCTGTTTGGTCGTTTGTGGTGCAATGCCCATTGAAACCAGTGTGATGGAATCAACCAGGTTGAGCACCCAAACACAACTAACATGGAGCTCCTCAGGCAAGGCGCTCAAACCTAAACAGCCATACACAAGTTCAGCGCCCAAGCCATTTCCCGTTGCCATGGAAACCAAGTGCTCTGGCAGCACATATGTCTGAAAGGGTATATGACACTTAGAAAGTTAGTGTGGTGGTGAATGGCAACTTCCCGAGCAGCAGCATAACTCTTCCAGTGCCAAAACAAATCACCTGGCTCATGAACTACACATATCTTCAGCTGTCCTGGCAGCAATATAGGAAATCCTGTTAGGTCACTTTCGGCCAATGTCTATGGAGCCCATTGGGATGGAATCAAGAAGGTTGAACATCCAAACAAAACTAACATGGAGCTCCTAACTCAAGGCACCCAAAACTCCACAGCCCAAGACAAGTTCAGCACCCAAGCCTTTTTCGGCTGCCATGGAAACCAAGGGCTCTGGCAGCACATATGTGGAATACTGAATGTGACACCTACGGAACTCAGTGTGGAGGTGAATCGCAACTACACGAAGCAGGAGCACAGCTCTTCCAGTGCCACAACAACTCCACCTGGCTCATGGATTACACATACCATCAGCTGTTGTGGCAGCTATCTAGGAAACCCTGTTTGATCACTTGCGGTCCAATGCCCATGGAGCCCTGGGTGATGGAATCACGCAGGTTGAACACCCACACAAAACTAACATGGAGCTCATGACTCATGGCGCTCAGAATTCCACAGCCAAACACAAGTTCATCGCCCAAGCCAATTAACGTTGCCATGGAAACCAAGTGCTCTGGCAGCACATGTCTGAAAGTGGATATGAAACCTAGAGAACTCATGTGGTGGTGAATGGCAACTACCCGAACCAGCAACACAGCCTGAACTTCACATACCATCAGCTGTCCTGGCCGCAATGTAGGAAACCCTGTTTGGTCACTTCCAGTCCAATGACCATTGAGCCCAGAGGGAAGGAATCAAGCATAATGAGCACCCACACACAAAACTAACATGGAGTTCCTCACTCAAGGCACTCAAAACTCCACGGCCAAATACAAGTTCACCGCCCAAGCCATTTCCCCCTGCCAAGGAAACCAAATGCTCTGGCAGCACACATGTCTGAAAGGGAATATGACACCTAGTGAAGGTAGTGTGGTGATGAGTGGCCACGGCCCGAAGCAGCAACACAGCACTTCCAGTGCCAAAACAACTCCACTTGGCTCATGAACTTCACATACCATCAGCTGTTCTGGCAGCTATCTAGGAAACCCTGTTTGGTCACTTGTGCTCCAATGCCCATGGAGCCCAGTGTGATGGAATCAAGCAGCTTGAGAACCAAAACACAACTAACATGGAGCTCGTCACTCAAGGTGCTCAAAACTGCACAGCCAAACACAAGTTCAGCGCCCAAGCCATTTCCCCCTGCCATGGAAACCAAATGCTCTGGCAGCACACATGTCTGAAAGGGAATATGACACCTAGTGAAGGTTGTGTGGTGATGAGTGGCCACGGCCCGAAGCAGCAACACAGCACTTCCAGTGCCAAAACAACTCCACTTGGCTCATGAACTTCACATACCACCAGCTGTTCTGGCAGCTATCTAGGAAACCCTGTTTGGTCACTAGTGCTCCAATGCCCATGGAGCCCAGTGTGATGGAATCAAGCAGCTTGAGAACCCTCACACAACTAACATGGAGCTCCTCACTCAAGGTGCTCAAAACTGCACAGCCAAACACAAGTTCAGCACCCAAGCCATTTCCCGTTGCCATGGCAACCAAGTACTCTGGCAGCACATATGTAGAAAACTGGATGTACCACAAAGGGAATGTAGCTTCGCTGGTGAATGGCAACTCTCTGAAGCAGCAGCACAGCTCTTCCGGAGCCAAAATAACTCCACCTAGCTCATGAAATTCAAATAACATCATCTGTCCTGGCAGGTATCTAGGAAACCCTGTTTGGTCACTTGCGGTCAAAATGCAAATAGAGACCAATGTGATTTAAACAAGCACCTTGATCACACACACACAACGAACATGGAGATCCTCACTCAAGACCCTCAAATCTCTATAGCCCAAGACAAGTTCAGCGCTAAAGCCATTTTCCGTTGCCATGGAAACCAAGTGCTCTGGCAGCATAGATGTGGAATAGTGGATGTGACACCTAGAGAACTCAGTGTTGTAGTGAATGGCAACAGCCGTAAGCGGCAGCACACCTCTTACAGTGCCAAAACAACTCCACCTGGCTCATGAACTTCACATACCATCAGCTGTCCTGACAGCTCTCTAGGAAACCCTTTTTGATCACTTGCGGCCCAATGCCCATGGAGCCCAGAAGGATGGAATCAAGCAGGTTGAACACCCACACAAATCTAACATGTAGCACCTCACTCAAGTCGCTAAAAAATCCACAGCCAAACACCAGTTGAGCGCCTAAGCCATTTCCCGCTGCCATGGAAACCAAGTGTTATGGCAGCACATATGTGGAACACTGGATGTGACACCAAGGGAATGAAGGTTAGCTGGTGAATGGCAACTGCCCAAAACAACAGCACAGCTCTTCCCTGCCAAAACAACTCCAGCTGCCTCATGAACTTCACACACCATCAGCTGTCCTGGCAGCTATCTAGGAAACCCTGTTTTTGCACATCCTGTCCAATACCAATTGAGCCCAGTGTGATATAATCAAACCTCTTGAACACCCACACAAAACTAACATGGAGCTCCTCACTCAAGGTGTTCAAAACTCCACAGCCAAACACAAGTTCAGTGCCCAAGCCATTTCCCGCTGCCATGGATACCAATTGCTCTGGTAGCACATATTTCTGTGTGTGGATATGACCCCTAAGGAAGGTAGTGTGTTGTTGAATGGCAACTGCCCGAGACAGCAGCATAGCTCTTCCAGTGCAAAAACAACTCCACCTGGCTCATGAACTTCACATACCATCAGCTGTTCTGGCAGCTGTCTAGGAAACCCTGTTTGGTCAATTCTGCTCCAATGCCCATGGAGCCCAGTGTGATGGAATCAAGCAGCTTGAGAACCCACACACAACTAACATGGAGCTCCTCAGGCAAGGCGCTCAAACCTAAACAGCCATACACAAGTTCAGCGCCCAAGCCATTTCCCGTTGCCATGGAAACCAAGTGCTCTGGCAGCACATATGTCTGAAAGGGTATATGACACTTAGAAAGGTAGTGTGGTGGTGAATGGCAACTTCCCGAAGCAGCAGCATAGCTCTTCCAGTGCCAAAACAACTCCGCCTGGCTCATGAACTACACATATCTTCAGCTGTCCTGGCAGCAATATAGGAAATCCTGTTAGGTCACTTTCGGCCAATGTCTATGGAGCCCATTGGGATGGAATCAAGCAGGTTGATCACACACACACAACTAACATTTAGATCATCATTCAATGCGCTCAAAACTCCTCGGGAAAAGACAAGTTCAGCGCCCAAGCCATTTCCCGCTGCTATGTGCAACAGTGGATGTGACACCTACGGAACTCAGTGTGGTGGTGAATGGCAACAGCCCGTGGTTGCAGCACAACTCTTCCAGTGCCAAAACAACTCCACCTGGCTCATGAACTTCACATACCATCAGCTGTCCTGGCACCAATCTTGGTAACCATGTTTGGTCACTTCCAGTCCAATGCATTTGAGCCTAATGTGATGAAATCAAGCAGGTTGAGCACCCTCACCAAAGTAATATGTAGCTCCTCACTCAACGTGCTGAAAACTCCACAGTCAAAGACACGTTCAACGCCATTTTCTGCTGCATTGGGAACCAAGTGCTTTGGCAGCAGATATGACTGAAAGTGGATTGACACCTAGGCAAGGTATTTTTTTCGTGAATGACAACTTCCCGAAGCAGTAGCACAGCTCTTCCAGTGCAAAAACATCTCTATCTGCCTCAAGAAATTCACATACCATCAGCTATCTTGGCAGGTATCTGGGACACCCTGTTTGGGCACTTGAGGTTCAATGGTCATTGAGACAAGTGTGATGGAATAAAGCAGCTTGAGCACCCACACAAAACTACACAGGAGCTCCTCAATCAAGAACCGCAAAACTCCACAATCACACACAAGTTCAGTGCTAAAGTCATTTCCAGCTGCCATGGA